>NC_082678.1:43318307-43621337 GCF_025265405.1 Mesoplodon densirostris | reverse complement strand
TTTGAGGGAAAGCTGAGTCAGTTCCCCGTGGGAAAGGGGAAGTGGTAGAGGGGAAGTGTCATCATCGCAGAAGGGGAAGCTGCATTTCCTGGTAACTGGCAGCGCCCTCGGCACCACTTCCCAATCGGGGATCTGTTCCTCTGATGTCTGGACCCCGGGTTCCCCGTTTTCCCATGTCTGGTCCATGGGTCCGGGGACTTAGGTGGGGGCAGCCGGTCAGGGCTATGCTTGACCACAGTTAAGCGCTGTACTTGGCCCAGGGCTTGGTAACTGACATAAAGGCTGTATGGTGAGGAGAGAGAGTTCTGACCGAAACTCCGCGTGAACCGCAGAGAGGGTCCACAGAGCCCAAGCGCCTACTAGGGTTCGCCGGGGAGTGGCACGCCGGGACCTGTAGGGTCCAAGCGCTTGCGTGCAAACAGACGACCTTGCCCTGCAGATCGAGGACTGTTTTCACCACAAACCCGAATGCCCTTGTGGGCTGGGTGGAAATTTCCCCACAGCTCAGACTTCTCTCGGCGAAGGCGAACTTTCCAGCCGCCCCCAGCCCCTCGTCGCGCGTTCTCCCCCGGCTTCCTGCCCGGCGCTAGCTCCAGCTGGAGCGCTGGCCCCGCCCCCGCCGCTTTGTACTCTACACTCGCCTCTCGCAGCTCTTTGTACTCTAGACTCTCAATGGACCGATCCCGGGAGCGGAGCCGGCTTCCTACCTGCGGGGACGCGGGGTACGCGAGCAGGACGCGCGGGGACCGAGATCCTGGGCTCAGAGAGGCGAGAAGGAAGAACTGGGGCTAAAGGGAAGGTGCCCAGGAAGGGGAGCGCTGCTCCCGTCGTGGGTCGAGCCAGCACCGACGGGAAGGGGTTGGGGGGGGTGAAGGAGGAAGTGAAACGGGTTCTGGGTTCTTTAAGGGAGTGGGCGGTGAGAGTGGGACAAGGGTGATGTCACCGCCGGGCGGGCCCCGCCCCGCCCTCCTCCTTCCTCCCTCCTCCTTCCTCCCTCCTTTCTCCCTCCCGAAGGACCCCCCCCCCGTACTCTTACACACGCCGCTTCCGCTGCGCAAGTAGCCACGTCACGGGCAACCCCCGAAATCCCCCCTCCCTTGGGGGGCGGGGGCCACGTGGGCCGTGGGGAACCGCGTGGCCCCGGCGGGGAAGGGCATAGAGGATACGGGAGCCACGCGAGAGGGGCCACTCGGGACCGCTGTGCGCGACTTCTCAGAAGTTGGGGGATTAGAGGACGGTTTTGGTTTTGGGGGTCGGTTGGTATTGAAGGCCTACAGAGCCAGGGGAAGTGGAGGAGCTGAAGGAACTGGGTATGAAGCTGGGGGCTTGACCATGGTTTGGGATGGGGGTCAGGCGTGGAGGGTGGAGCGCTCAGATCGCGGCGCGGGCAGGTTTGGGTGCCGTAGAAGTCGCCGTGAGTGGCCAGCCCTAAACAGTTCCTAGGGGGTGGGGAGGTCAGGCACTGGGCGAGGTGAAGTGAGAAGGGGGAGCGCCGCCTGTGTCGGCGTTGTGCATCCGTCTGCTGTCCGTCGGTGTTAGGCGGCGGGGCAGGGGGCGTTTCGGACGGTCTAGCACGGACCACCGGCGGCTCTGTGGGCGCGTGGGACTTGCGGGTAGCTCCATGTCCCAGGCCGGCCCGACCGTGCGACCCGCCGCCTTCACCCCGCACGGGTCTCAGGCTCCGCTTGCCTCGACCGGCCTAGTGTCAGCTTGGAGATGGAGACCCTAGGTGGGAGCCGCGGGGTCACGTCGGGGTCACCCCGGGCAGAGCCTGTCTGACCGGCTCCGCCGCCCCTCCTCCCCCGGCAGCGGCCGGGCTAACCTCGCTCCTATTGGTCCCGGCCAGGCTGTTACTGAGGCGGAGACACGGGTGATGATTGGCTTTCTGGGGAGAGAGGAAGTCCTGTGATTGGTCAGGTCTCCGGAGCTCGCCGACGCCGGGAGAGAAAGCTCCCACGGAGGCCGGGTAAGCGGCCGCAGCGCTGCAGCTCGGCCTGCGGGGCTCCCGGCTGGAAGCCTAGCAGCGCAGCCACCCCATCGCACCGACTGGCCCTCCCGCTGCCCCCACTCCCCTACGGTTCCTTAGGCCGGGTGGGCCGCTCCTCAGGGATAGCCAGCCCTGCGCAGATCACAGACCTGTGGGCGCCACAGCCAGGCCAGCCCAGCCCAGCCTAGTCCAGCCCAGCCCAGCCTAGCCTGCGGCCCCGACTGTGTGCTGGCCCGCTCACCTCACTCCTTTCTCCCTCCTCTCCGTAGAATTGGCTGTGAAAGGCCCTGAGCGACCATCTGGGGGCACTGGGCACTCCTGTCAGAGCGGCTGGAGCCGGACCATCGCCCCAAGGAGCTGGGGCAGGGGGCCGTGCCCGATCTCTGGGGCCACTGCTGACCTGGTAAGGGAAGACGGGGGCCGGGTCGGCTGTGTGTACCCTGACAGCTCAGTCTCTGTCCCCAGTAGGATCATAATCTCTTCTCCTTGACTCAGGCTGGATGCATCGGGCAGTGGACCCTGCAGGGGCCCGCGCTGCACGGGAAGCCTTTGCCCTTGGGGGCTTGAGCTGTGCTGGGGCCTGGAGCTCCTGCCCGCCCCATCCCCCTCCTCGGAGCGCATGGCTGCCTGGAGGCAGGTGAGAACTTGGTCTGTCTCTCTGCCTCCAGGCAATCCTCTTCCCATCTCTGCTCCTCAGTCTCTGTGTCATTCTCATTTCTGCCATCCCGTGGGCCTCAGTGCAGTCTTCAGCTGCTTTCCCTTGTTTCTTCAGTCCCCTCCTTCCTAGGGAGGGACAAGACTTCCATCTTGCTGTACATTAACAGAGCCCTCCTCTCTCCAGGTGCTCTGCCAGCATCGGGCAGCCCCCACTCCCTGCTCCCCTACCTCCTTCACACGGCAGTAGCTCTGGCCACCCCAACAAACTGTATTATGCTCCAGGGTGAGTGAGGATTGAAAGGTGCTGGCGATGGGAGGTAAGGCTGGGGCCTTGAAAGAGTTCGCCAAGCCTTGCCACCTCCCCACCCCTTCTGCTCTGTAGGACACCCACCCCAAGACCCCTCCATGGGAAGCTGGAATCCCTGCATGGCTGTGTGCAGGCATTGCTCCGGGAGCCGGCCCAGCCAGGGCTGTGGGAGCAGCTTGGGCAGCTGTACGAGTCAGAGCACGACAGTGAGGAGGCTATACGCTGCTATCACAGCGCCCTTCGATATGGAGGAAGCTTGGCTGAGCTGGGGCCCCGCGTCGGCCGACTACAGCAGGTGGGATGAGGCGGGACACAGAGGGCTAGGATTGTGCGTTCTGACTCAGTGCCCTCGTCTTACGTCTGCCTCTGCCCTGTGCTCTGCACTCTTCCCCCACCTCCTCAGGCCCAGCTCTGGAACTTTCATGCTGGCTCCTGCCAGCACCGACCCAAGGTCCTGCCTCCCCTGGAGCAAGTGTGGAACTTGTTGCACCTTGAGGTGAGGCTGGGACTGGGCGGGCTAGGGAGGAGGGCTGGGCCAGGTCAGCACCGGTACCATTCTCTCTCCTCTTTCCGTCCTCAGCACAAACGGAACTATGGGGCCAAGCGGGGGGGTCCCCCGGTGAAGCGAGCCGCCGAACCCCCGGTGGTGCAGCCTATGCCTCCTGCAGCACTCTCAGGCCCCTCGGGGGAGGAGGGGCTCAGCCCTGGAGGCAAACGCAGGAGAGGCTGCAACTCTGAGCAGGTATGATTGTATGTGGGTGGGCCAGCAGCGAGTGGGCAGTCTGGGGCGAGGAGTGGGACTCTCACACTCTGTTTTCTTCCAGACTGGCCTTCCCCCAGGGCTGCCGCTGCCTCCGCCACCATTACCCCCAGCCCCACCCCCGCCTGGCCTAGCCACCAGCCCTCCATTCCAGCTGACCAAGCCAGGGCTGTGGAGTACCCCACATGGAGATGCATGGGGCCCCGAGCGCAAGGGTTCAGCACCCCCAGAGCGCCAGGTGAGCACCTCTCTGTGGCCCTCTCACCTCTTACCTCTTACCTCCAAGTCCCTGTGTCCTCCGTTCCTCACGCAGTGTCTTCATTTCTCGCCCACAGGAGCAGCGGCACTCGCTGCCTCACCCATATCCATACCCAGCTCCGGCCTACCCTGTGCACCCCCCCGGCCACCGGCTGGTCCCGGCTGCACCCCCAGGCCCAGGCCCCCGCCCCCCAGGAGCAGAGAGCCATGGCTGCCCGCCTGCCACCCGTCCCCCCGGAAGTGACCTTAGAGAGAGCAGAGTTCAGAGGTCGCGGATGGACTCCAGCGTTTCACCAGCAGCAACCACCGCCTGCGTGCCTTACGCCCCTTCCCGGCCCCCCGGCCCCCCCGGCACCACCACCAGCAGCAGTAGCAGCAGCAGCAACCCTGGTCTCCGGGGCGTGGAGCCGAGCCCAGGCATTGTGAGTGACAACTGCAGGTGGCGGGCGGAGCGGGGTGGGGTGGGGGGGGCGTGAGTGGAGCCGGTCTGGGGTGGCTGGAGCAGCCCTCTGACCACCGCCGTCCTACACTTGCAGCCCGGCGCTGACCATTTCCAAACTCCCGCGCTGGAGGTCTCCTCTCACCAAGGCCGCCTTGGACCCTCGGCACACAGTAGTCGGAAACCATTCCTGGGGGCTCCCGCTGCCACTCCCCACCTGTCCCTGCCACCCGGCCCCTCCTCACCTCCTCCCCCACCTTGTCCCCGCCTCTTACGCCCTCCACCACCCCCTGCCTGGCTGAAGGGCCCAGCCTGCCGAGCAGCCCGTGAGGATGGAGAGATCTTAGACGAGCTCTTCTTCGGGGCTGAGGGACGCCCCCGCCCTCCCCCTCCCCCCCCTCCCCCACCGCGAGGGCTTCTTGGGGCCTCCGGCCCCCCGCTTTTCTGTGGGCACTCAGGATTCGCACACCCCTCCCGCTCCCCCAACCACCAGCAGCAGCAACAGTGGCAGCCACAGCAGCAGCCCTACTGGGCCTGTGTCCTTCCCCACACCTTCCTATCTGGCCAGAAGTATGGACCCCCTTCCCCGGCCCCCCAGCCCAACACTGAGCCCCCAGGACCCACCTCTTGCACCCCTGACTCTTACCCTGCCTCCAGCCCCTCCCTCCTCTTGCCACCAGAATACCTCAGGAAGCTTCAGGCGCCCGGAGAGCCCTCGGCCCAGGGTCTCCTTCCCAAAGACCCCCGAGGGGGGGCCGGGGCCATCCCCAGGCCCCCTGAATAAAGCCCCCCAGCCTGTGCCGCCCAGGGTTGGGGAGCTGCCTGCCCGAGGCCCTCGACTCTTTGATTTCCCCCCTACCCCACTGGAGGACCAGTTCGAGGAGCCAGCTGAATTCAAGATCCTACCTGATGGGCTGGCCAACATCATGAAGATGCTGGATGAATCCATTCGCAAGGAGGAGGAGCAGCAACAACACGAGGCAGGTGTGGTCCCCCCGCCTCCTCTGAAGGAGCCCTTTACATCTCTGCAGCCTCCATTCCCCACTGACACAGCCCCAGCCACCACTGCTGCCACCGCCACCGCCGCCACCACCCCGGCCACCCAGGAAGAGGAGAAGAAGCCACCACCAGCCCTGCCACCGCCGCCGCCTCTAGCCAAGTTCCCGCCACCACCCCAGCCACCGCCAACCGCGCGAGCCCCACCAGCCAGCCCGGCCAACCTGCTCAAGTCCTTGGCCTCCGTGCTGGAAGGACAAAAGTACTGTTACCGGGGGACTGGAGCAGCTGTTCCCACCCGGCCTGGGCCCTTGCCCACCACTCAGTATTCCCCCGGTTCCTCTTCAGGTGCTACCGCCCCACCGCCCACGTCCGCGGCCCCGAGCGCCCAGGGCTCCCCACAGCCCTCCGCTTCCTCGTCATCTCAGTTCTCTACCTCAGGCGGGCCCTGGGCCCGGGAGCGCAGGGTGGGCGAAGAGCCAGCCCCGGGCCCCATGACCCCCGCCCCCCCGCCCCACCCCCTGCCGCTGCCCCCTGCTCGCTCTGAGTCTGAGGTGCTAGAAGAGATAAGTCGGGCCTGTGAGACCCTTGTGGAGCGGGTGGGCCGGAGCGCCGCAGACCCGGCCGACCCAGTGGACACGGCAGATCGAGCGGACAGCGGGACTGAGCGACTGCAGCCCCCAGCTCAGGCCAAGGAGGAGAGCGGTGGGGTGGTGGCCGTGGCACGACCAGGGAGCAGCAAGCGGCGGCAGAAGGAGCACCAGAAGGAGCACCGGCGGCACAGGCGGGCCTGTAAGGACAGTGTGGGTCGGCGGCCCCGGGAGGGCAGGGCCAAGGCCAAGGCCAAGGCCAAGGCCCCCAAAGAAAAGAGCCGCCGAGTGCTGGGGAACCTGGACCTGCAGAGCGAGGAGATCCAGGGTCGTGAGAAGGCCCGGCCGGATCTGGGCGGGGCCTCCAAGGCCAAGCCGCCGGTAGCTCCGGGCCCTCTGCCAGCTCCTGCACCCTCTGTCCAGCCCACACCCCCGGCAGCCCCTGTCCCTGGGAAGAAGGCTCGGGAGGAAGCTCCAGGGCCACCGGGTGTCAGCCGGGCTGACATGCTGAAGCTGCGCTCACTTAGTGAAGGGCCCCCCAAGGAGCTGAAGATCCGGCTCATCAAAGTAGAAAGTGGTGACAAGGAGACCTTCATTGCCTCGGAGGTGGAAGAGCGGAGGCTGCGGATGGCAGACCTCACCATCAGCCACTGCGCTGCCGACGTCGTGAGGGCCAGCAAGTGAGTTCGGGGGGGCTGTCGCCGCTGAGGCTGCTGGCCTGGCCCGGCGGGAAGCTCCCTTCCCCCAGCACTCTGATATTCCTGTCCTCATCTCACTGTCTTTCTACAGGAATGCCAAGGTGAAAGGGAAGTTTCGAGAGTCCTACCTTTCCCCTGCCCAGTCTGTGAAACCGAAGATCAACTCGGAGGAGAAGCTGCCCCGGGAAAAACTGAACCCGCCCACACCCAGCATCTATGTATGAGTGCCCTGCGTGCTCAGAACCGCCCCTGCCTGAGGGTTCTAGGACAGTGTTGGGACTGTTGGGGCGCCCTGAGCCTGGGACGGGCCTCTGACCTCAGCTCTGTCTCCTGGTTGTTCTGCAGCTGGAGAGTAAACGGGATGCCTTCTCGCCAGTGCTGCTGCAGTTCTGTACAGACCCTCGAAATCCCATCACCGTGATCCGGGGCCTGGCAGGCTCCCTGCGGCTCAGTGAGTGTGGAGGCGGAAAGGCTTGGGGAGGGCTGGGAGGATCTGGAGCTTTGGGGCCCTCGGAGAGCCCCCGCTCTGGAAGACCCAGGGCCACAGCTGTAGTGAGCTCTCCTCAGTCACGTGTAAGCCATCTTTGAAGAGTGCTCTGAGTGATGGGTCAGCTGACCTCAGGCTTTCCTCCCCCCATCTGTCTGTCCCCAGCAGTAGGCAGGTGAGAAGGGGATGTATCTCGGGATCTGGTTACAGTCACTTCTGGTTTTCTTGGTGATTAAGGATGAGAAGAATACAGGTTGTGTAAAATCCAAGGAGACCCATGGTTTGGGGCTTTCTCTTTTTCAACCTTTTATTGTGCACAATTTCAAATACCTTCCAAAGTAAAAGGAAACCATACTGAGTTATAAAAATTAATCTTGTTTCCTGTAAAAATTAATCTTGTTTCCTCTGTTTCCTTGTAGCCTTCTCTTACCCACATATCCTTCCTTTCCTCCAATGTTACTGAAGCACGGTCTAGGCTTTTACTTGATGAAATCTTTCATTGGATCCAATGATAACTTAAACTGTTAGTCATTGAGCACCTACTGTGTGCCAGGTGCTTTGCACATGTGGCCTCATGGACACCTGAGGACTGGTGGAGGGGCTGGGACCCAGAGCAGCAGTGGGAGAAGGGGGGGGTTGGTTATGATCCAGGTAAAGGCCAGGCCCTGGGAGGGCCAACCCTCCCAGCTTCATGAGGGGCTGGGGTTCTCGCCTGTTCTTCCTGGGCTGAGCTTTGAGAAGCCTGTGTCCACTGTGTCAGAGTCTTGGGGAGCAAGAAGGGAGAGGGTGAGTTGGGGCCTCGCTCCCCGCCCTCTGCCCCTGCCCCAACACTCTGCTCGGCCCTCCCTTGCAGACTTAGGCCTCTTCTCTACCAAGACGCTGGTGGAGGCGAGTGGTGAGCACACGGTGGAGGTGCGCACCCAGGTGCAGCAGCCCTCAGATGAGAACTGGGACCTGACAGGCACGCGACAGATCTGGCCCTGCGAGAGCTCCCGTTCCCACACCACCATTGCCAAGTACGCGCAGTACCAGGCCTCATCCTTCCAAGAGTCCCTGCAGGTGAGAGGCGTGCACAGGCAGAGGCGGGGGTGCGGAATCAGGGGACTTGGAGCTCCGGCTGCGGTGGGAGGGCTCCTGGAAGGCCGCTGACCCAGGCCTGCCTAACCCCTGTGACCAAGCAGGAGGAGAAGGAGAGTGAGGACGAGGAGTCCGAGGAGCCGGACAGCACCACGGGAACCCCTCCTAGGTAGGGACGCTTTGCCTCTGCCCTTCAGGACTCCTTCCTTTCCCTGCGCTTCTCCACCAACCTGTGCTCTTTTCCCCCCGCAGCAGCGCACCGGATCCGAAGAACCATCACATCATCAAGTTTGGCACCAACATCGACCTGTCCGATGCCAAGCGGTCAGTGGGGCTGAGGCCAGCAAGCTGGGGCGGGAGTGCTGATGGGTCAGCAGAGTCGGGGTAGCTGCTCACTTCCGTTGCCTCCCTCGCCACGGCAGGTGGAAGCCCCAGCTGCAGGAGCTGCTGAAGCTGCCCGCCTTCATGCGGGTAACCTCCACGGGCAACATGCTGAGCCACGTGGGCCACACCATCCTGGGCATGAACACAGTGCAGCTGTACATGAAGGTCCCAGGCAGCCGAACGCCAGGTGCGCTCTTCACGGGGCTGCGGAGTTCGACGCGCGCGCGAGGAGCGCGGGGGGCGGGGCTGCCGCCAGCGCTCCTCCGTCAACCAATGAGTGCCCAAGGGCGGGCTTGTCGCGCAGCGTAGGCCCGGCTCCGACCAACCGTGCAGTTCCCTGTTGCCCCCTTCAGGCCATCAAGAGAACAACAACTTCTGCTCGGTCAACATCAACATTGGCCCAGGAGACTGCGAGTGGTTCGCGGTGCACGAGCACTACTGGGAGACCATCAGCGCCTTCTGCGACCGGTGCGCGCCGCCCTCCGCCCACCTCCTCGGGTAGATAGACCCCCCACGCCCCGTCCCTGGATTCCCAGATTTCCATCTGACCCTGTGGCCACCCTCCAGGCATGGCGTGGACTACCTGACGGGTTCCTGGTGGCCAATCCTGGATGACCTCTATGCTTCCAACATCCCTGTGTACCGCTTCGTGCAGCGCCCCGGAGACCTTGTGTGGATTAATGCGGGGACCGTGCACTGGGTGCAGGCCACCGGCTGGTGCAACAACATCGCCTGGAACGTGGGGCCCCTCACCGGTGAGGGGGCGGGGCCGGTGGTGGGGTGAGCCACTCAGCGGTGAGGGGCTGGGGCCCCTGGGGAGTGAGCCCCGTCGGGGGAGGGCGGGTTTGGAGGGCGCCAGGCCAGCCGTGAGGGAAGGGGCGGGGCCCAAGTGTCTCGGGCTGTTGGGGAGTCCTGTCGTGACCCTCTCTGGCCCGCAGCCTATCAGTACCAGCTGGCCCTGGAACGATACGAGTGGAACGAGGTGAAGAACGTCAAATCCATCGTGCCCATGATTCACGTGTCCTGGAACGTGGCTCGCACGGTCAAAATCAGTGACCCCGACTTGTTCAAGATGATCAAGTGAGGGAGGGCCCTGTTTGGGAGGGAGCTCATCTCCATCCGACCTGGCCCGCCTTGTTCTTCCTGGTTCCAACCCCTCCTCCCCCGCCTCTTACCGCGTGCCCTGCAGGGCTGCTGTGCTGGGCGGCTGACAAGGCCCCTGCCCTGAGAAGGTTTGTTTTCCAGTGATCCAAGTAGACAAAAACCACATGAAACCTCCACTGTGACGGGGATGTGTCGGGGGCTGTGACCCGGGCCCGCACCGGGGAGGCCCCGCCCCGCCTCACCACCTCGCCCCGCCCGCAGGTTCTGCCTCCTGCAGTCCATGAAGCACTGCCAGGTGCAGCGGGAGAGCCTGGTGCGGGCCGGGAAGAAAATCGCCTATCAGGGCCGGGTCAAGGACGAGCCCGCGTACTACTGCAATGAGTGCGACGTGAGTGCGCCCTCTCTCCCTCTAGCGCTTCCTCGGAGGGAGGCGCTCACCTCCGGCCTCCCTCCCTCCCTCCTCCCTCCCTCCTCTTGACCGCCGCCTCCTCCCCGCCGCAGGTGGAGGTGTTCAACATCCTGTTCGTGACGAGTGAGAACGGCAGCCGCAACACGTACCTGGTGCACTGCGAGGCCTGTGCGCGGCGCCGCAGCGCAGGCCTGCAGGGCGTGGTAGTGCTGGAGCAGTACCGCACGGAGGAGCTGGCGCAGGCCTACGACGCCTTCACGCTGGTGAGGGCCCGGCGGGGCGGGGACCCGAGGGGGCGCCGGGGCGGGCCGGGGGTGGGCGACCGCGCATCCTGAGCCCCGCCCGCTCTCTCCCGCAGGCCCCGGCCAGCACGTCGCGATGAGGCCGGACGCCCCGCCCGCCTGCCCGCCCGCAGGGCGCCGCGGGGCCACCAGCACACGCCTGGGCTGGACCTAGGTCCCGCCTCTGGCCGGGAAGGGGGTCGGGCCCAGCCCTTCCACCCCATTGGCAGCTCCCCTCACCTAATTTATTAAGAAAAAGAATTTTTTAAAAAACAAATATGAGGAAAAAAGGAAAAAAAATGGGAGACGGGGAAGGGGGCTGGTAGCCCCTCGCCCACCAGCGCCTCCCCTCACCGACTTTGGCCTTTCTAGCAACAGACACAAGGACCAGGCTCCGGCGGCGGCGGGGGTCACATACGGGTTCCCTCACGCCTGCCAGCCGCCCGCCCGGCGCAGATGCACGCGGCTCGTGTATGTACATAGACGTTACGGCAGCCGAGGTTTTTAATGAGATTCTTTGTATGGGCTTTACCCCTCCCCCAGAACCGCCTTTTTTACTTCCAGTGCTAGCTGTGACCCCTGTACATGTCTCTTGTTTATTCACTTGGTTATGATTTGTATTTTCTGGGTTTTTTGTTTGTTTTTGTTTTTTGGTTTTTAATTTATAACAGTCCCACTCACCTCTATTTATTCATTTTTGGGAAAACCCGACCTCCCGCACCCCCAAGCCATCCCGCCCGCCCCTCCAGGGACCGCCCGCCGCCGGGCCCTCCCTGCGCCCCAGTGTGTGTCCGGGCCCGGCCCGTCCGTCTCCACCCGTCCGCCCGTCCGCCCGCCCGCGGCTCCAGCCGGGTTCTCATGGTGCTCAAACCCGCTCCCCTCCCCTACGTCCTGCACTTTCTCGGACCAGTCCCCCACTCCCGACCCGACCCCAACCCCGCCTGAGGGTGAGCGACTCCTGTACTGTAGGGGAAGAAGTGGGAACTGAAATGGTATTTTGTAAAAAAAAATAATAATAATAAATAAATAAATAAATAAAATTTTTAAAGTTTTAAAGAAAGAACTATGAGGAAAAGGAGCCCCGTCCTTCCCAGCCCCGGCCAATTTTAAAAACACGGACCTTCCCCTTACAACCCACCCACCCCCCTTTTCTTTTTAAGCGTGAAACAGCCCAGGGCCAGGGCCTCACTGGGGCAGGGACACCCCGGGATGAGTTTCTCTGGGGCTTTATTTTCGTTTTGTCGTTTGTTTTTTTATCTCCTCCACGCTGGGGCTGCGGAGGGGTGGGGGGTTTACAGTCCTGCCCCCTCGCACTGCACTGTCTTTCTGCCCCAGGGGCAGAGGGGTCTTCCCAACCCTACCCTTATTTTCGGTGATTTTTTGTGTGAGAATATTAATATTAAAAATAAAATCAGAAAAAAAATCTCTTTTCGATAAGTGCTGGTGGTAAGCAGGGAGAGCACTGGGAAGAGGGCGGCGAGACCGTGATTGATGGGGAGGGGAGCCCCTCCCCGGAGGCGCCTGTGGAATGTCCAGAGCTCGGTCGCTCCTCGTTATGGGGGGTGCCTAATCCTGGAGCCACATTCCAGGATAAGGGGGGGTGGGTGGGGAGAGGCTGGGCCGGGGGAGGGGCAGGAAAGAGGGCTATAAGGGCCTTGGCCCAGGCGGGAGGAAGCCAGGCGGGCCATGGCGGATGTCCCCGGGTCGCAGCGACCGGTTCCCGGCGGCGGCCCTGAGCCCCGGGACCCCCTGGACTGCTGGGCCTGCGCTGTGCTGGTCACCGCCCAGAATCTGCTGGTGGCTGCCTTCAATCTTCTCCTGCTGGCGCTGGTGCTGGGGACCATCCTGCTGCCCGCTGTCACCATGCTAGGCTTTGGCTTCCTCTGCCACTCCCAGGTGAGTGTGCGCCCCGCGGTGTGCGTGTGGGTGTCTGGTGACGGTGGCGGTGGGGTCTGTGGGCCACAGCCTCTCCCGGCCTGGGCTGTTTGGCTTGGGCCTCATGCCTCTTCTCCTCCCACAGTTCTTGCGCTCCCAGGCACCCCCTTGCACCGCGCACCTGCGGGACCCGGGCTTCACAGCCCTGCTGGTCACCGGATTCCTGCTCCTCGTGCCGCTGCTCGTGCTTGCCCTGGCCAGCTACCGCCGCCTCTGCCTCCGCCTCCGCCTGGCCGATTGCCTCGTGCCTTACAGCCGAGCCCTCTATCGGCGCCGGCGCACCCCGCAACCGCGGCAAAACCGGCCCTCGCCAGGGCCCCAGGCCGTTCCAACATCAGGAAAGGTCTGGGTCTGAGGACCCTCGAGTCAAAAACAACCCCGAGGAGTGCCCTCTCTCCCGGTCAGCCCAAGGACTTGAAGCCCGGGGGTCTCCCGACCTACCCTGTCCCCGCTCCTGCCTAAGCCGGGTCCCAGCATCCTCTTGAGGAACAGAACGGCAGCATCTGTGGACCCAATTCTGGTGAAAATTCGCCACACCCCGGAAAACCCACTTTCCGCTCTCAACCCACATCTGAATCCTAAACATCTGGGCTGGACCCTACATCCCCCACCCCCCTGTGAATAGGACAACTGAACCTCGGTGGTGCGCTGGTGCCCTCCTTTTCCGGTGCTGCTCCTAGTATTTACGGGCTGTGGGGTGGGGTGGGGTGGGGTGGGGTGGGCGAGGTTGGAGGGGAAGGAGTCATCACACGTCAATAAAGAGTTAATGAACTGAACGCGATCCTGGGATCCTGTGAACAGAAGGGCGGCACAAATACTATCAATCACTTCTGCAACGTGCCCAGGAGCAGGAAACAAGCGGGTGGGCGGGGTGGGGGTGGGGCGTGGCTCTACTGCGCAGACCGGAGCATCCTTCAGCCTCCTGGGAAGGAGGCCTTCCTTCCCTTATCGCATTAAGCCGTTCTTCCTGGCCAGACCCCAGAGCTCTGTCCCTGTCACCTCCTTATCAATAGAATGGAGGGAGCCCGGCCTCTGTAGCCTGCCCTGTTCCCCTTGGGGACCTGAGCCTGTTCTCTGACCCCAGCTTAGAGGAACTCAATGTTGCCAGGCCGGAGAGAGAAACAATGGGCCTTCCGGAGCAGGATGACACCCCCTCCCGCCACAATTCTGGAGCAGCTGCGTGGGAGGGAAGATGGAGGGGCCCATCCTGGGGCCCGTGGATCCGAAGTTCAGCCTGTCCCCCATCCCCACCCCGAACCTGAGGGAACCTTTGGCAGTCCTGGACGTCCAGGTTGTGGAAGGAGGGTTGAGAGTGCTCCCGACCTCGGAGAAACCTATTCCTCTACGGATGAGGTGTGTAATTCCTGTCCCAGAAACCCAGCTACACACAGACACAAGTCACGTCGGTTATAGATTTAATGAAGTCCGAAAGGCATGCGCGATCGTGTTCAGAGATAGGGAGGCCCCGCCAGGCTCTCTCTCTGCACCTCAATAGAAACGATGTGGTGTCCAGGTACCATGGCCAGGCCCAGCACACGGGGTTCCCCGGCAGAGAAAGAATCTGGAAAAAAGAGTCAGAGCATCAGAGAGGCAGGCCAGCGTCGGCCCCGTCCCTTCTGTGCCACGACTTCTAATCCCAGAAAATAAGGGGTGCAGCCAGGCACTTAGGGGGAAATGCTTTGCGTGAGGCTCCGCCGCATTCCCAGGCGGGTGTGCATTCCCCGGGCACTGACCCGACGGCTTGAGGAACTCCTGCGCCGAGCCCAGGATAACATTGCAGTCGCGGTCGGTGCAGAGGAAGCAACCGACCAGTGTCCGTCCATCTGTCATGCGAATGCGCATAGTCTTGTTGAGCAGCGCCTCCAGCTGCTGCCTAGCGCGCGTAGCCGGTGAGTCCTCGCGCTCCCCATCTGAGTCCTGAGCGGGGCGGGACAGGCGCTCAGACCGCGCCGCCCCGGCTGCTGCCCGCCCGCGGAACCACAGCTCCCGACAGCCCGCGGGGCGCTCACACGGAGCCCAGAGGCTGCCGGGAGCTGCAGTTCCCCCTCCGTCCCCCCATCTTGCTCCCCGACGGCCCCTCAACCCCAGAACCCGAGCTAACCCCTACGCTGGAGCTGCTTTGACGCCGGCTGCAACAGCCATTCTCCTCTCGCAGCAGCATGGTTGGTCCAGCTGCGGCCATTTGTTCCCGGGCCTCCTCCAGGCCCTTCAACTTCCTAAGAACCTTTGGTGTCCGGTGGTCTGAGATCTCGCGAGCGCTCCCGACCTGTTTTCTTTCGCGAGATCACCTCTCCTCCTCCTCCTTCTCCTCCTCCTCTTCGTCTCCGGCAACTGCAGAAGTCTCGCGAGCTTCTATTTCGGCGCTGCGGCTCACTGAGGCCTATTACGCTGGATGTACCAAGATATCGCGAGAAATTTTCAACTCTAGTTTCTTACACATCCTTTAAGGACCCTGGAATTTAGCGAGAATACCTTTTTTCATAATCACACTCCTCCCCTCCCTTGTTTTTCTGCCTCGCGAGATAGTATGTCCTAAATACTCCCTGTAGCCTAGGCCACTGTGAATGAAAACGGAGTGTGTTCTCTTTCACGCGGAACTCCTGAGGACAAAACTCAAATTACTTGAATGCCTGAATCGGACTACGTTTCCCGTGAGCACGCGCAGCCCGCGCTCCTCCTCGCCCATACAGCGTTTGATCTCAGTAGACGGTGGCCGGAAAAGGACAATGGTTTCCATGTCAGCGGATAAACGCGCTCGCCTTAGCTCCCGGACCAGAGGGAGGATGCAGCAGAGAGTGCGTGCTGAAAAGCGAGGAAGCAACTAAAGGAGTCGGTGACCTATAGAGCAAGAGCCATGTCACGCCGGGGCCTAGTGGCCGGGCCAGACTTTGAGTATTTTCAGCGTCGCTATTTCACGCCGGCCGAGGTGGCCCAACATAACCAGCCGGAAGACCTCTGGGTGTCTTACCTGGGAAACGTGTACGACCTAACGCCGTTGGCACAGGAGTACAAGGGTAAGCGCCACACTTTGGGCCAGCGTCGAGGGTGTGTTTGGGGGGTGCTTGGTTCTTAGATGGCTAGCACTGACAGCAGCTGCTCCTTCCCAGGAGACCTGCTGCTGAAACCCATCGTGGAAGTTGCGGGCCAGGACATCAGTCACTGGTTTGATCCAGACACCAGAGACGTGAGTTCTGCTGGAACCTGGGGTTGGGGGGAGGGGCACTGGAGAGCGGGATGAAGAGGAAAAGCAGAGGCTAAACAGAGCCCGAGATAGTGACTGCTATGACCCCTCCTCCCCCAAACCCTGCTTAAAAGATCCGCAAGCACATAGATCCGCTGACCGGTTCCCTGAGATACCGCACCCCGTGGGGCCGCTTTCTGCACGTGCCGCCTCAGCTGCCCCGTTCGGACTGGGCCAATGATTTCGGGAAGCCTTGGTGGCAGGGGTCGCGTTACGAGGTGGGGCGGCTGTCCGCCAAGACCCGGAATATCCGCATCATTAACACGCTCACGTCGCAAGAGCACACTCTGGAGGTGAGAACTGGTGCCTGGGGGCAGGATAGAGGGAACCGAGAATCCCAGCAAATCTCCAAGCAGATCTGTAGGCCAGCAGCTCTCCACAACCGGTGGGAGCTGTATTTTCTTTCCTTTTAGGGGTAACTGAGGAAAGAAGACCACCTACGTCCCCAGGGTTGGGAATTAAAGGTGTGGCTGGGCCACAGGGTACAAGAGACTTTTTCTTAAACCCAGGGTGACAGTCTGTGCACCTTAGTGATGGTTGTCCTCGGAAGCTCTTACATGCTGTGTTTTCGTACAGCAGTTGCAACTGGGCTCTCTTATTAGTCTACTCTATTGTGGGGATGAGGTGAGGGGGCAGTGACTTTAGGGCCATTTGTTTATTACAAGTGGCTGCCATAAAGGCAGGTAGGATTTGGGGGCCATTCGTTGCATGCTGGAGCTTCAACTTTATTTCTGGGACTGTGGAGTGCCTTAAGCTGCTCTCTGCCAAGGGAGGCACTCTGATCCCAGCTTTGGGTTCCTGGCCTTTGCTTGGGGGTGTGTGTGTGTGTGTGTGTTTGCTCGTTCAACCCACAATTCTGGGTGGGGTGCTTTCGTGTTCTCCAGGTGGGGGCCCTGGAATCAATGTGGGAAATCCTACACCGCTATCTCCTCTATAACGCACATGCTGCCAGCTACACATGGAAATATGAAGGGAAGAACCTGAATATGGATTATACCCTGGAAGAGAATGGTATCCGGGATGAGGAGGAAGAATTTGATTATCTCAATATGGACAGTACACTCTACACACCTGCAGTACTGCTGTACTTCAGTGATGACCTCACAGAGCTATAGAAAGGGAGATGTAAAGCTCATGTAGGCTCAAGACATATTTTGAGTTTAGCTGTTTCTGTGACCTGTAGGAAAAGAGGTGGGGATGGGGCACGGAGGGTGGTACCTGGACCTAGACCTCCATTCCACTCTGGGAGCTGGCCTGAGGTTCCCATGCCCTACTGAAGTGTAAAGGTCCTATTCCTCGGGTTAGTTACAATTTACTCTGAGAAAGTTAGGAAGAACGCTAGAAGTGAATTAATTTTTAGGAATGATACAAGAAAATAAAGTATCTTAGATCATGGAGATGTAGAAGAGGATAGTCAGATAGAGCTCAGGCAGAACTTTTCAATAGTAAGAGAAAGAGAAGTCCTACACAGGGATGAGGGATGGAAGAACTTTTCTGCCAATGATGGAAATGGGATGGCTGTAGGAAGATGGGATTTACAAAGACAGGAATAGGAAATGTCTATCACTGGCCATATAAAACTGGCTAATCTCTCTTCTGAATAGTATTTGGCAGCTGAAACCCAAGAGGAACAAAGGAAGTGAACGGTCACCAGGTAATTCAGGCTAGATATTATGCTATGTGCTTTATACACCTCATTTAATACAACTATCCATAAGACAGATACCATTACCACTACTTACAGATAAATCTTCTGAAGCTTAGTAAGATTTAATAGCACAAAAGGCACACTACTTAGTAACCAGATTGCAAACCCAGGTCTTCCCAATTCCAAAGTCTATGTTCTTCTCAATGTCCAGGCTCACTGCACAATGGGAACCTGTAGGCCTATTGTGTAGTCAGCCGTGGTGTTGTGCTTTTTTGTTTTGTTTTTTTAGTTATTGCCTTTGGAAGGGACTTAGCATAGTTCTGCAGTGGTAGAGAGGACACGGGGAAGGCCAAGTGTCAGCTGAGTAATAGCTATTGAGGCTACTTCATGGTTAATCCTGTAGCAAAACTTTCCTCTGACTTTTCTGAGGCAAAGAGGTGGGTATATACTGATTCCAGGAAAATTAGAGTGGGAAGGAGCTTTTGGATTGGGACACTTTAGTAGGGGGAGCAAAAAGTAGGCAACAGCATGTATATTCATGATGGGCCTGTGCCTCTGAGGGAAAGATGAGGAAGACAGGGTCGACTTTGCCAGATGGTGACTCTACAAGAAGGGGCTTGACAGAGGTGATGTAAAGAGAGGAGCTAATTAAGTCAGAAAACTCCTGGTGTTCAAAAGAGAACCACCATGGAGGGCAGTGGCCAGATTTGGCCCCCTATGACCTAAGGAGGGAAGGGGAATGAGAACCACAGGTGAATTTCTTGACAGTAGCAGGCAAAAAAAAGAAGCAGGGAGATGTTAGTGCATCTTTGTGGAAGGTGGCCCCCTGTAACACACTGGGTAGGCTGCAGAGGAGTGTGCTGAGGGGCTATGAACGGCATGGACAGAGGTGAAGACATCTGTATCCACCTGCAGTTGTTTCATGTGTATCTTGTTTGCTCAGTTAAACCCTAAACTATTTGAGAACCAAAGCTATGCTGTTGCTGTAACCCCAGCCTCAGGGCCTGTGCCTATGGGATCTGCCCAAACTCTTCCCTCTTCCAGGGTTTCCTACTTTAGTACCTCTCGCCAGAAACACATCCCTTTCCTCACACAGCCAGTCACTCTCCAAGTAGATTCTATCTCCTAAACATCTCTGGAATCCATCTTCTTTTCTCGAAGCTGTTATCATCACCTCTGGTCTGGACTGCTGGGATAACTTCCTAACCAGTCCTCCCATTTCCTCTTCTGTCCTCCACACACAGCAGAGTGAGCTCTGAAAAACAAACCTAAACATCTAACTTTCCTCCTTCAGATTCTTCAGTGGCTTCCAGTTGCTTTTGGAATCAAGTGCTAAATCCAAAGACCTTGCATATATCAGCCTCTACCTTGCATCACCCCTCTTTGTTCACTGGCTTTCTGGTCACTAAAGGTTTTCTTGCCTCAGAGCCGGCACACAGGCTGTTCTCTCTGCTTACAACACTCTTCCATTTCCCACCTTGCTAATCCTATGTGTTTCTTCCTCACAGAGACTTTTCTGATTTCTCGATGCAGGTCAGGACTTTGTTAAATTTCAGAGCGCTTATTACAATAGTAATGTTAAAATTATGGATGTAATCGGCTGGCTGGCTGCTAGCTTGTAAGCTCATGAGGGCAGAGATCGTGTCCATCTTGTTCACTGCTGTATTGCCAGTGTTGGGCACACAGTTGCTGCTCAATAAATTTTTTTTTTTTTTTTTTTTTCCGGTACGCGGGCCTCTCACTGTTGTGGCCTCTCCCGTTGCGGAGCACAGGCTCTCGACGCGCAGGCCCAGTGGCCATGGCTCACGGGCCCAGCCGCTCCGCGGCACGTGGGATCCTCCCGGACCAGGGCACGAACCCATGTCCCCTGCATCGGCAGGCGGACTCTCAACCACTGCGCCACCAGGGAGGCCCGCTGCTCAATAAATTTTCACTGAATGATCTCAAATGTTAAGTGAATTCCTCTGCCTCTAATAACTAGTGGATGGGATGTTGTGTCCTGGGGAGGGGCAAGGTGGGACCAAGAAATAGGATGTCTGGATCCTATGCTGTCATCTCTATCCACGGGTTTCTCTTTCCTTGTTCGCCATAGATCCAAAACCAAAAATTACTCCATAAAGGTTCTTCCTCTCACCAGATTTTTGGGGCAATCGACCTGTCTTTTCTCTACATGGCCACCAGGTGGCTGTAGTCTCCTACAGAGTGAAGGGAAAGGGGCCCGGATGAGGGAAAACACTTCCAAGTTGTAAACAGGTTAGGATTAAAGGTAGCCTGTGGAAACGTACAGGTGAGAGGGAAGGATCAGAAAAAAAGGGAAAACAACATGGGCACTATTCTATTAGCATTAGGTTTATTCCTATTTTTAATTTTTTCCATAAGCACATGCCAGGAAAGGAGTGTAGTTTGAGAAATAAAACTCACGGGATAGGACAAGTAAGGGGTCTGATTACAGGTGTGGGTATGTACAGGGTGAGGCACAGAACTATGGAAGGAATAAAGATCACAAATTTTTAAGATAATAGAGTATGTTCATTTATTCTTAGAGGGTTTTGTTTTGTTTTGTTTGTATAAAGCTTTCTACTAGGAACTACCTTGGTTCTCTAAATATCCAAGACTGGATATTTGCATGAGGAGTATGTAAATAATGCCTCGTCCTAAAACCTAGGAAGTAAGTAGAATATGACTGTAGGTCCTTTGGTAATGATCTCTTCCATTTTGTAGGGAGGTCGGGTGGTGGGTGGTATATTGAAAGGAACGTTGCCTGTCCTCAGTAAATCATAGCAGCTTCAAAGAACTCAATTTGCACATATTTCCTACAAGGCTCAGTCACCATATGCACATATCATTGGGGGTCATAAAAAGCTGTATGTTCTTTGCAGAAAGCTTGCTCACTGAATGGGCTAAAACACACACATGAAAAGGTAAATGAAAATAGTACATGGTAAAGGACCAAATCATGGTACAGAAAAAGTTTCCACCTTCATGGCAAATCACAATTGGGTTCTTAACCTGGGCCTCCAGAAATGACTTCTAAATATTGTGTGTGTGTGTGTGTGTGTGTGTGTGTGTGTGCAGATGTGTATTATCTTGGAGAAGGGTGCTGTAATTTCCATCAGTCTCAAAATGGCCCAACCCCCTCTGCCCCTGAAATAGTACACACACAAGCACAATAATAAAGCCCCTCAAAAGTAAAATATCAAAGGTGACAGTATGATGTGGTTCCTGGATTCCTGGCACCTGCCTCAGTGGTCTACTTCAACCTGATACACCTGTGTTCCCATGGCAGCAATTCCTAAAACTTTAAGCCTTGGGGCTAAATTTACAACTAGTCTGAAACATTTTACTGCCCCAAATTCTGATCTGGACATACCCTGGAGCTGAGTGAGGGGATCTATCATTTGGACTTGGGACCATAACACCGATTCATGACATCAGGATAAGGTTAATGTACCCAGTCCCTACAGCTGAGTTTAGATAAACTACATAGATGTGTTGCTAATGGGAGAACAGCCACTTTATGATGGAGCAGCAAGAGTGCATGGAGGTTCAGCTGTAGGGAAAGCAGACAATCTGAAACCTGAATGATCTTGGAAGTCAAAGATTAAGCATTCAAAGTACAAATAGATATGCAGTCCATATCTATTTCCCAGGGAAACACTCTCACACACAAAAGCTGGTGAATGAATAAGTGAACTGAGGCCATTAAAATGGGATCAGGGGTCAAGAAGGTTGAGACGAGGAACAATATGGATGAGACACTGCTACAATTAAGTCCCTTTCTTACTGGGAGCAGCCCAGCTCCCACCCTTTGGGAGCTTAATGTTTAGTGGGAACTTGGGCATCCAGTTTCAATCATCTGACTTAATCATCTCTGTATCCCCAACAGCCATATAATGTCTGGCATAGAGTGGCAATAAATACATGTTTGTTTCAGGAATGAATGGTAAATGTAACCCCCACTACTTGAAATATGTGAACTCAGGAGTCAAATATATTCAGACACTGTGGTGTCCCTTGCTACTTGCCCACTCTCACTATTTGAAGAGAGCAGAAGAGATCTGGATAGTGAGTGACATTTGTGCTGATAAATTCTTCCAGTCCTCCTAGAGAACAGTAAGGAGGAGGAAATATTTCCTTGCCCTTAATGAACAGCCTATAGGAGTAGATATTACTCTACCACAATGTATCAGGTGAGAATGTATTTGGCTGCAAGTAACAGAAGGCTGAGCTGGGGCTTAACTAAAAAGGGTTAAATTTTCTCACATAATGAGAGAGTCTGTGGTGTAGTGACTCCACTAGATAGTTCATCAACATCACAGGTTGCTCCTGTTTTTGTCTTCATGATTATCTCCTTTTTGGTTGCTCTACTTCCTGTCTGTATTGTGGGCAGGAAGGAGGAAGAGGGGAAGGATGAAAGGGCAGTGCCTAAATCAAAGCAAAAAATTTTCCCAGACATTCTTAGCAGAACTTTGACTACATCTCATTGATAGGACATGTATTACACAATGACCCTTAGCTGCAAGGGAGTCTGGGACAGTATTTTGTATTGACATCCACAACAAAAGCAGGGACCACTACTGTGGAATGAGAAGGGATACTGGGTAGGAACTAGTGATGTCTTCCACAAGAAGTATGAAAGTGCTATTCATCCATTCATTAACAAAAAAAGTTATTAATAAGCACTTTGTGCCAGGTACTGTTCCAGGTACTGGGGATACAGCAGTGAATGAGACAGGCAAGGCTCCTGCATTACTGGGACTCATACTCTGGTGGGATAAAAAAACATGTAGACAACATCATTTCAGATAGTGCTAAAAGCTATATATTATGTATGTGTATATACACATATACATATATGAACACAATACACACACACACAAATACCAAAAGTACTATAAAGACAAAGAAACAGAATTACAAGAGACAGTGATGGCTGAATGATCAGAGACTTGCCTGAGATAATCACAAAGACTGATCTGTATTACCTGTAGATCTGCATTTACCTGCATTAATCACTTAATCATCATAACAAACTTAAATAGTGTTTTTACTTACACTGAAGAAAGAAGGAGACTGAAGCACAGAGAGGTTAAGTAACTTGCCAAAGGTCATACTAAGCAGCAAAGGTGGGCTTTGAAACAAGACAGTCATAGGCCACCCACTTACCCACTGAGTGGCATCACCTCCCTGCATGGCAAACATAGGCTGCTGTTCTAGTCACCTACTGCTGCTTAAGGAGCCTCAAGCACCTTTTATAACCTCACCTCAAATCCAAGGGGAAGGAACTAGACCTCACTTTTCAGTGGGAAGAGTGTCAAAGTCACACTGTAATAAGAGCATGCTGGATGTGAGTTGTTACTGTGGCCATTTCTGGAAAATACAATTGACTACAGATGCACTGGAGGCAAAAGGAGGGATATCCAATCAGTCTCTGGTAGGAGTGGAGTGCTGAGTCTTTCTTGAAAACCAAAGTTGGAATCCTGGCCCCACCATCCATTTATTCAATTCATTAACCTAATACTGAGCATCTGCTGTGTATCAGGCACAATTCTGGACTCTGTGAATACACTAAATAAGAAGACATAATTTCTGCCCTCAAGGAGCTTACAGGTTAGTGGGAGATTCAGAGAAGTTTGTGAGCCTCTTTTCACCTTGCTTCTACCTATATAAAAGCAGCCAAGGGAAGTTTTGTTTGCTTTTTGTTTTTTTGTTTTTAATTGGAGTATAGTTGATTTACAATGTTGTGTTAGTTTCAGGTGTACAGCAAAGTGGATCAGTTATACATAGACATGTATCCACTCTTTTTTAGATTCTTTTCCCATATAGGTCATGACAGAGTACTGAGTAGAGCTCCCTGTGCTCTACAGTAGGTCCTTAAGGGGAAGCTTTTAAAGTTCCCCTGTTTAAAGTCTTCAAAGGCTTCCACCTCCTCTTAAGAGGACATAGGACACCCTTACTGTTGTCCACAAGGCCCTGCATGATTTGCCTCTTCCAGGCTCTTCTTTTTTTATTTTTAATTTATTTTATTGAAGTATAGTTGATTGACAACGTTGTGTTAATTTCTACTATACAGTAAGTGATTCAGTTATATGTGTGTGTATATATATGTGTATATATATATACACACACACACATACATACACATATACACACACATTCTTTTTCATCTTTTTTTCCATTATCGTTTATTACAGGATACTGAATATAGTTCCCTGTGCTATACAGTAGGACCTTGTTTTCTGTCCATTCCATTTATAATAATTTGCATCTGCTAATCCCAAACACCCAATCCATCCTTTCCCCCGTGCCCAAGCCCCTTCTTTATCCCCCTGTTGGCCTTTCAGTTTCTGACACTCCCCCAAGCTCCTTTCTGCCAAGGCCTTCTCACATGCTGTTCCTCTGCATGGGACGCTCCACCCTCCACTCATCACCTGGCCAACTCCTGCCCCTTAAAGGCTTTGCTTAAATGTCACTTTCTCAGAGAAGTGCCTTGGGAATATCTAAACCCAGTCTGGGGAGATAAGGGAAGGCTTTCTGGAGAACATCATCTCAAGCTGAGACCGGAAGGACGAGGAGGAGGAAGCCAAGCGAAGAAGTGAGAGCGGGTAAGGAGGAAGAGTAAACAGCATGAAGAGCACAGAGTTTGGCAGTGAGAGTATGTGGAGAGCTCAGATGCAGAAGGAAGTGCAGGACGGTGAAGCCAAGAGGAGACGGGAGGCCTGAAGAGGCTGGGCAGTGGGAGACATGGAGGCCAGACCAGGTCCTGCGAGACTTTGTAAATCAGGTTAAGGTGGGTTTTTTTTAATTAAGATATAGTTCACATACTATAAAATTCCCCCTTTTAAAGTGTACAATTCAGGGTTAAGGGTTTTATGAGGAGAATGTCATGATCAGAATTGCATTTTTGAAAGGTGACTTGACTACAATGTCAAGAGAGAATGGATCGGAGGGGAGAAAAAGAGAGGAGAGAGTGGAGACAGGGAGACTGATGCTATTGCAGCAGTCCAGGAACGAGATGAAGGTGGCCAGAATGAGGTTAGTTAGTGGCAGTGGAGATCAGAGAAGATGAACTGAAGCTAAGAGAGAATCACACAACTCAGTAATTTACTGGGAGGGGGTCTGGGGCAGAGGGAGAAGTCGAGGACGACACCCAAGTTTCTGGCCTGGGCGGAGGGTGATGAATCCACTGACAGAGGAGGGAAACGCTTGGAAGAAGAGTTTCATGGGGAAGGAAGATGATGTGTTTCTAGTTAGCTATCTGAAGTAACTCCAGGACATGCAAATACAGATGTCCAGACCTTACCAGATGTGTGGTACGAGATCCTGAATAGAGCTCTCGGCTAGAGTTAAAGGTTTGGGAATTACCCGCAGTGAGTAACTGTCAACCAAAGTCAAGGATGAGATCACCTCCAGAATAAAGTGTGATCTACACGCGAGGCCTGGGAGGAACAATACCTACGGGAGGGGAGGAGAAGGGACTCAGAAGTACGAGCCCAGGTGGTGAGAGAGACCCTGGAAAATGGTGCCAGGGAAGCCAAAGAGAGAGTATTTGAGAGGAGGGAATGATAAACAGTGTGAAATGTCACAGAGTCAAGTAAGGTGAGGACTTGAGCATCCACAGATTTAGTGGACAGCAAAACAGTGGTGCGTTAGAGAAGTCAGACAGTAGATGGATGAGGCATGAATGAGGTCTTCACAGAAGAAATCCAGCTGCAGAGGGAGGAGTTTCCTGGCTTTGTAACTATGCACAGAATACTTTTCTTCTTTTAGGTTCCATTTCTTCAATCACAAAATATGAACAATAGAAGTAAGGATTCACTAAGGACAACAGGCATAAACCAGGACATGGTCACTTAAAAAGAAGCTACCTTACACTGTTGTTGAGAGGATTAAACATAAGGTATGGGGCAATGCCCAGCAGTACTAAAGGCCCTTGGGACAGGCACTCGAAATTTTTAGTTTTCTTCCCTCTCCTTGTGCTAGCCATTCTTTATTTAGTAATGAATGCTTCCCTTGGGATTTCCTGAGAGTCCACACTATTCAGCATCCAGGGAACATCTGTCATGATTAGGAAATTAGTAGACCGTATCTGTGGCTAACATTTGGTTTCTAACCTAACAACAGTGTTTGTGCCTCTACTGGGAGAACTGAGTATAGTAAAATGTGGTTTGTTTCATATCATACCAGAGTTGAGCTTATTTAAATAAAGCAGGGGAAAGCAAGGAAATGGGGCAACTATTGGGAACAAGAATAACTAAAGTCAGCCCTTTGCTCCTTCAGTTTAAGGAGTTATGAAATAACCCAGGTTGTCAATCCTCTCACCTTACAAGCATCTTAAGTGAATCTCTCTGAAGTGAGAAATGGCTAATAGTAAACGTGACTGTTTAGAACACTAGCTACCAACTATCAAGTGCCTTATAGCCAGTGCTTTATGTAAGTTAGCTCAAAATCTTCACTACAACCACGTGAGGTAGGCATTAATATCCCTGTTTGACAGATGAGGGAGCTGAGACTTGAGGGATAAGTTGCTTGCCCAGGGTTACTGTTAGTAAAGTGGCAGAACTTGGATTCCAGGTGCTGCCTGAATCCAGAGCTCAAACTCTTCCTCTGATGGAGGCAGTGAATAACTTCATTACTTGGCTCTGGAATACATTTTAGAAGTTATATAGTTTGGGAATATAGCATCTTTTTTAAAAAATTAGTCAATTTTAATTTACTAATCATATCCAATTTAGTCTGAAATTAACTCTCCCTATCCAGAGAGCTAGGTGGGGAAAGGGCCCACAAGCAAGCAAAGGGGCAGGAGGATGACAGCTTGGGGTTTGCCGGGAAAGGGGTCAGGGCACTTCTCCTGAAATATCCAGAGCTTAACAGTAGGTGGAAAGCAAAGCATTCTGGCTGGCCAGTCAGTGAAAACCTATTAAGAAATTGTTAAAAGGCAACGTCAAAGGGGAAAAAAAATGTTTGGTTTTTGTCATTTTGTATAGGACTGTTATATTGTTTTCATCATAGTGGTCAATCAAAGCAGGTCTAAAAGAAACTGGGAGGGAATTCCCTGGCGGTCCAGTGGTTGGGACTCTGTGCTTTCACTGCCGAGGGCACAGGTTCAATCCCCGGTTGAGGAACTAAGATCCTGCATGCCTCGCAGCCTGGCCAAAAACTGGAAAAAGACAAATATAACAATTTGGGGCTAAATCTTCCTTTTCTTCTTCGTCTTTTTTTTTTTTTTTTTTTTGGTCATGCTGACCAGACCCTAACCCCTGCATCGGGAGTGCAGAGTCTTAACCACTGGACTGCCAGGGAAACCCCTTCCTTTTCTTCTTAAGGTATCCCCTTTACTCAATGAATAGCAAAGGAAAGTATTTAGCTAAAAGGCAGCAACAGAAGTATGAGCAGATGTGAGATCACAGACTCACACAGATCACAAAGACTATTTCAAGAAGGGGGTGTTCAAGTTAAGAACTCAGAAATTTCCTCTTAATTCAGTAACCAGGTTGTTGGTCATCTTGTGAAAGCAGTTTCTGTAGAGAGGCTGGGCAGAGGGTTGGAAAATGAGTAGGCAAGAAAAGCAGACTGAGTGTAAACAATTCTTTCAAGAAGCGTGGCTGTGATGGGCACAGTGAGGTAGGGTGGCAGCTTGGGGTCCAGAGTGTCTCTTTTAAAGTTGGGGAGATTTGAGTACATTTAAATGTGCTTGTGAAGCAGCAAGTAGGGTGGGAGATAAAGGAGAGTTAGGGGATCACTGTTAACCATTACACCCTGAGAAGGTGGCAAGGCTGGGAGCCAGAGCCCAAGTGTAGGCATCAGCTTCGGACAGGATAGGAGGGAGGAAAGGACAAATACGAATACAGTTAAATATGTAGTCTTAGTGTCAGTATTTCAAGGGAGTTCTCATCTGGTGATCTGTCTCCTAGAGGGAGATGATAAGATGTTCTACTGAAGCATCAGATGGAGGAGGTTTGAGGAATCTGAGGAAGGTTTGAAAAAGTCACCATGGAGAACTGAAAGGAAGCTGACTAGGAAAAAGGATTTCTGAGCAGGGACACTAATCTGGAGTGGTCATGGTGTTCTGACACCACGTGGTCACGCAAAGTGCTCCTGAGTGTAAACAGACGGCCGAAGTGATCCAAGGTTGGGGGTTTGCAAGAGGTAAATAAAGAGGGTGCTGAGACACGGGCAGCACAGTGGCTGAAATGACAGACCATGGAATCTAAGTTGGACAGGGAAGGAGGGGAGAACACGGTAGAGCTGATTAGGAGAAAATGGAAGAATTAAGGGATTACAGGGTCTCATGGGTCCAAGAATAGTGAATCAATGAGACAGCTGGAAGGATAGAAAGCTGTAGCCAAAGTAGGAGGCTTGAATTCAATATTTCAGAAGAGGTAAGAATTTACTATTTCCTAGAGGTGGGAGAGAGAAGTGGAAATGGTGAGAAAGGTCTCTGGTTACAGCGTCGAGGGCAGGATTGAGCCAAGCGTCAGTCTTCAATGAATGAGGGGAATGATCGGGAGGAAAGCAGATGACAGCCAGGGAGAGAAGTGGAGGGGTAAACAGCCGGACTGCTGGAGCCTTAAAGAAATAGGGCCTTTTCACACAAGATGGGAAACAACCTTGCAGAAAAAGAATTAGATTCCTTCAGATATGAGGTCTGTACCTATGTTTATTTTCCATATTACTGTGTTTTAAACTTTTTGGGACTACCAAACTTGATGAACAAATGTTAGATACTACCTCCTGTTCTCTCTCTCTCCATATATTTTTAAGATTATTTTTTTTAACTTGAAAAGATTTTTAAATTTTCATTATAGAATATGTGTTACTTACAGAAAATTCCAGGTAGAGAAGCATAAAGATGCAAAACAAAGATCACTCTTGTTCCTATCACTCAGCAGAAACCAGTATTAACATTTTATCCACTTCCTTCTAGTATTTTCTTACATGGTTGTGATTATACTACATATATGGCTTTATATTGTTTTATGCAATTAACATTAGATCATAAGCATTTGCTCATGTCATTCTGTCAGTGTGGCAAAAGGTCAACAATCAGTAAATCCAGGTGAAGAGTATATGGGTGTTCACTGTACTTCTTCAACTTTTCTGTAGGCTTGAAGTTTTTCAAAATTAAGAAGTTACAGGTGGGGGGAGGGATAAATTAGGAATTTGGGATTAACAGATACACACTACTATATATAAAAAAGATAAATAGCAAGGACCTACTGTATAACATAGGGAACTATATTCAGTATCTTGTAATAACCTATAATGGAAAAGAATCTGAAAAAGAATATATATATAAGTATATAACTGAATCACTTTGCTGTACACCTGAAACACTGTAAATCAACTGTACTTAAATTAAAAAGAAAAAAAAGTTACAGGTGGGAAGGGAACTAATCAGAAAGAAAAAACAAGTGAATGATAACACAAGATTCAGGATACTGGTAGGGCAGGGGGCAGGAGAGGAATGTGAAATATGGAAGACCATTACGAGGCTTCAAAGATGTTACTAATGTTATATTTATTAAACCGATATTGAATACATGTGTTCATTTTAATATTCTTTGTGGCTGATGTATGTTATACATACTCTTTTGGACCTGTGAAGTAGTTCTCAATAATAGATATAATTTTTAAAATTAAAAACCTCCTTTCTGGGCTTCCCTGGTGGCGCAGGGGTTAAGAATCTGCTTGCCAATGCAGGGTACAGGGGTTCGAGCCCTGCTCCAGGAAGATCCCACGTGCCGTGGAGCGACTAAGCCCGTGTGCCACAACTACTGAGCCTGCGTGCCCTAGAGCCCATGCTCTGCAACAAGAGAAGCCACTGCAATGAGAAGCCCACGCGCTGCAACGAAGAGTACCCCCGCTCGCCGCAACTAGCCTGTGCGCAGTAACGAAGACCCAACGCAGCCAGAGATAAAATAAATTTATAAAAACAAACAAAACAAAAAAAACCTCCTTTCTATCATGAACTTACCACTCCAGCTGTATGAGGTCGACATACTACTTGCTGAATAGTTTCTTACTCAACCTAAACTGCCCTTCTTCCTCCTCTCTGCTATATAGGTCTTAGTCATGTTTTGGGGCCTCCTTCAAGTACAACTACATATGAAAGTCCTTCAGTCCCCCTCCCCTCCTCTCCCTAAGAGCTCTCTTCTCTGAACTCTCAGATTTTTACAGCCCACAGCAATCATCACTACCACATATCCTTAACTAACTTTTTTGTGTGTTTATTTCTGATCTCAAATGTCTCTCCTCCCTCCACCTAACTAATCCCTTGGTCACTAAAACATTTTCAAGTTGCTTTAAAAGATGCACAATGGGGCTTCCCTGGTGGCGCGGTGGTTGCGAGTCCGCCTGCCGATGCAGGGGACGTGGGTTCGTGCCCCGGTCTGGGAAGATCCCACATGCCACGGAGTGGCTGGGCCCGTGAGCCATGGCCGCTGAGCCTGCGCATCCAGAGCCTGTGCTCCGCAACGGGAGAGGCCACAACAGTGAGAGGCCCGCGTACCGCAAAAAAAAAAAAAAAAAAAAAAAAAAAGATGCACAATGAAAAAATATGTTTTGCTTCCTGGTGGTAATGATTACAGTTTCTTGTTTATTCTTCCAGGAATATTCTATGGAAATTCACATTTTTTTTCCCTTTCATCAATGGTACCATATTATACATGCTCTTCTATAACTTTCCTTTTTTCCCTTCATATTTTAATTAGTTTTTAAACTAGAACCTCACTAATGTCCTCTAAAGTCTAACTACATTACACACATTGATTATACTTTGCTTCCATACTTTTCTCTTCAAAGAACAAGAAATTAGTGAGGAATGATTTCTTTAGAGAAATCACACTACTTTTTGTCCCATTTGGCTTCATTTGTTACTGTAATCATGAGGCTACATAAATTTTTTTACACAAGTAAATACTGGAAAAATTCAAAATTATCAATAAAGCTAAATATCCCCCTTGACTATTATTTCCCAAAAGTAACCACTGTGACCAATTTGGTATGTATATGTCCAGAATTTTTAAAAGAAATTTATATACATATAAATGTATCTGTAGAAACACATAGTATTGTTTTTAGTTTCTCTGAACATAAATGATATCACAATGTATATACTGTTTTGCAGCATGCCTTTTTCCATTCAACAATATAGTAAAGAATCTTACTATGTAGATGTAGCTCATTTTTTCTTGACTGCTGTATAGTTTATTTAGTTATTCATTACTGTTGGAAATTTAGAGTGTTTCCAATTTTTTGCTATTACAAACAACGTTGTAATGAATATCTTTGTATGTGTCACCTCATGCACAAGTGTGATGACTATTTCTCTAGGGTAGATGATAAGAGGTGAAACTCTGTTAACAGAAGACATGTAAGTTTAATAATGTACTAGATAAATTAAGTTGACCATTGCCAGTTCTGTAGTATAGCTGTTATAAATAAGGTATACATGTGACCATCAATTTTACATATTAGTTCCTTTAAAACCCTAGGACATCCATTGACTTATAAGTCATTTAGTATATAGAACAAAGATCAGCAGACTAGAAATTGGAAGATACGGGTTCAAATTCCGGTTCTGTTCCTAACAACTAACTTGATCTTAGGCAATCCTTTCAACATCTGGGCCCCAGTTTCTGTACCTACAAAATTAGATTAAAGTGATGTTTCCTAAAATATGGTACCTATACCACTGGTAGCATGCAATATGCTTTTATTTTTATTGACTTTTAATAATTATTTGTATTTTAAAATAAATTAGGAAAATTATAATTACCTTATCAAATCAATGATTTATGGATATTATTTCTTAGTTATATAAAATTTACTTTTTAAAGGACATTTGTTTAAGTTAAAGAAAAGTGAATTGAAAAAGGAAAATAGTATGCATATAATAGTATAGGTGGCATGTAAATATGGCAAGTCATGACTATGATATATGAAGGACTGAGGTTTCTTGCTTCACGAAATCTAGAAGAGGTTAGATTAAAGCAGTAGATCCCAGACTTTTAGATTACAGTGACCAGTAAAACATTAAAAAAAGGTCAGTGATCAACATGGAGTTCCTGACTTTTTATTGCACTAATTAATGACATTAAGAACAAAACCAAAAAAAAAAAAAAGAACAAAACCAAACCTATATACCCATCATCATTATTTAACAGAAAGATATCAGAAATATTATTTTGTAACTATAAAACAAGTACCTGTATGTTGAAAAATTTTCAAGTTGTACAGAAGTATAAAAACTCATTTTCTTTCTCCTTCTCTCTCCCTATAAAATCTATCATGGACATCCTCCTAACACAGATCTACCTCATTTTTAGAACATTTTAAATAAACACAATATACTGTTAAATACATTAGCATATATATATATATATAGCATATTTGTTTCATATAAATATAGCATATTACATTTATTTTATATAAAAATATATGAGAAATATATAATCTCAGAACAAAGGACAGAGCTCCCCAGGAAAGGACAGGTGGCAACCTTACTTAGCCATCTAAACACTCGTTTAGATGACCTTCTATCTCTAAAATTCCATGATTAAGCCTAGAAAATCCTCAGCATTTACATGCCTTTCATTATTACCACTAACTTCTATATTTCAAAAAATAACTAGGAATCTCTTTAACGTCTCCTTCAGTAGAAAATCACAGACTGCAAAGTGCTTTTACAGTCCTTTGATCTTCTTGTTGCATGAGTTCATGCCTGTGCTCTATCAATCATTCTCATTGGTTCCCTACATCAGGGTTTTAACCTGGGTTCCATAGGTTTCAGGATAACATATGTGGTATTTTGTGTAGATACTGTTTCTCTGGGGGAAGGGGTTTATAACTTTCTATGATCCAAAAAAAAGGTTAGAAACTATAGCTTTGGATGTTTCTAGCTTGTGCTTTAAATAAATAATCTTATTATTGGTTTGGGAGTCCCTTACAATTTTTTTCTTGTTCTTTTTTTTTTTTTTGCAGCAGCAAGTGTTGGCATCTAATTTCTGGTTTGCATTTGACAGCTGTATTCCTGAGTTCCTGTTCTCACTTCCTTAATGGTCTTCTCATTAAAAACAAAAAAATTCTCTCCTACCAATTAGTTATACGGTATTTTAATTTTTTAATTTATTTTTATTTTTCGAAGTACAGAAAGATAGAAAAAAGCAGAGTGGTGCCCACTTTGGAACTGACAGGCAGGGACACAAGCAGCTAGAGAGCAAGACACACAGGCACATATAAAAGGCCTCAGGACAGACAGAATAGACAGCTAAAAGAAATAGAGAGGAACCTGGAAACACAGAAGGAGAGACACAAGAACTGAGCACACAGAGAAGCAGCATGGCAAAAAAACCTAGACAAGCTGGCAAGGAGAGAAAGGAGAATTATTGACAGAGAGACAGAGAGGCAGGCAAGATCACCAAGAGGGACTCAGACAGACAGACAAACAGAAAGGGGGAGAGAGAGAGAGAAGGAAAGCAGAGAAAGAAAACAATAAACAAAGAAAGACAAAGTGATAATAGCATTTTATACTACACAGTGCTTTATAATTTATAAAGTGCTATCACATACATTATTGCAGGCAGACAGGGAGAATCCAGCAGACAGATGGGGTGATGGAGGGATACAGGCCAATCAGACAGAAGAAAGGGAAGGTGGCCAATCGGAAAGAGAGGCTAGAATGGAGCCCAAGACAGACAGCTAAGAGGAAAGACAGAACCAAGAAAAGAGAAGTGAGAGAGGAAGAGAGGGAAAAAGAGGAGAGAGACAGGGATAGAGGCTGAAACAGTTAAATTCAGGAATACAGGCAGTGAAAAAGCAAAAATGAAAGAACAGTGTATTGTGTGTAAAAGTTTTATCATCATCTTTCTGAAGAGACTTGGATAGAGGCTGTTGTCTGTGCTTCTCCCAAGGAGTTATAACATCTCTAAGGTGGCATGTGAGAAGAGCCAGAAGGAAGGATGAAAAAGGGAGAAAGTTTTAGTAAGAAGCAGAGTGTTTTAGACTAGGAGCAAGACAAACTTCTTGGACAGGCCTAGGTCAACAGCCTAAGAGTACTGCTGAACCTAAAAGGATCTAGATTCATACTCCTTTAAAGAATTCATATAGAATGGAAAAAGCAGAGTGGGCCCCTATCTACTCCATGTGCATGTAAGCTCAGCTTACAAACCATCTGTACTTATTAATTGTTCCTATATTTACAAGGTATTTTTCAGTACTACCAGTGCTTTCATGGCTTTTCTCAATTAATACATAGTTCAGTGATGAAGAGACCAGCAATGGCGTGTGGTCATCAGGACAACTCAAGACGCAGAGCAGAACAGGATATTAGGACAGAGCAAGCCCTTCCTAAGCACACTTCAGGTCCTGGTAGTAAAAGCGTGTAACTAGCAAGCAGTCAATCAAAAAGACAAGTACCATAAAATAGAATCAAAAAAACAAGAAGCAAGAAATGGCAAGCCCAGTGAAATAGGAAGGAGTACTGACAGACTGACAGAGGAAGAAGCATCCAGCAAAACGGGGAGAGAATTTGGAAGGAGTGCAGCAAAAAGCAATTAGACATATATGTGTAGACTCTTCTCTCGAACAAGATCCAAGAAATGTGTAGTGACTCCCTCAGAGGAGAGGAAGTGGGGGGTAGGAGGGAGGCTTACTCTCATACAGGATACTTTTAGTTCTTTAAAAATTTTGTACCATGTGTATGCACTATCTATGTAAAAGCTGATAAAAAAGGGAGGAGACAAAAAGCAAGCTGAGATGTGGACAGCAGGAGCCAGCCAGACAGACAGATAGCAAAAAAGCAGAAAGACAAGGAGAGACTGGGAAAATGGCAAAAAGATTGAGGCAGGCAGACTGTGTGAGGGGCCAGAAAGATAAAAAGAAAAAGAAAGAACTGAAACAGAGGCAAGCAGTGAGAGAAGGCAGGGTAGGGTATATGGCAAGAAGGCAGGTAAGACTTTGGGGCAAGGGGGTCACTGACAGGTCTGCGGTAGCGAGACTATCACCGTTGATGGGATGCTGGAATAGGGGAAGCCAAGGGAGAAAATGCTGATAAGCAGACACACTAAAAAGACACAAGCATTAAACAGTGGGACAGCAGCAAGCAAGTAGAGTAGACAGGCAAGAAGACATACACAAAGGGAGGCCAGGAAAAAGCATGAACTAAATAGACATAAAGAAGAGAAGGAACAAGTAGAAGGCAAGATAAGAGGCAAACCAAGACAGGGAACCATGGTAGGGCCTGGAAGGTAGACAAACCAAGAGACGGAGACTAAAAAAGTGATAGAGACAGGCAGGCGGGGAGACAGATGGCTAGAGAGAGAGTGGTGGGCAAACAGCCAGAGAAGCAGACAGACAACCAGAGAGAGAAAGAGGCTGCCAGCCAGTCAGGGAGGAGCAGACAGGCAGGCAGGCACCATAACAGGAGCAAGCAGGTAGAGGGGCAGGCGGAAACAAGGATAGAAGAAGAAAAATCAAGGGATCAGTAGGGAGAGAAAAGAGAACAGGAGATGCAGGCAGGCAGAGGCGGGTATGGACAAGAGGGAGAATCAGGCAAATGAACAGATCCATATGCAAAGCGCACTCGAGAGAATGATGAATGTTTGTACAGGGATGCACACAGCCACCTTTCGCCCCCCACACCTGCAGCTCATGGCACATGTGGCAGGCAGGCAGGCAGGCAGAGGCGCTCAGCACAGAGGGAGAGGGCGCACCGTGATGCGCAGGGCTGCCCACATGCACGTGAGGACACTCTTCCCAGACACACACAGAGAGGCCAGAAAGAGGGGGAGTCGGGCACACGTGAAGAAGAGGCACACGCAGTCAGAGCCCGGAAGACAGAAGTAAACAGAAAGAAGACAGAGATGGAAAGTCACTTAGAGGTGACAGAGCCTGAGAGTCAAGGGATGAGAAAGGACAGTCTCGGTAAAAAATAAAGACACACATACACAGAAGCCCATGTACAGAAAGAGGGGGATACCCAGATGGACTAGTACACAGGGACCGAGAAAGAGGACATAACAAAATCAAATGGAAGAGGAATAGGAGTTACACTCAGTACAGGAATGATATGGGAGCAGAAACAAGAGAACTCCAAAGTCCAGGTTAAGAAAAAGATGGAAATCACTGCTCAATAAAGAGCATTAGCTGGGGTTGGGGGGTGGCACATCAATAAAGAATATTTAAACCTTGTAAGCAAAAATATGCCCTGTCACTATTACTTTCTGGTTGCTGCCTACCTACCCCTCCTTCTTAAGGTACTCCCAAACCCTGCAGGGGCTGCTGGGTGGCTGGCAGCTATACTCAAGAGACAGAGAAATAACCCAGGAGAGAAATGATTGCACAGGCATGGGATGGGAAGCAAGGAAAAGGTCAAAGTGAGATCAAAAGAATGGGAGGAAAACTGTAGTAAGAAAAGGGTGACAAGAACGAAATAGGGTTGAACTGAGCTATTTGCCCTTCTTCCTTTGCTAGCATTGCTCAACTGGCAACTTTTATTTTATGACTTCTCTGACCAAATCTCTGGATGAGAACGCCACTTTTGGACTCCTTTTCCACCTTCCATCTGATTCCTGACACCACTTTAAAGATAAACATTGGGGTACAGTGGGAAACCAGGGGTCAGAAAGTCAGATGAAAATGTGAGTGTAACCCCCTACCTCTTTCTTTTTCTCAGTCCCAGTTACTTTTCTTTTTCATGGTACCTCAGTTTCTTCCACTCTATCAGTGTTGGAGATCATGCAGGAAGGGAAATATACTGAAAGAGGAGAAAAGAGAAAATAATTTCACAATCTTCAGACTTAACTCTTTCCCCTTTATTCTAAAAATCTGTTCTATTTACCCCCTAAATTAATTTCCCACATCAGATGAATTTTATATTCAAGTAATTGGGGGAGGGGAAGGCGAGGTAAAGGAGAAAAGAGTGAGGATAAAATTTACAATCATAAATCACTGAGAAGGCTGGGCAAAGGGGAGAATCAAACATGGACTCCTTTGAAAAAAACTCAATCATCGTATCTATTCATATCTCTCCCCCAAAAGTCACTAGGATTTCTATCACTTTTTTAAAGAAAGAAAAAAAAATCCAGTACCCCTTCTCACTTAAAAGATACATACACAATTAAATGCGTTTTGACTTCCATGAGGTATGTAGAAACAGAGTTATATATAAACATATATTTCATCTTTTTTCTTTTCAATGCCTGAAGGGGAAAAAAAAAACCTTCACATCAAACCACTCCCTTCTGAAGTATTCAGAAAAAAAAAAAAAAAAAAAAAAAGCTTTTCTTTAAGAGAAGGGAGGTGGGGAGGAAGAGACTAGTAAAGAAAAAAAAATTTTAATCTAGTTGGACTAGTATCTAACTAGTTAACCTTTAACAATTTATGCTGATGTCAGACTGAGCATGAGTACTGATTAATGCCCCCCCTCAAATATTTTTTTATAAGGGGGGAGTTAGTCACAGCAGCCATTTTTGTTTTATGCAGAAATCCTTCATGCCCCCCCCCAACGCGCACACTCACACACACACACACTCAGTACACAAGGAAAATATCTCTATTAATCTGTGCACTAATCAGTTATAAAAAAGGGAGAAATTTGTGGGTTTCTGAGTAGAGGCTAGGAGATGGGGGTGTAACAGGGAGGAGAATGGGGGGGTGAAAAATGAAATATTAAGCCAGCCATTTTGTTTTAAAAGGGGATTTTTCCCCCCTCTCCCTTTCTTCACGGAGGGGGTGGCGGTGCTGCAGGGGGGGTTGTTTTAAAAATAATTTCCAGGCGGCCATCTTAGTGCCTCAGCTCTGAGAAATATTTCTGAGCGCCCCCCTCAGAATTTAAATATATTTAAAGCAACGGAGAGGGGGGTAGAGAGAAGTCGAAAACTTTTATATATATATATATATATTTTAATCCCCTTCTCTTGTTCTCTCGGGAGGAAGGAGAGAAGAAAAAAAAAGTCCTCAATTCTCCCCAAGAAAATTTTTGGGGGTGGTTTGGCCCCCCTCGTCAGACGGCGGCCCCGAGGGGGGGGTTTCGGAGGGGGGTGGCCCGGGGGTTTTGGGGGCTGGGGGAGGCGGTGAGGAGGAGGAGGACGCCGCCGCCGAGGAGGAGGAGGAGGAGGAGGAGGAGGAGGAGGAGGTGGTGGTGGTAGCGGTGGGGGAGGCGGGCGGGCGGTGGGTGGGGGGGTGGTGGGGGGGCCAGAGCCACAGGATGGCTTCCCCTCTGAGGGACGAGGAGGAGGAGGAGGAGGAGATGGTGGTGTCGGAGGAGGAAGAAGAGGAGGAAGAAGAGGGCGACGAGGAGGAGGAGGAGGTGGAGGCGGCCGACGAGGACTACGAGGAGGACGACGACGAGGGAGTACTCGGGCGCGGGCCGGGCCACGACCGGGGCCGCGACCGCCACAGCCCCCCCGGCTGCCACCTCTTCCCGCCACCGCCGCCGCCGCCGCTGCCCCCGCCGCCGCCGCCGCCGCCCCCGCCGCCAGGTAAGCGGCCGCTGACTCCCCCCCCCTGCCGCCCCCTCCCGCCCCAGACCGAGCCGGAGCCGCGGGCGCGCGAGGCCCGGGCGGGGGCGAGGCACCCACCGCGCGGCCGAGCCGAGGCGAATCCGGGGCGCGGGGCGCCGTCTCGGGCCCGTCGCCCCGCGGCGGTCCGGGCGGTCCGGGCGGGCGGCGGCGGCGGCCGCCGGGCCAGGCCTCCTCCCCTCCCCCGCCGCACCCCTCCCCCGCCGCCGCCGCCGCTGCAGCCGCCCGGGTTGGAGAGCGCTGGGCGCGAGCTGCATGCGCGGACCGGGCCACTCGGTCGCGGCTTTCGGGGGAGGAGGAGGAGGAGATTTTTTTTTTTACCCTCGGCGGGGAGGGGGTAGGCAGGAAACGGCCGAGGCGAAGCCAGGGCCCCCTCCCTGGCCGCGCGAGGGACCGCGGAGACCCTGGCGGCCGGACGGCGGCGTGGGGGAGGGGCGCGTGGGGGAGGGGCGGCCGAGCGGGCGCCCCTGGGGCTTCGGCCCCGGTGGGGTTGGACCGAGGCGAAGTGGGGTTTGTCTGTGAGGAGCGGACCGCGGCCCTCACCCCCCGTCAGGAGTTGGGAAGGCCGGGGGGAGCGGGTGGCCATCGGACCCCGCCACCTGCGGGGACTTCGGTGCCCGCCAACTCTGGAGAGTGCGGTGGCACGTGGGGGAGGGGTCGGGTGAATGTTTGCGGGCGGCTGACGACTAGGGGCAGGTGGTGGCCACACTCCACGCGGACCACTTCCTGGAATGAGACTGGTTCCTGCCCCCTCTCTCCGGCTCGTACTACGGAGAGCAGTCATTGAAAATTGGGGACAGAGAGGAGAGTGTCTGGAAGACCAGATGCCCCCAACCCCACCCCCTTTATCTCTCCTCTGCTCTGGGCTCTTTTGTGTCAAGTGCACCCCACCACCACCATGACCCCGTCAGTCTGGGGTGGCCGAGCTGCCCAGCTGTGACTCTCACGTGGCTGCCATTCACTGTCACTCACTCTCCCAATGAAACCACCCACACCCTGACCACGTTGGGGGGCGTGAACTGCCCACCCAGCTGTTCTGCAGCTTGACCGTCACTCAGCACCCCTCCCCGGGGATGACAAGTCACCCGCACTGTCTGGGCAGTTCCGTCCGCGGTGGAGTGGCCTGACCGCTGGCCTCGCGTGGGGGGCCCAGCAGTGGTCCCACTCCGGCCACCCTCCAGAGTGTTCAGCTAGTGTTTTTCAGAATAGACTCTAAGTGAGCATCTTTCGGGTGTTCACACCCCCAGGCCTCTTGGTGCGGTGCAGCACAAATGTACCAAACTTCAAAACGTCTAACATCATACTCTTTGTAAAGCTGTTATATTGATCTGTGTGGCTTCAGTGGCCAATGTTCCTGTCTAGTTGAGACAGCCTTTGAGGGACTGTGGGGTGCTTTCTTGGGCCGGGGGAGGGGGGGTATGTGTATCTAATGGAAACAGGATAAAGTCCAGCTCCCCTCCCATCAGGCTGGTCCAAAAACCAGAAAAGTTTTTTAAAAGTTATCCCAGAGAGCCCACTGATTTTGCAGAAGGGAAAAGGAATAAAGAATTGTGGGTAGGGGATTGCCTGGAAGACAGCAGAGGTGCTAAAAAGAGAGGAAGAAAGGATGTCAGGTTAAGTTAGGGCATTAGCAGCTTTCGCCTATGTGTATTCCGAACTTGGAATGTGGTATTTGGGGGTTTTTGATCCCGGATTTGGGTCTGTGAAGGGGAGGGCATGAAAGAATCTGAGGTCGAGATGGGTCTTTGTGTCAATACTCCCTCCCCCTTTCCCTTTGCTTTCTAAGCATCGTCAAATGTTTTTTAAATGGTATATTTGAAATGAAAACCCACCTACTCTCTCTCCCTGGGCAATTTTATCTCCCTTTCGGCCCTCCAAGTCAAACGAGTGACCCAGATACACCCTCTCAGATGACTTTCTGAGGTAAAACTTTAGGAAAATATTTTTAGTCTGCCCATTATTTCTGTCTACCTAAGTGTGGGCAAAATAACCCTCCTCTGAGGCAATATGTTCAGGCTGCCCTCCCTCGTCCTCCTCTACAAGATGAGTTTATACGTGTTAGAGGTTTCTATTGTTTTTCATTCTGACGGCTTTGATTCTCACCATTTTGTTTTACATTCTTACCCAAGACCAATTTTATCCCTTCCCCCCCTCTCCAGTCTCCGTACATTGTTAAGCGTTTAAAATAATAGCACTCGTGCTGATGGGGGAAGGGAGCAGGAAGCCAAAAACTCATTTCTTCTCCCTCCCCCTTCTGGCAAGTCTAGAGAAATAATATAACATAATATATAGATGTGATTCCTTGGGGGTGGGGGTGGGGAATGGTTGTGGGTGGTGCGGAAAATTCTGGTAGTTTCTTTGCAAAAGGTCTGAAAATGCAAACCCACCCCCTGTATGCAATACGCATGTGCAGCAGACCTATTATGGTGGTTCGTTGTGGGGGAGGGAGGGGAATTTGAGAAAAAATAAATATATGTGTGAGAGATTGATGGTGAGATTAGAAGAAGAGAGGGGCGGGCGGGAGGCGAGGCTCGCTGCGAGGCTCCTCCTGCGTCCTCTGGCTCGCCAGGCTCCGCCCACCCTCCTCCCCTCCCTCCTCCCTCGCCGTCTTCCCGAGATCTGAGCCGGGATGTGGGAGAGTCTGGGCTCCAGGCCAGCATTGAGTGGCTGGTGAGACAGAGGTTGGGACTTAGATTTGCTTTCTTGCCCTCCCTTTCCTTTCCTCGCCGTCTACTTTGCCTCTCCGCACCACCGCCGTCTTCCCAAGTTCGGGAACCTCCCGCTGGGGTGGGGAGTGGAGTTAACTGGCTGCGAGGTCCCAGGGCTTGTGTCCCACCCCCCAGCTGGTGGAGACGGAGGCCATTTCCCTGGTCCTTAGCCAGTTGGCCTGCCCTTGCCTCTGCCCTGGCGGCCTCCGTTTCCATGTTCATATTAGCCGCGGTCCCTGGGGTGAGGGAGCGCGGGCTGCTGGGGCATGGCGTCTTACTGACTTCCTATCAGGGTCCCCACTCTGTTTCCACACCTGGGGCTGCCTACAGGCACCTTCCCCGCTCCCACAATCCCCTCCAGAGTGTCTTCCTGCACAAGAGGGCACAGGATGCTGGAGCTGTGAGAAGTAGCAATGAAGGAAGGAGGTGCCCAGATTCTGGGGCAGTGGAAACCAAGGCCTCCGGTGTTAATTGTGGCTAATTTTCCCTTGGCTGTTGTGGGAAGAAGGATTCTGTGTCCTAGAGCAAGGGGCTGGGCCAGGCCCAGACTTTCCCCTCCTGCACAGCTGCCTCTGCCTGAGCAAGACAGGTCTGGCGGGTTAATCTAGTGCTTGCTGGGGGAGGGAGTCCAAACAGGGCCTCATGTCTGTGTGGCATTGGTGTCTTCCTCCTCACGGAGTTACTTTCTGTCCCCTAAGCCTCCACAGTCCGGAGTTACTTTCTGTCCCCTAAGCCTCCACAGTCCGACAGGGGTCATGGAGAATGGGGAGAGGGGACATCTGGGAAGAACCTGCCCCGTTCTCTCTGACAGAGACATCTGGAGAGAAAGCCAGGGACCTAGCCCTGCTGAAAGCAGGTACAGGCTGTCCTCTGGGTTTGTGCTCATGAGTATGTGATGCTTGTGCATTTGAGAATGCATATGCGGGGTGTGTCTGTGCCCGTGTCTTTGTGTGGGTCTCCCATACTGCTTATATATGAATGGGTTAGGATGTCTGGGACTAAATTTGGAGACAAGGAGTGAGACCAGGGGACAAAGGGCAGGGTCCCTGAGTTCTCAAAGGGAACAGGGAGGAGTATATAGATTTGAAGGCACATTTCCAGTCTCCTTGGGAGGAGGAGGAACGTTTAGGTAATTGTGGAGACCTTCTTCGATGGGGTTAGGGTGTGACAAAGGAGCTAGACACTATGATCCTGTGGGCAAGAAGTGAACATGCCTGACTGAGGATTTCTTTTCCTCCAGGGCTGTGCTGGGGTGACAAGAGGCTTGGTGATTATCTGAGGAAATATAAATAGAGGCCTCCCTCCTCACAAAAAGGATGTCAGGGCCCCAGGGTGTTGGTGTGAGAACCCAGGTGTCCACCTTTGGCTCTGCCTTCTCAGCATCTGGCTTAGGGAGCTGCCAGCTTGTGTCTCCCCACTCCAAGTGCTGGGGTCAGGCCAGGCCAGCAGCTGGGCATGGCTTCCCCAGTTCCCGGGCAGGATGCCAGCTGGCTAAGTGAGGGGGAAGGCAGGAGGAGCCCTGGCGGCGACTAAAAGGACCTGCCACAGTCAGAGCCCATGGCCTAGAGCCTGGTCCCTTGTTAGTAGGAGGGGAGAGACGGGAGTGGTTTGGCTGCTCTTCCCTTCTGACCCCTGACCTCCCATTCAGAAGCCGAGCATCCCAGAGTACTCGAAACACTCTCTGTTTGCATCCAGCGGAGGGAGGCAAGGTTTGGAAGAGTTAAAGCTGGAGTTCCTAGAGAGCAGCGGGAACTGAGGAGGTGAGGAAGGGAAGGGGCTGCAGGGACTGGGAGCCTAGAGGCTTAGGTTTTCTGGTGCTCTCTGCTCCAAAGATAAGGATGACATTCGGCTGCTGCCTTCAGCACTGGGTGTGAAGAAGAGAAAAAGAGGACCCAAGAAGCAGAAGGAGAACAAGCCAGGAAAACCCCGAAAACGCAAGAAGCTTGTAAGTGTTCAGGACTCCTATCTCTACAGCTAGGCTTGGAGACCCATCCCTAGAGACCTACGTTTTCTCTGGTCTTGATTACTGTGGGGATCCTGAAGTCAGGGAGGCCTGATCCCCTCTACCTGCCCCCACCCCCGCTTGCCAGCCTGTATCTCCCAGGTCTGGGACCCTAACCTCAATCACCCCAGCCTAGTGAAGAGCCCAGTTGTCGACTTGACTCGCCCTGCAGCACAGAGAAGCAGTTGAAAGCACAGGCTCTGGAGGTAGACTGCATGAATTTAGAGCCTAGCAGTCATCTGTCTTCTTGGACAATTTATTTAGGTCTCTGTGCCTCAGTTTCCTCATCTACCAAAAAGTGGATAAAGATAGATTAGTTACTATCACAGGATTGTTGTGAAGATCAAAAGAGACGATAAATGTTATGTGCTAAGAACAGTTCCTGGCACAAGGAAGGCCTGAAGAAATAGTGTTTTTATTTCTTTCCCTTAGGACAGCGAGGAGGAATTTGGCTCCGAGCGAGATGAGTACCGGGAGAAGTCAGAGAGTGGAGGCAGTGAATATGGAACTGGACCAGGTCGGAAACGGAGACGGAAGCACAGAGAAAAAAAGGAGAAGAAGACGAAGCGGCGGAAAAAAGGGGAGGGAGATGGGGGGCAAAAGGTGAGTAGAATTAGGGGGTGAGGGGAGAAATCAGTATTAATGACAGGCATGAGGAGTGGGGGAGGGAGAGCCCTGGGCGAGCAGGGTGCTAAGTGGAGAGGCTGTGGTTTGTGAGGAGTGGGATTGGGCTGGGAGTGGAGCAGGAAGCAGAAAGCCCAGGGAACCTGGTGGGTGGGTAGAGAGGCATGTGGGGGGCCCAGGACTGGACACCTGTGTCACTGAAGCCTGGTCTCTCCCAGCAGGTGGAGCAGAAGTCGTCGGCAACTCTGCTTCTGACCTGGGGCCTGGAGGACGTGGAACATGTGTTCTCTGAGGAGGATTACCACACACTCACCAACTACAAAGCCTTTAGCCAGTTCATGAGGTGCAGTAGGGCTGAGGAGCCCTCTCGAGCAGACACTTTTAATTTGGGGGAGGCTCTGGACCCTTCTGGAATCTGATGAAAGCTGAGAAACTGCCCTCCAGAGAAATTCACTACACATAAAATTCCACATGTCATCTTAGGGAATTCCTGGACTCCTAGGATCCAAGGACTCCAGTCAGGAACCCTTCACTGGGGGGCCACAGTACCACTGCTAGGTTAGAAAACTCTGTGGTGACAGACTGTCAGGAGGACTGATGGCCCTCCTTGGTCTGACAGTTCCAGTTTGCCCTGCCTGACTTCTCTCTAGACTGGAGCGGGGAGGTGGTATCCGTGTTGCCCAGTTTCCTTTGCTCGGTTATCAAGTCCTCTGTCCCCTCGTTAGACACCAGTAATAACAGAGGATGCATTGCTCACAGTGGGACCTGAGCTTCAGTGGCTCCCGCAGTAGCGTACAGAACAGTAGAGATGCCTTTTGGGGGGCAGGCACTTTAGCAGAGCCGTTCAACGCTCTGGAGGCAGCCTGCTGAGGTTCAGGTCCCGGTGTCATGCTGGGCAGCTCACTTCTTTGATCTTCAGTTTCTGCATCTGTAAAATAGGCACATAATACGTACCTCATGGGATGATGGATGGAAAGCTCAGCACACTCAGTGCCTGGCCCCCAGTGGTGTTCAGTCCCTGGTAGCCGTCCTTAGTCCCGTTGTCTCACTGCTTCACTACTAAAGACAGTGCTTCTGTCAGCACGGGGGTCACCCACGTCCTCACAAGAGCTTAACACCCCACCGCAGAGCAGAACCAGTGTGGCCCATCAGACTCCACCCGATGGGACCCTTCATCAGGGCCCATGGAACTCTTTAGAAAAGCACAGAGAATCATAGCAACTCCTAGTAGTGTTGTGAGGACGAAATAAGATATTATGTGTGTGGAAGTGTTTTAGGAACTGTAAAGTAGTTGTCCAAAGAAGAGATTTCTTATTAATCTCATATTTTTTTATCCTTTTTAATCTGCATTTAAATTTTATTTTGCCTTTTTTTTCTTCTTCATACTTTTTTCTTGTTTTTTAAACGTTTTTTTCCTTCTTAAACTTTTTATTTCTTTATTTCAAAATTGATGTTATTCTTCATAGGACATGTTTTCACCACCTAGGGGTCCTAGCTGGTACATAGACTTACTTGGTGAGGGGAAATAACAGTGTTCCCAGACCATCTGTGAAGGGTCCTAGTGTCTTGCTTGTATATTTTCAGGCCCCTGATCGCTAAGAAGAATCCTAAGATCCCAATGTCCAAGATGATGACCATCCTTGGGGCCAAGTGGAGAGAGTTCAGCGCCAACAACCCCTTCAAGGGATCGGCAGCTGCTGTGGCGGCGGCGGCGGCAGCGGCGGCCGCAGCTGTAGCTGAGCAGGTGTCAGCTGCTGTCTCATCGGCCACCCCCATGGCACCGTCCGGACCCCCCGCCCTTCCACCACCCCCTGCTGCTGATATCCAGCCCCCACCCATCCGAAGAGCCAAAACCAAAGAGGGCAAAGGTAAGAAACCCTCTCGTTGGACCAACTGTCACCCCACCCTCCAAACTGCACGTTCTCAAATTAGAGTCCAGATCGCTTGTCTTCTGGGCCCGGATCGTTGTAGACGAAATGCTGTCCAGGAAGGGGTCTCAGTGAGACCATAGCCCACAGAGAGGTCCAGAAACCCTGTGGCCTCCATTGCTCCTGGCTGTCATGATCTTGGCTTTTTCCTCTGTCACCCCACTCCTCACTCAGGTCCAGGCCACAAGAGGCGGAGTAAGAGTCCCCGAGTGCCTGATGGACGCAAGAAGCTTCGGGGAAAGAAGATGGCACCACTCAAAATCAAACTAGGGCTGCTGGGTAGCAAGAGGAAGAAGGGAGGCTCGGTGAGCGGCCCCTCCCTGTCCAGTATACTTCTTGGATGTGGTCAGGGGCTGGGGGTCCAGACACAAGGGTCCATGAGGGCAGCTGGAGCGGGAGCCCAAGGCCTGGGGAGGGGAGTGGAATCCATTTGGCCTCTCTGACAGCCACGGGGGCTATGGGCAGTATGTTTTCCAGAGTGACGAGGGCCCTGAACCAGAGGCTGAGGAGTCAGACCTGGACAGTGGCAGTGTCCACAGTGCCTCAGGCCGCCCTGATGGCCCTGTCCGCACCAAGAAACTAAAGAGAGGCCGGCCAGGAAGGAAGAAGAAGAAGGGTAAGCGGTGTCAGCTGTGTGCAGTCCTGTCACTCAGCCTTCCTTTCATTCCTTCGTTGTCTTTCTTATTTGTAGTTTTGACCTCTTTATTGAACGCTTTTCTCTTTCTCTCCCCTCCCGCATTCTGCTCTCCTTCTCTCTGTTCCCTTTGCCTCCACTGGGGTGTATGACAGTCCTGGGCTGTCCTGCAGTGGCCGGGGAGGAGGAGGTTGATGGCTACGAGACGGATCACCAGGATTACTGTGAGGTGTGCCAGCAGGGTGGGGAAATTATTCTGTGTGACACCTGCCCTCGTGCCTACCACCTCGTCTGCCTTGATCCTGAGCTTGACCGGGCTCCTGAGGGCAAATGGAGCTGCCCCCACTGTGTGAGTACTGGTGCACCTCTTACGGCCCTCGGGGACCCACCCATCTCTTTCCTCCTTGCTTTCTCTTGTCCTCTCCCTACCTCCAGATGCCTGGGCTTCTCAGTAACAGATGTTTAAGTGTCCAAGATCCTAGTTTGATCCTCTCCCCCATCCCTTTGCCCCTAAAATTAGCATTTTGGGGAGCTGAGGTGTCCTGTTCCTTTGTTCCCAGCCGTCTTCTCTGCACTTCGAGGACCCGGCTGTCCTGCTTTGGCTCTGTCTCACTCCTTATCCTCTTTCTTGTGTCTGTGTCTGTCCTTGGCCTCCCAGGAGAAGGAGGGGGTACAGTGGGAGGCCAAGGAGGAGGAGGAAGACTATGAAGAGGAGGGGGAAGAGGAGGGGGAGAAGGAGGAAGAGGACGACCACATGGAGTACTGCCGTGTGTGCAAGGATGGCGGGGAGCTCCTGTGCTGTGACGCCTGCATCTCCTCCTACCACATTCACTGTCTGAACCCCCCGCTGCCTGACATCCCCAACGGCGAGTGGCTGTGTCCCCGATGCACAGTGAGTGTGCCCATCTCTCAGGGTTTATTGTCAGCCCCGACTCCTTCTCCATCTCCGGGGCCCAAAGGTCCGGCTCTTTCTTTCTCTTCTCTCCCCCACACCTAGCCTTTGATCCCCCTGTGGGACCCCCATCCTCCTACTCTAATGATGGGCTCTTCCTGCCTCTTTCTTTCCTCTTTGTGTGCGTCCATCCTGAAGTGTCCCGTGCTGAAAGGCCGTGTGCAGAAGATCCTGCACTGGCGGTGGGGGGAGCCCCCCGTGGCAGTGCCAGCCCCCCAGCAGGCAGACGGGAATCCGGATGCCCCACCTGCACGTCCTCTTCAAGGCAGATCGGAGAGAGAGTTCTTTGTCAAGTGGGTAGGACTGTCCTACTGGCACTGCTCCTGGGCCAAGGAGCTTCAGGTACAAGGGCCTCTCCTTCCCCGCCTCCTGGGACCCCATTCACTGCCATTCTCTCTCTTGGCCCGCTGTTCTCTCGTCTTCCGTCCCCTCTGCTTTCCCCCACATTAGGCCTCTGGCCACCCACACCCTACCAGCTCCCTTAGTTTCCACACTTGGTTCTCTTGGACTCCAGTTGTCTTTCCCTCAGTCTCCGTTACATTCCTCCCCTTAGGTATGACGTAGGCTTTCCTTAGCCTGCCTTAACTCCATCTCTTTCTTTATCTGTCTTAACCCTGTTACACTGATAGCCCCAATCTTAACAACCCTGTTCCCTTCCTCCTTTTGCTCATTACCTCCCCACCCAGGTCCTGTCTCTGACTCTGTTCTCTGGCATGTTATTCGTTCTCCTGCTTTGGCTTTAACTCACTATGTCCCTCATCCCACCTCTTTCGTCGCTTGCTTTCCCATGCCATTCCCCCTGCCGGCCTCTGCCCTGTCTCCTTTTGTCCTCTCGGGGTGTTGGGACTATCTGTTCCCTCCTCCTCTGTGCCCCATCAGCTGGAAATTTTCCACTTGGTAATGTACCGAAACTACCAACGGAAGAATGACATGGACGAGCCCCCACCCCTCGACTACGGCTCTGGTGAGGATGATGGGAAGAGCGACAAACGCAAGGTGAAGGACCCGCACTATGCCGAGATGGAGGAGAAGTACTATCGTTTCGGCATCAAGCCGGAGTGGATGACCGTCCACCGGATCATCAACCACAGGTGAGTCCTTGGTCCTTGGTCCGTGCGAAGGCCTACCTGGGTTTTGCCACTATTCTTGTTGCGCTGTGGCTCCATGTTAGTATTTGTTGATTAACCAGATAATTGATCTAACTGGATAATTCCCACTGCAGCCCCAGCCCTTCTGGCTTTGTTTCCTCTGTGGAGATGGGAGGAACCAGGTGGAAAGTCCAGCCCAGCACTGACTGCTTTGTCCTTGCTGCCTCTAACTTCTAACAGCTTAAGAAATGACACACGAGTCTGGGGATCTGCTTGTGAAAAAAGCAAAACATGAAACACATGGTTCATACAGACCAGTGTTTCTAGTACTTTTTCTTCACAGTACTTATTACTAACTAATGTTACATTGTCTTTTTATTTTTCTATTTCATCACTGCCTCCCTCAGTAGAATGTGAGCTCCACGGGAATAGGTCATTTGTCTGCTTAGTTCTGCTCAGTCACCCGTGCCTGGGACAGTGCCTGGCATGTAGTGGATGCTTAGTAAATACTGATTGGATGAACAAACGATGTTGAAGCCAGGGATGTTTTGTGATCATTGATTTTTAGGAAGCCATCCTGAAAAAGTTAGGGTAGTACTTCAGCCATTCCAAACTGCCTTTCAGAGGGCCACCATTGAGGATTAGGTGACAAATTCTCCATGTTTGCTGATAATTGTGTTTATTATGACTTTTTCTACTTGTGACACATATTACTTTTCTCCTCCTGCTCCTTCTCCTGGCTTCTCTCCCCACAGTGTGGATAAGAAGGGAAATTACCACTATCTAGTGAAATGGAGGGACTTGCCTTATGACCAGTCCACGTGGGAGGAAGATGAAATGAACATCCCTGAATATGAAGACCATAAACAAAGCTACTGGAGACACCGGTGAGGGAGCCAGGTCGTGGGTTAGAGGGAGTCTGAGGACGGAGGCATGAAAGCTAAACCTCCAGCATTAAATGAGATGCAGTAGCGACAGACCCAATCTAGAATTTAGGGCAGTGGGAGCCTGGGCTGGGTTGTTTGCGGTGGGGTCAGGAAAGAGGCGGCGTGAGGAACAGAAAGAAGATCTAGCCTGAGTAATGGGGATGAGGATGCTGAGGAGTGGGGAGGGTTGGCTTTAGAGCTGAAATCCAAGGGGTGAGGGTAAAGAACCTGGGAGAGAGGAAATGTGAGAAAATCTCGGTTACGGAAAGTGGGAGCTAGGTCTGGAGTGGGTTCAGAAGGACAGGGGGTGGGTCCAAGGACCAGGTCTCACTCAGACCCACTGTTTTCCCAGAGAACTAATTATGGGGGAGGACCCCGCCCAGCCCCGCAAGTATAAGAAGAAGAAGAAGGAGCTGCAGGGTGATGGGCCTCCCAGCTCTCCTACTAATGATGTAAGCCCTCTCACTCGGCCCGCCTCCCATTTCTGGAGCCATGGTGATTGAAGATTTCCTGGGGGCTTCTGACAGAACTTCCCAGAGTTTCAACAACTTCTTTGAACAGTAGCTCTTCCTTCAGTGTCCAGCTTTGCCCCAAGAGTGCTAGGAATTTTGGCACGGGAGTGAGAGCTGCTAGGGGTAGCAGCACACAGGGCGCTTCGACCAGTTTCCTGCCCCACAGTGCTGCCGGGTATTGTTGTAAGGAATGAGGGGGAGGCACTGCAGACTCAGGCTTTCATAAGCTCAGGCCATAGGAGAGGGACTTGTAATCCCATTTGATATCAGTGCCGGGGAGAGGGGAGGAGGAGGCCAAGACCGGAGGAGCAGCTGATGGTTCCCCTGAGCCTTCTGACTCCTCGATTCTACAGCCCACAGTGAAATACGAGACTCAGCCACGGTTCATCACGGCCACTGGAGGCACGCTGCACATGTATCAGCTGGAGGGGTTGAACTGGCTACGCTTCTCGTGGGCCCAGGGCACTGACACCATTCTGGCTGACGAGATGGGACTGGGCAAGACCATACAAACCATCGTCTTCCTCTACTCACTGTATAAGGAGGTGCTAGACTCTCGGGCCCTGAGGGGGACAGCCGTGCTGAGGCCTAGCCTGGACTGGGGAAGGTGGGAGTGGAGGGTGAGGGCAGAGAACTGGGGGGAGGGGTGCGGCAGGCAGCAGACCGGGGTGTATAACCGTGAGCCTAGACTAATGGTCCCCCACCCTCAACTCCCAGGGCCACACAAAGGGTCCCTTCCTGGTGAGCGCCCCGCTCTCCACCATCATTAACTGGGAGCGGGAGTTCCAGATGTGGGCACCCAAGTTCTATGTGGTGACATACACGGGTGACAAGGACAGCCGAGCCATCATTCGTGAGAATGAGTTTTCCTTTGAAGACAATGCCATCAAAGGTGGCAAGAAAGCTTTTAAGATGAAGGTAAGCCCCTCTATCTCATGTCCTCTAAAGTCCTCAGATCTGTCGTTTCGTTGCCCCAACCAGGACTTCAGTTCCTTTATTCCCCATTCAGCTTTCTCCCTCCTTTCCTCCACCTTCCCTCACGCCTCTGCACTCCAGTCCTGGAGATGTAGTGGGTACTCCCAGGGGTGTACGTGGATCTGTTCATCCAGGATAGGTGGTAGAAGTTTGGGGGCCACATTCAGAAGTCCCTGCATGGAGTCAAAGTTGGAGGACAGGACAACGGGCTCCCTTTGGGAGTCTCAGCTAGGTCTGGGTGTCTGCGTGGAGAATGGGGGTGGAGGCCTAGATGCTCGGGTGTGGGGTGGCAGCCAAATGGACAATGGTTGTGTTGGCAGAGGGAGGCGCAGGTGAAGTTCCATGTTCTCCTGACATCATACGAGCTGATCACCATTGATCAGGCCGCTCTTGGCTCCATCCGCTGGGCCTGTCTCGTGGTGGATGAGGCCCATCGGCTCAAGAACAACCAGTCCAAGGTGAGTGAGATACCCAGGCCTCAGAAACTTGAGGCTGGGCCTCCCTGGTGGCGCAAGTGGTTGAGAGTCCGCCTGCCGATGCAGGGGATACGGGTTCGTGCCCCGGTCTGGGAGGATCCCATATGCCGCGGAGCGGCTGGGCCCGTGAGCCATGGCCGCTGGGCCTGCGCGTCCGGAGCCTGCGCGTCCGGAGCCTGTGCTCCGCAGCGGGGGAGGCCGCGACGGTGAGAGGCCCGCATACCGCAAAAAAAAAAAAAAAAAAAAAAAAGAAACTTGAGGCTGTGGACTCCTACTTGCCCTAGTCCTAAAAAATAAAGTTTCAGGGACTTTCTGCAATCAGGGAGGCAGGAAGCCTGGGAATAAGTCTGGGGAGAAGTCCAGGTTGGAAGAGGGAGAGGACTAGGGATGTGAGGGCCTCTGATCCTGAAGGAAATAAGAGCTAGAGGCAGGGAAAGGTGGTACTGTGGGCCAGCCACTTGCCACTGATGGGCCCTTTCCTCTGCCTTTCCTTGCCCCATTTTCTAGTTTTTCAGGGTCCTCAATGGCTACAAGATAGATCATAAGTTGCTGCTGACAGGGACTCCGCTGCAGAATAACCTGGAGGAGCTCTTCCATCTTCTGAACTTCCTCACCCCAGAGAGGTTTAAGTAAGTGGCTCAGTAGGGTGGTCTGCAGAGAGGAGAGGTGGAGGGACTGAGAAGATGAGTGGGAGGAGGATTCACCTGGAGTGAAGAACAGAGCCTGAGGTCAGGGGCAAAGAACCTGACGCCTATTCGTTTCCTTTTCTCCTTCTGGCTACTAGCAATCTGGAAGGCTTCCTGGAGGAGTTTGCCGACATATCCAAAGAAGACCAGATTAAGAAACTTCATGACTTGCTGGGGCCACATATGCTGAGGAGGCTCAAGGCTGATGTCTTTAAGAATATGCCGGCCAAGACAGAGCTCATCGTCCGCGTGGAGCTGAGCCCCATGCAGAAGTGAGATGCAAGGCGGGTTACCTGGACCAGGGTTGAGGATTTGGTGGCAGCTTTCCAAGAGTTGGTGGCCAAATGCAACATCATAATTGCTTCCTTTATTGTGTCTCTTCTATGCCCCTGCCCTGGCCTTTAGGAAATACTACAAGTATATCCTGACCCGAAATTTTGAGGCCTTGAATTCACGAGGAGGTGGGAACCAAGTGTCATTGCTTAACATCATGATGGATCTTAAGAAGTGCTGCAACCATCCATATCTCTTTCCTGTGGCTGCTATGGTAGATACGGGAGCTGGGGGACTGTGAAATGCCTGGCTCTTTGGAAACATGGGCAGTTGAGCACAGGGCTGGAGTTGGGCTGGGAGGCCAGAGACTAGATTTCTGAGAAGAGTAGGAATTGTAAAAGTGTGGAGCCTGGATTTGTGCCTCCAGCTTTCTAGGCACAGCCAGAATACGGGGGTGTGTTCACTGAGCCTCTCCTCCTTCTTTCCTGCCTTCTTTTCAGGAGTCCCCCAAACTTCCCAGTGGGGCATATGAGGGTGGGGCACTTATTAAGGCATCTGGGAAGCTCATGCTGCTGCAGAAGATGCTGCGGAAGCTGAAGGAGCAAGGACACAGAGTGCTCATCTTCTCGCAGGTGACCCATCCCTGTAGCTCTTTCTCACCATCAGATAATCGCTTACCTCGTTCCTGTGGTTGCCACGGGATGCGAGGTTAGGCAATCACACCCCTAAGAGTTTCTGGTATAGCTAAGTTCATCTTGGTCTCTGATCCCTTTTCTTAATTAAGGCTGTTGGAAGTTGTAGTCCAGTTTCTGTATGCCAAAAGGGGCGAAAGGGAAGGGTGAGCCATCTGCCTCCTAAAGGTCATCTCTGGGACTGGTACAGTTTCTTAACATTATTGGGGAAGGGAGGAGAGCACAGACCTTTTGGAAATCTGATGAAAGCTGTGGGTCTGTTCTCCAGAAAACTGCACACACAACTAGACAATTTTGTACAGATTTTCAGGGGATTCATAGATTTCCCTGAAACTTTGTCACGGGTGTCAGAGGAGAACCTCTTCCTTAGGAGAAATGGTCTTAAGTCAAGAGAGAGAGAATGACAAGAATGTCCCAGGAGGAGCTGGGGGTGGAGGAAACAGCTCCGGGGGGTATATGACAGGGCAGGGGTACAAGTGTAAGGACTGGGGTTGAGAGAGAATAAAGAGGTAGTCAGAACAGACAGGGCGCATCCCACTGCCTCGTCGCTCTAGACTCCTGCCTTTTCTCTTGCTCTAGATGACCAAAATGTTAGACTTGCTAGAGGACTTCTTAGACTACGAAGGCTACAAGTATGAGCGCATTGACGGCGGCATCACTGGTGCCCTGAGGCAGGAGGCCATCGATCGCTTCAATGGTGAGGGGGACCTTGGTCCCTGCTGGGTGTGGGAGGCCCGAGAAACCTGTGCCTAGGTCCCTGGGACGGGAGGGTGCTGGCCTGGGAGGATATTAGCCACCTGGGCTTTTGAGTTGAGAGCATCGTTTGTAGTCAGGGAACATCTAGGAGCAGGTGGACAGACCTGCTGGGTACAAGAAAGGCCTGATTTCCTGATTCTTGCCTCCTAGCTCCTGGGGCCCAACAGTTCTGCTTCCTCCTGTCCACCCGGGCTGGAGGCCTGGGCATCAACCTGGCAACTGCCGACACTGTCATCATCTTTGATTCAGACTGGAACCCCCATAATGATATCCAGGTGAGAACACGCCTCCTGGAGCCCCTTTGAGCAAGGAGATGTGTCTGTCTGTTCTGGGGTCAGAAAAACCTCTTGGTGGGTAGAAGACCCTTCCTTGTCAGCCTCTTTTCCAGAGCATGTAGGGCGTGTCTCCGCTGCCACTCCCCTGGCCCATCCCCACTTTCCGGCCCCTGCAGGCCTTCAGCCGTGCTCATCGGATCGGCCAGGCCAACAAAGTGATGATTTACCGGTTTGTGACTCGCGCATCAGTGGAAGAGCGAATCACACAGGTGGCCAAGAGAAAGATGATGCTGACGCATCTGGTGGTGCGGCCTGGGCTGGGCTCCAAGGCGGGCTCCATGTCCAAGCAGGAGCTGGATGACATCCTCAAATTTGGCACCGAGGAGCTATTTAAGGATGAAAATGAGGGTGAGAGCCTTTTCTGCAGCTCCCTGTAAGCAGGTCTTTGCTGTCTGTGAGCACTTCTCTTCTGAAACCCCCTGAAGAAAATCTCTTCTCTGCATCCTTGGAGGAAGGTTGGCTTCTTTCCTCACCTGTAAGGTTGAAAACAACAACAAATGTCTGTGTAGACGTCCAGGGAAAGGGCCTTCTCCAGAGCTCCCGTGAAAAGGAAGCAGAGGGGAAGGCTTTCCTCTGATCTCTCTAAAGTTCTGCCTGAGGTTCTGGTTAGAGCTCAGAGTCCCCTCTCGTTCCCCAACTCCACCAGGGGAGAACAAGGAGGAGGACAGCAGTGTGATTCACTATGACAACGAGGCCATCGCTCGGCTCCTGGACCGGAACCAGGATGCAACTGAGGACACGGATGTGCAGAACATGAATGAGTATCTCAGCTCCTTCAAGGTGGCCCAGTACGTGGTGAGGGAAGAGGACAAGGTGAGAGGCTGGGGCCAGACACGGTCCATCCAGGGCCATCTCTGAGGGGTGGTGTCGATGTCCTTGACCAGACCTTGAAGTTGGAGGATCCCTCTTCGCTCTTGTTTTTTATCTGATCTCTTACCCCAGTGCCCATCAAAGAGCGGTAGTGGACCTCAAACGACTTCTTGGTCTAAAGGATGAGACTGGAATTTGGAGAAAACTTAGGCAGAGAAAGTGGTGATAAACTCGGGAGGGAACCTTCTGAGTCAGAGTGTGAGGGACACAGAGGGCACTAGAGGAGAGGTTTGGAAAAGAGGGAAATAACGAGGAGGAGAAGCATATTGCAGGTAAGAGGTAAGGAAAACTTACACAGAGGACTTACACACAGTGACGAGGTCTAGGGCTGGGTGGAGGCAGGCGCGTAGGGATTTTGTCATGGCGGAAGGACTGGAAGGGGAGGCCTTCAGCGTTCGTCCTGCTGCCCTTCAGATTGAGGAAATTGAGCGAGAGATCATCAAGCAGGAGGAGAATGTGGATCCTGACTACTGGGAGAAGCTGCTGAGACACCACTACGAGCAGCAGCAGGAAGACCTGGCCCGCAACCTCGGCAAAGGCAAGAGGGTCCGCAAGCAGGTGAACTACAACGATGCTGCTCAGGAGGACCAAGGTGAGGACCGTCCCTGAGGGAGGGACCGAGAAGGGGACAGTGCTGAGAAGGAGCTTGGAGCTGGGGGCATTTAGAGGAAAAGAGAGGCTTAGAAGTCAGGGCCTTCCCTGCCAAGTAGAAAGAGATTATTAGGAAGGGACACCGGGAGTACCCGGAGGCCAGGTGGATTTGCAGGTGATCTCAGCTATGTAGCAGTTGCAGAGGGCTCCGATGGACACCCAGGGGTCCCTGTTTAGAGTGGGGTATGCAGGAGTCAGGAGGTAGGTGGGTGAGTGGACATGGTGTGTGGTCCTGAGTCAGACTGCAGGCAGTCACCCGGCGTCCCTAGGAGGGCCGAGGCCAGAGTGAAGGTGCTGAAGTCTCCGAGGGGAGGCGTCCGGACAGAAGGGCCCCAGCCTGGGCTTATCCAGGGAGCCATCGCTGACCACTGAGCCCTTCCCCTCGCAGATAACCAGTCAGAATACTCAGTGGGATCAGAGGAGGAGGATGAAGACTTTGATGAGCGTCCTGAAGGTGGCATCTGTTTTCTTGTCTTTCTACCGCACCTCTTCCCATTTCACTTCCCATTGTCTATTAAGCCCACTATTTTTATACAAAATGCTCATCTGTAGAGAAAGTAAAGATTGCAGGTAAGCAAAAAGGAAGAAATATCTGTAATCTCGCCACTGTTAAAATGGGGAGTATATAACCACGCAGGCTTAGATACCTAGATGAAAAATCAAGAAAGGGAACATCCTTTTACACTCCCGCCAGTAATCTTGCTTGCATCGTATGGGTGCTGCTGATTTTTTAGTATGACGATTCTTTTGGACCTATTGGGGTACTAGTTCTGAATGCGCTGGGAAGAACATTAGAAGCGCCTCAGAGCTGACACAGGCCTTTCCTGTGTTCTGTCTCTTGTGAGAATGGAGGGCTAGGAAAGAGTGGGCGGGGCAGAAGGCAGCAGCTCTACTAACCGGGGTCACCGTCTCCCCACCCAGGGCGTCGACAGTCCAAGAGGCAGCTCCGGAACGAGAAGGATAAGCCGCTGCCTCCACTGCTGGCTCGAGTTGGGGGCAACATTGAGGTGAGAGCTGGCCTCGGTCCCTGAGGAGAGAAGGAAGGAAACTGAAGCTGAGTCACTGAGGGTAGAACAGACCAAGAAATGAGATCCTGGACATTCACTGCCCACTCCCTCCTTGCCCCCCATCATCAGGTGTTGGGATTCAACACCCGTCAGCGGAAGGCCTTCCTCAACGCTGTGATGCGCTGGGGCATGCCCCCACAGGACGCCTTCACCACCCAGTGGCTGGTGCGGGACCTCAGGGGCAAGACTGAGAAAGAGTTCAAGTGAGTGGGGGTGATACAGGGCTGAGTTGGATGGAGGGGTAAAAACTTGGGGCGTTACTGCCTTCCTCTTGGCCGCCATATGATGTGACCTTACTCAACTGATCACCGTACTCCCTGCCAGACAGTGTTTCCTGGCTCAGTTTCCTGGGGGGTGGGCTCAGCCCGCCCCACCTCCCCTCAGATGAGCCTAGAGCAGGGAGGCCGGGCTTCCTCCCCAATGGGAGAGGCAGTGGAGACAGGAGCCTCGCCTGGGCTGTCCTTGCCTCACATTTATTTGACCACGATAACCTGGCAGGGGAGCTGGTGGGAAGGATGAAGAGCTGACTGATGGGGCCTAGGAATGAAGTAACCAAGGCCAAGGGGACTGTGGAAATGCAAGGGGAGGGGCAGATGTGGGAGTTAGGATTTGGAGGACAGGTGATGGTGAGATTGAGAGGCCCAGGGGAGGACCCCTGGAGGCACCCGGGAGTTTCAGGTTCAGTAATCCCTGTGCCCCCTTTACTCCCCTGCCCCCGCTAAGGCTCTCCTAACGCACCTCCCACCCCCGTGCTCCTTAGGGCCTATGTGTCTTTGTTCATGCGCCATCTCTGTGAGCCCGGGGCAGACGGCTCTGAAACCTTTGCTGACGGGGTCCCTCGGGAGGGACTGAGTCGCCAGCAAGTGTTGACCCGCATTGGAGTCATGTCTCTCGTCAAGAAGAAGGTATCCGTCTTCCCCTCAGCCAAAGAGGCTGGCTGCCTAGACCCTGTGCTCCTCTGCCTCTCGTCCCTGAGTTCCGGACTCACGCTGGTGCGAGATAGGGAGAAGCGCTGGAGCTTGCTATGTGTCCAGTCGCTGGAGCTGATCCCTGTCCCTACGACTCCCCCGCACCCTTCAGGTTCAGGAGTTTGAGCACATCAATGGGCGCTGGTCTATGCCGGAGCTGATGCCCGACCCCAGTGCTGACTCCAAGCGCTCCTCCAGAGCCTCCTCTCCTACCAAAACGTCTCCCACCACTCCTGAGGCTTCTGCTGCAAACAGTCCTTGCACCTCAAAACCTGGTAATCAGCTCAGGATGGCGGGAGAGACAGATGGGGCCAGTGTCCGTTCGACGCCGAGGGACTGGAGTTGGGGTGGGGAGTTTCTGCCTGCCTCACTCCGCCTTACCCTTGCAGCTACTCCAGCTCCCAGTGAGAAAGGAGATGGCATGAGGACACCTCTGGAGAAGGATGAAGCAGAAAACCAGGAGGAGAAGCCGGAGAAGAATAGCAAAATTGGGGAGAAGATGGAAACAGAGGTGTGTGGCTACCTGGCTTTCTTTGAGGGGAGGGAGTGGCAGAGTCGTGGAGGCAGGTGCCTAGGAGCCCCCACTTCGTCCTGACTCCGTTGTCCTCTTTTAGGCTGATACCCCCAGCCCAGCCCCATCACCTGGGGAGCGGCTGGAGCCAAGGAAGATTCCTCTAGAGGATGAGTTGCCAGGGGTACCTGGAGAGATGGAGCCTGAACCTGGGTACCGTGGGGACAGAGAGAAGTCAGGTGGGTGCATGGCCTTAGGGGTGATGGGGGTCTTAGAATTTGGGGGTTCCCTCTTCTGGGGTCAGGGGCTGAGGGTGACATCCTCCATTCCTGTCCCCTACCCCCTCCCACAGCCACGGAGTCGACGCCAGGAGAGAGGGGAGAGGAGAAGCCGATGGATGGACAGGAACACAGGGAGAGGCCGGAGGGGGAGACGGGGGATTTGGGCAAGAGAGGTAATGGGTGGAAGGACCGGCCACCTGGGTCCCTGAGGGAATCAGGGGAGGGGAGGTGGGGTCTTGGGAACCAAATGCCTGGGTCCCGGGTGGGTAGCTGTTCCAGGGGCCAGTACCTGGGAGGAGACTCTCCTGAGGTGTGAGCTCTGCCCCGTCTGCTGTAGCAGAAGACGTAAAAGGGGACCGGGAGCTTCGACCTGGGCCTCCTCGAGACGAGCCGCGGTCCAACGGGCGACGTGAGGAGAAGGCAGAGAAGCCGCGGTTCATGTTCAATATTGCAGACGGTGGCTTCACAGGTGGGGGGGCCCTCACTGCCCTCTGCTCCTCACTGGGGTTAGCTCATCCTCATGGGGTTTCTCTTTGGGCCTGAGGCCTCCTTCCACCTTTAATTCCAAGTAACTGCCAATGAAATGGCACATGCTGTCTCTGACCCTTGCCCTGGTCCTCCTTAAGTGTACTTCTAACTCCAGAGCTGCCTTCATCCCACCTGTACTCTTAATCCTAACTTGAACCTTGTTTGTAACTAGTTTTTTTTTTTTTTTTTCTTTTTTTCTTTTTTTTGCGGTATGTGGGCCTCTCACTGTTGTGGCCTCTCCCGCTGCGGAGCACAGGCTCCGGATGCGCAGGCCCAGCGGCCATGGCTCACGGGCCCAGCCGCTCCGCGGCATGTGGGATCCTCCCAGACCGGGGCACGAACCCGTATCCCCTGCATCGGCAGGCGGACTCTTAACCACTTGCGCCACCAGGGAGGCCCTGTAACTAGTTTTATTTCCTAACCCTTCACCTAACCTTGCCCTGTTCCTCCTAAAAAGCCCTTAGTCCTGTCCCACTGTTCGGTTCCTCCCTCTGTACCAGCCCGTTGGGCTTCACAAACTCCTGATGCCTCGTCTGTCTTCTGCCCTCTTTTCAGAGCTCCACACGCTGTGGCAGAATGAGGAACGGGCAGCTATTTCCTCGGGGAAACTCAATGAGATCTGGCACCGAAGACATGACTATTGGCTTCTGGCTGGGATTGTCCTGTATCCTTGGATACAAATGCAAGAAAAAAAGTGTTCTCTCAACCTGGAGAGAGGGGAACTACAGAGAACACGAGTCCACACTTAGGGAAGGGGGCCTAGTGCCGCACTTTGGGGCGGCCAGGCCAAAAGGCAGGCGTGTTCACAGTCCAGCCTAGCCCTGTTAAATTCCTTGATGATCCCCTTCCTTCGTTGGCAGCCATGGCTACGCACGGTGGCAGGACATCCAGAATGATGCTCAGTTTGCCATTATCAACGAGCCATTTAAAACTGAAGCCAATAAGGGGAACTTTCTGGAGATGAAAAATAAGTTCCTGGCCCGGAGATTCAAGGTGAGGAGGAGGGAGGAAAGGAACCGTGTTGAAGAGGGGCTTGGGTCAGAAGTGGGACCGGATCTGGTTGCAAGGTCGGCAAGGTTCACACCTCGAGGGTTGAGGCGATGCTCGAGGCAAAGGCCAGAGGGTCACCTTGTGTTCGGCACTGTGGTCTGGATCGGGGCCGCAGTCAGTGTTGGTGTGGAGCTGGGGGTCTGGGCCGCCGGTGAGGGCGGCGTGGGTCTCCAGCCCCGAGCTGCGTGCTTGCTGCCGGCAGCTCCCGCACTCGCCCCCTCCCCACGCCCGTAGCTCCTGGAGCAGGCGCTGGTGATTGAGGAGCAGCTGCGGCGGGCGGCCTACCTGAACCTCTCGCAGGAGCCGGCGCACCCCGCCATGGCCCTCCACGCCCGCTTCGCCGAGGCCGAGTGCCTGGCCGAGAGCCACCAGCACCTCTCCAAGGAGTCGCTGGCGGGGAACAAGCCGGCCAACGCCGTGCTGCACAAGGGTAAGGGCCGCGGCGGCCCCGCGCGGGGGAGGGCCCACAGCGCTGCGTAAGTCTTCACCCCGCACCCCTCAAAGCCTTCCCACCCCTCTGACCCCCTTACCCTCTGAACCACCCCCGTCTGACCCCTGACCCCACCCCGACCCACCCGGTACCCCCTGGGGTTTTAGCCTCTAGGATTCGTGCAGCCAACCCTCATCCGTGCCCAGTAGCATTCACATCAGTGCCTAAGGGAGGGACCTCCCCCCCCCCAAACTCCGTGAGACTGTGCCACGTCCCCTCCGCAGGGCGGAACGTCTTCGCTGACCCACACACCTGCCATGTTGCTAACAGCACTCTCTCTGGGGCTGTGGCCTGTGTCTAGTCCACAAAAGTCCTTACCCCCGGTCCCACAAATCACACTCCTCACGTCTCATTCACCCCATGAAGCAGAAACCACCACCGTCCCACCCTCTGACCCTACCCCATGAAACTTCCCTTTGACCTTCAACCCTTGCTCCCAAACCCTCTTACCTTGACAATAATAGATTAAGTTCTAAAGCCCTCTAACCATCTAATCCTGTCTGATGTAGTGACTGATTCCTGGCCCCTTTGACTCCTGTTCTAATTCCTTGAATCTGTAATGCTGACCCTCTAACCTCCCTCCCCCCCTTACATATTAAAACTTTGATTCCTTAAGTCTTTGACACCACTTACCACCTCCCACGCCTCCTGACTATTTCCTCCCCATCATCCCCAACCCCAAAACCTCACTCTTTCAGTATGGGATGTTCTGACAACTCCCCGCCCCCATGTCTTCCGATGTCCTCCCTCCCCTATCTCCCTTTTCTCCATATTCCCTTTTCCTTTCTTCTTTCTCTCCATCTGTCCTCTGTGGCGATCTGGTCTCTCTGCCTCTTTACCTGACACTTTTTCTTTGTCCCCGAGTTGCTCTTTTTTTCTACTTCTGTCATTTCCTTGGTCTCTGATTCTTCGACATCTGTGCCCTCCTCTCTCTCTCTCTTTCTCTGACTGTATCTGTCCATCTGACTCCTCGTCTCTTTTCCTGGCTCCATCTCTCCCTTTCCCTGTCTTTCTCTTGCCCTTCTTTCTCCGTGGCCCGGGCCCCAGTTCTGAACCAGCTGGAGGAGTTGCTGAGCGACATGAAGGCGGACGTGACCCGCCTGCCAGCCACGCTGTCCCGAATACCCCCCATCGCAGCCCGCCTTCAGATGTCCGAGCGCAGCATCCTCAGCCGGCTGGCCAGCAAGGGCACGGAGCCTCACCCCACACCGGTAACCCTCTTTCCCCCGACTCCAGTTTTCCCTGTTGGTACTCCTCCTGCACACATACGAACACCTCCTTCAGAACCCCGTGCAGTGTGGAACAACGACCTGCTCCAGCACGCTCATCAGCCTTGAGTCTCCCTGCCTGTATGATACCCCTCAGTAGTTCTGGAGTTTGGCCCATGATGTCTCCCCGAAGCTTCTTTCCTCTCAGACTGTGGACCCTCTAACGTGGGCTCGCTCTCTCTTCCAGGCCTTCCCCCCGGGTCCGTACGCTACACCTCCGGGGTACGGGGCGGCCTTCAGCGCCGCACCCGTAGGGGCCCTGGCCGCCGCAGGCGCCAATTACAGCCAGATGCCTGCAGGGTCCTTCATCACAGGTCAGCTGGTGACTTCCTGCCTCCTGCTTCTTGCATTCTTCCTTTTCCAAGCTTCATCCCTGCTCAGCTACCCTTTTACTTGTCCAGCCCATCTCATTTCCTTGGAAGTATCCAGTGTTTTATGGAATAGAGTGGTTCTGGACTTTGTTTTTCCCATCCCTTTCTCAACTTCTCTTCCATTCCCATCGTCAAAAACCTCATCTAGGGTTTTAGTGGTTCTGTGGCTTGGTACCTCCTACCTGAGCCTCCTCCAGCTGTTTACTTCAGAGAAAGAGAATATGAAGTTGGAAGGGGGTTCCGGTGAAAGTTGGAACGTGTGTTCCATCATGCGTACAGTGGGGAATCTCAGAGAGAGAGATTTTTTTCCCATCCCTGCCTTAGAAAATTGGATGTGGCATGAGGTGACCTAGAAGTAAGAACATACTGTCGTCAGGAAGCAGTCGACAATGGGAAGTGAAGGAGGGATTGACCCTTCCTTACCCCCTTCCCAAACAGCCGCCACCAACGGCCCTCCAGTGCTGGTGAAGAAGGAGAAGGAAATGGTGGGGGCATTGGTGTCAGACGGGCTGGATCGGAAGGAGCCCCGAGCCGGGGAGGTGATCTGTATAGACGACTGACTGGATCCCAGGCCTGCCCTTCACCCAGGCCCCGTCCCCGAGGCCGACCCCCAGCTCAGGCTCTGGGGCCTGCTGCCAGTCCTCCGCCTTCCCCACCCCATGGGCCCCCACTGGGCTAGGAGCCCCTTTGCCCCTCTCTACAGCTCTCTTCAAGAAGGGCCCTTTGCCCTTCTCCACCCCGTGCACCTTTCCCACCGTGCTTTGAAGACTGTGCTGGTGAGAAGAGGTCTGGGTGGGAGGTGGTCAGCAGGGTCCTCCAAGTACCTGTACCCCCCACTGCCCAGCACACACAGCTTCCCAGTGAGCGGCTGTGGGGGGGAAAGAGGTGGAGCCGCCCCAGTTCTTATTCCTGCAGCATAAGCTCCATCTCTTGCAGAAGTGGGGGGTTAGCCTTGCCCGGCCTTTAGGGACTTTGGTGGGGAAAAGAGCTTTCAAGAGAGGAGGGTGACTTTAGAGAGGGGTGACAGTGAGCCCTGGGAGGGTGGAAGGGAAGAGGAGGGGCGGCTGCATGTTTCCTTCCCCTACCTCCCCCCAAATGGAGGGCGGAGCAGTTAACAAGGGAGGGAGTCCATTGCTGTTCAGCCTCAGAATAAAGGCGCCGTTCACTGGCTCAGTTACCTCCTGCGTACCGGCATCTTGTGTTGGGGATCTTCCCCCCTCCCTAGGGACCAAGGACCACCCCTACAAAGAGTAATATTTGGGTGATACTCCCTTAAGCCAAAGAGGAGCTCCCCAATCTGTCCTAGGGACCCAGGTAACCTAGAAAGGGTGGCGGAGAACACAATGGGCCAGATGTGGGGTGAGCCCCCAGTTCTGGGGCTCAGGTTCTTGGAGGACTTCTACCCTCCCTCCTGAAGACCTGGATATGGACTAAACTTGAGTGGGTCAGGCAGGGGGCCTAGTCAGGGTACTACCTTGCCTTTGGGACCAGAGCAAAATAGTGGAGGGCAGGCTGGGGAGACATGGGCACATCCTCCTCCCCAGGAGGGGCTGGGGAGAGTGGCAGTTTGCATGGCGAACCCCCCACTTGCTCTTCGCTCCCCTTCACTTTCTTGCTGCTCCTTTCCCGGTCTCTTCACACCCACTCCTGGTCTGTCCCAGTCCCCTCTTCTGTATCAGGTTTATTGGTTGTACATATAAATTATACTTTCCTTTCTGTGTGCTCTGTTATTTTTGAGTGGGGGAGTTCTTTGGTTTCGGGGAGGGATGAGGAAAGAAAGGGTGTTGCTTCCTGCCATTTCCTATTACCCATTTCTCTCTTTTTTAAAATCTTGTGACTTTTCCTTTTTCTCATTTTTATTTGTTGGATCATCAGCTACAACTCCAAGGCTCTTTTTCCAACCCTCACCCCCGTGTGATGAGCTCAGCGGAGATGGAGGGTGACAGCAGGACACCTCCACAGGCCTCAGGTTGAGGTCAGAGAGAGAGCAGGACTCACTGGACAGACGTTTAGTGGGAGGGGTGCCTGATACGTTTCACAACTGCCTTCCATTCATCCTTTTGATCATCCTTTCCACCTTCAGCTTGTTTAGTTCTGCCAAGAGTCAGTAGAGGTCACTACAGCTTCATAGGTTCAGTTCCCAGTTGCAGAAGCACACTTTTTTATTTTAAAGGAGTTGGGGTGGGGGTGGGGGGTCAGACCTGCATAGCCTGCCAAAGATTTGAACTGCTAGACACTACAGCTTGACATGTATTCACTACCAGAGCTGCTCAGAGGCTGAGAGACCAGACAATTTTTGAGGCTATTATATTAAAAAATGTAATTCCAACAAGCATTTATTGAGTACATGTTAAAAACACTGCTGTTGCCCTTGGAGATACAACAGTCACAAGTTAGTCACTGCTGTCATGGAGCTTACACTGCAGTGCAGGACACCAACAAAACACATATCAGAAAAGTAGTGAAAAAATAAAACAAGGCATCGTATTACAGAGGGCGAGGGAGGGGGCTACACCAGATTGAAAGCTGAGAAAGACCTCCCCGAAGAGGGAATATTTAAGCTGAGACCTAAGACTTAAGGAAAGGAAAAAGGTAAAAACATAGTTAGAAAAATTGAGATTTATTCTTAATAAGTTCCCCTTTTTAACTCGGGGGAAAATGCAACATAGTCTAGGACCTGGACCAGTGCTTCTTAAATTTTTATTTAAATGGATCACCTGGGATTCTTGTTAAAATGCAGAGTCTAATTCAGTAAGTCAGAGTGAAATCCTGAGATTTTGCACTTCCAACAAGCTCCCAGTCATGCCGATGCTGCTGGTCCTTGACTGTAACTCTACGATCACAAGATATGAACAGGACTTTAAAATTGAACCCTGTTAAATTGAACCCCTGCCCTGAAATAGGTGATGTCTAAATAGGGGACACAAGTTTAAAATTGTATGATGAGCATATTTTTTCAGTAGTGACAGTGTTTCCTTGTGGCTGTAAAAATAACATAATATCAAAAGTTTACAATCACTGCCGTAGCCAAATGGCTCTCCTATCCTTGATAGGCCCTAATGAGGTGACTCGCATAAATGCCCTTTGAACGTCGTCATACCTGCCCTAACAGGTTGAAGGGAGATTCTGAAATGAAGCGAGGCTCCTAATCTCATAGGTGGGGATGCGTCTTGACAATTTTAGGAACACAGTACTGGGAATGGGGAAACTAGTAGGCATACCAGCGGAGGGAGTCGGGTGGGTACGGTTTATTTTTCTCAGTTCTCTTAGGTGCTAGGGAAGTGAGATTAATATGACATGGAAATCAGCCTCTTCTCCCCTGTTCCGTCTTTTTAAAACTCACACCATTGACACAGAATTGCTAAAATGGGACCTGTTGCTCCCACACATCAGAGCTGCCCTGGACAAAAGCCAAAGTCACAGCTAGGGAAATAGTCTGTCTTCTTCCCACGGGAACGTAGACTTTGTTTCTGTCCTCCCTGGGTCATTCCATCCAGAATATGCAAGGCTGGCACAGTCAGTAGATGGGGGCGATTTGCCTAGGAGCCTCCCCAGCGCAGCATCAACACCTCCCAGGGCGTTCCCTCCTGCCTTTGGCTCACCTCCCAAAACCGTGACAATCCGGGATATGACAGGGGGTGGGCTTGGTACCAGTTCCTTGTAGTACAGCGCCCCCCGAGAATGCAGCTCCCACCTTTCTTCTGCAGGGTTCCGCGGTTACAGCGTGCAGCGGGTCATGTGGGCCGAGTCCTTGATCTCTGGACAGTACAGCACTGGGGGAAAGAAGGAGGGTTAGTGGCAGCGGAAGGGCGCCGCCGAACCGGCGTTCCGGGGCGCTCTCCCTCCACTGCCTACCCGGGCGGCCCCTCACCGTTGCTAGGCAGCGGGCGCCGCCACCTGCGCGCGGGTGCCAGCACCCGAGCCCAGGGCCGCAGGAGCTCACGCCATCCCGCGCTCCTAGGCCCCGCCCCCTTCTCTCCTTTTCGTAGTCATCGGCCTTTCGGTCCACATCGCCGCTTTCCCGAACCGGACCACCCGCCCCATTAGATTCGTGCGCGGCCCGCGCTGTTGCCTCCAAGCGCGACCACAAGTCCGGGTCGACCGCGACTTCCGTGACCCTGCCGCGCGGGAGCGGGGTGGGCGTGCGACAGAAGGGGCACATGACGACGTGGCGCAGACGCGCGCGGCCGCCCCGCCGCCGTCGCCACGCGCCGCCAACTCGCGCAGACAGGCGGTGCAGAGCGTGTGGCCGCAGCGGGCGCGCGCCGTCCCGGGGAGACGGCGGGGCTCTCGGTCCCCGAGGTTGAAGGGCCGGTAGATGTTGCAGTCCAGCTCTCCCCGCTCCGGAAGAGACGGCACCCTCACCAGGAGCTGCATCGTGCCCGCCGCGTACTCGAGGGCGTCGCTAACGGAGCGGGCCTGTTCTGGGGCCTGCGCCGAGGCCTGTTGCCCCTTTTAATAGTGAGACCCCCGCCCCTCTTGAGGCGTCAAGCGGCGGTCAGGCCGCTCCCCGCGGCAGCACGCGTGGGGGCGGTGGAGGTGCGAGACCCCGAATGCCAGCCATGGCGAAGCGGGGGAAGCGGGCCAGGCGGTGCGAGGGCTGGGGAGGGGAAGTCGCGGTACGCCCCCCACACACACACACTCCCTCCATGCCTTCCTTTATCCCCCAAGCAGAGCCAGCGTTCCTTAATTCTAGTGTGTGCAAATCCCCAGTACCCTCCCTGGGCCCGGGCCCTCAGCCACTGGCACAGGGTTTCTCACACTCTTTCACAACCCACCCAAACGTACTTCGAAAGCCAGTGACACCGCCCATTCTGCCCAATCTTTAGTGGGCTCCTGGGCATTTGAGCAGATGCCCTCAATTTTCCTTGTTATATACGACCTCCTTGTGTTCTTGTAAGGCTGGCTTCCCAAATTTTATTCTCAAACTGCTCCACTCTCAGCTGACATCTCAGCCTAAGGAGGGCCCTAGATTCCAGGACCACGGCCTTAGGAATGCTGGGAACCCTTCCTGAGTAGCCAGGCCTGGACACCCACACACCATAATGGCTCCAGCAAAGCCGCCCAGCCTGAGCGGTGTGACTTCTGCTACAGGTAAACAGGACATAGTACTCACAGCCCACATTCCCTCACGGTGCCACACCCATCCCCCAGCCGCAGCCTCACCCTCCTCTCCTGGACCTGCTGTCCAGATTCTGTTGTGGAGGTTCATAGCACGGACTCTAGAGCCCGCTTACCAGTTGTGACACTTTGAGCAAATTACTTAACTTCTCTGGGACTTGGTTTCCTTATCTATAGCATGTCGATGATAATAGGATTGAATCAGCTTATATACTGATTCTAAGGTGCTTAGAATGATACTTGGCACACAGTAAACACACCATTTATTAGCTGTTGTTAGTGTCCTGTGCCCCAGCCTATGTTGTGTTTACTTTAACTTCTCGGCACCCAACGTTTCCAACACCCATTTCTTTTCTTTTTTTTTTTAAAGCTCCATTTTTATTATCAATGCTTTATTTGTTTTAGTTAATTTATTTTTTTGGCTGCATTGGGTCTTCATTGTAGTGCGTGGGCTTCTCATTGCGGTGGCTCCTCTTTGTTGTGGAGCATGGGCTCTAGGCGCACAGGCTTCAGTAGATGTGGCACGTGGGCTCAGTAGTTGTGGCTCACAGGCTCAGTAGTTGTGGTGCAAGGGCTTAGTTGCTCCGCGGCATGTAGGATCCTCCTAGACCGGGGCCTGAACCTGTGTTCCCTGCATTGGCAGGTGGATTCTTAACCAATGAGCCACCAGGGAAGTCCCTCAACACCCATTTCTTTTGGTCAACATAAGATGGGCTTCTCCACACCCATGGCATTCACTGGCTGTAACAGGCAGTGTAAAGCTGGTTTTTAAAACCAGATTCTTTAAACCCTAGCGAGTAATCTTTTGTGAGGAGGTATATCGTTATTTTTAATTATTTTATATCTTTTCAGAACTTCTAAGTTTTATTGTCTTTACAATCTCTTGGAGGAAGCTATCTACTTATACCAATGATGCTGTCAGAATTCAGGGTTTTTTTGGAACTTCTCTTTGTAATGGTGCTTAGAGATCTCCTCACATCTTTTAATATCTTCAGTTGGTATTTAAATCTTAATCTTTCAGGCTTCCCTGGTGGCGCAGTGGTTGAGAGTCTGCCTGCCGATGCATGGGGACACGGGTTCGTGCCCCGGTCCTGGAGGATCCCACATGCCGCGGAGCAGCTAGGCCCGTGAGCCATGGCCACTGAGCCTGCGCGTCCGGAGCTTGTGCTCCGCAGCGGGAGAGGCCACAACAGTGAGAGGCCCGTGTACCGCAAAAAAAAAAAAAAAAAAAAAAAAACCACACAAGGATAAGAGTGAGCATCAGATGGAGGAGCAACAAAGCTATGAAGCCAGGCCTCTGGGTTCTAAGGAAGAAAGCTGTGGCCTGGAGGATCAGGTGCGTGGGTCCTCAATGAGAGCAGTGACTAGGAGCATGATGCCTGGGTCACTAAGGTAAAGGAGCAGTGGAAAGGTAGTACTGGACCTTTCTAACGGCAGGGTGCTAGAGGCCCAGATATGTGAGACTGAGATCCTAACCTCTCAGCCCCCAGCAATTTCAGACGCGGTAAGTGATGATCAAGCTGAGATTTTATTTACAGTTCCCTGGGAAGTCTTACACAAGAGGGGCCATCATTATTGCTTTAAGATTATTGCCAGGAGGAAGGCTACAGTCCTCCACTCCCAGGTAGGAGTCCTGCTCAAGGCTCAAAAGTTTATCCCCAGACCTTTTTATGTCAGCCCCATTTCTCTGCCGTGACCTAAAGGCTGTCACCTTTTCCTGTGAAGTGCGGCCCAACCGTACTTTCCAAGGGCTTCCCTGGCCACTTGTGCCAGGACAGGCTATACATCGGCCAGTCAATTTTCCCTCATCAGTGCTTTGTCACTGCACTCCCCACCCTACCCCTCTCTTTGTGGTTTTAAGCCCTCCTCCACCTCCTGGCTGAGGCAGGGTCCTAGTTTCCCAAAGATTATCATCTGCTTCCTGCCAGGACCAGCCTGGCTTCCTTTGTAACGAATGTAAGAGCCCCATCTCCTTTGTCCCAGATGACATCAAAACTCACTTCATATTAGGTTGTTACCCCTTGATGACATTTCAAGGGCACTTTTGAGGTACTCTGCATGGGTCTTGTATCTGCCTTTTTTTCCCCCCTGGGCCTCGGCGATTAGGGGGAGAGAGAAGGGAGCGAGGCCAAGTGGCAGAGAGGGGACAGACCAGTAGCTCATGCCCAGGATTAGCAGGGAGGCCTAGGAGAACGCAATAGGGAGCGGAGGACTACTCTCCCTCTCAAGCCCTACTGCGGGAGGATATGGCTTTGTTCATGCTTTCGCTACTGTAGCCGGAACTCGTTAGTGGGCGGGGCCTCCCTGGCTCCGGCCACTGCGTGGAGGGATCCGGGGCGGGGGCGGGGGAAGCGGTTCTGGGGGGTGCATCGGCTCCGGTTTGGGTCCCTGCGCCCCCGACGGACTATTTCTTGAGATGCGGTTTGTGGCCCAGGAGCCCTTCTATCTCCATCACCGTCTGCGGGGTCAGCTGACTCAGCACCTGGAGTTGAATGGGGTGGTGGAGAGGGCAGTGCATGCAGGGTTGCTGAACAAGGGAATGAGGTTCGAAAACCCGGGGAGCCGCACAGCGAAGCCAAGTGGCAGGGAAAGAGTCGCAGCTGTGCCCCTGCCTCACCGTCTCGCCCTGGGACCTCTCATTTGCCAAGCGAGGATATTGTAGTGGGTGACCTCACAGGCCCATTCTGGGCTGGACAGCAAGGCCTTGTTTGACTGCTGGGGCAGGGGACAGAGATGGGCTCTGGTTCTGACACTCCCCCCACTGCCCCCCACACCCCTCCCCCCTCACCTGCAGGGCGCCCAGGTGTTCAATCAGCTGCTCTGCACTGGACACCCCTAGCAAGACCGAGCTGACACCCTCACTGCGGAGACACCACGCTGGGCCAGAGAAGGAAATAAAAAAGAACTGGTGGGAAACAGTGAGCACACAGACTTCAGAGGTGTCTCCGAGGAAGAGGGTCCTCCCCAAAGACAAACCAGTCTGCGGTTTGGGAGCGTCTCAGGAGGAGACAAGGCCTCTGCAGTGTCCAGGGCTGGCAGTGTCTCACCAATAGCAAGCTGCGCCACGGTGCAGCCCAGCTGGTGAGCGATGGGGAGAAGGTCCATGACTTTGGCTTGTTGCTTCTTGCCATCCTCACTCTGCACTTTGTCTTTGTGCCACTGGTAGCCCTGGAGGCCAAGGAGAATCAGCAAAAGACGACTCCTCAGATAGTCCACTCCTGCCGTCCTGAGCCCCCAGATCTCACCTTGATGTTGACCCTGCAGGTATCTGGGACTCGCCCATCATACTTGCTAGTGATGAGGCCACAGGCCAGAGGGGACCAGGTGACTGAGCCAACACCTAAGAGGAAGAGGATTGGATGTGGGAAAGGGATCTAGGTGATGGTGAGGCCGAGGGAAAGGTAGGGATGAGGGGACTTCGAACCAATCTTGTGGTAGAGCTCTGGCAGCTGCATCTCCACCTTCTCTCTCTGAAACAGATGGTGCTCAGCTTGTTCACACACTGGAGGAATCAGGTTGAACTGTCTGGCCATGGAGTAGGCCTCCTGGGTTGGGGTGGGGAAAAGATGGGGGTCAGAGCACTCCTTCCATTTTCTTCCACTCCCCCCTCCTCCAGGAGGGTGGGGTTTGGAGTGGCCATGTGAAAAGTGGGAACAAGTTGTAGGACGGCGAGGTGGGTGGCACACTCACCATGATTTCTGCAGCCCCCCATCGGGATGTTCCCCAGTATAGGGCCAGGCCCTGGTTGATGACATAGGTCATGGCTCGCACAATCTCTAGGCACATAGGAGAGGGAGAGCCTCACTGTCAGACCCCTGGCATCCTGGGTTCCAGATCTGCAGACCTCTGCCTACCCCACCAAGGCCCCACTCATCCCTGTGGAGTCAGAGAGGTTGGTATCTGCTCTTCACCTCCCTCCCTGTCCAAGTCCTGGGGTGTGAGCCACTACTGTGGAGCTTGGGAGGCCTCCTGAGCAGGGGCTGGCTTCTGCTGAGGGTTTGAGAAGTGCTCAGTTTTGAAGGGCTGTCAGGGTTGGGGTGCTGCTTTTACCCTCCATGGGACTGTTGGGGTCTGAGCGATTGGCGAAGATGATGTCCACATATCCCAGCTGGAGGCGTTCCAGGGATCCTCGCAAGCCTGGGGTAAGCATGGGGCGAGGAAGGTAAGCTCTTCAGCTTCAGTTTCCTAAGAATTTAGACCTTATCCTTTTGCCATGGCCACCTAAATCCCAGCTTCCCTATTCAAAGCCTCAGACTCAGAGCTTCAGAGAATGTTCCCAACTCCTCTGGCTTCCATACCCAGCCACCTCCGGTTCCCAGCCCCTAACTCTTACCCTCAATGATGTGTTTGCGGCTCAAGCCTCGCTCAGTTTCTGCCCTGTAGGAAAAGGTAAGTCAGAGATGAGGTGTGTCAAAGATAAGGGACCAGGGCTGGCCTGGAATCATGAGGAACTGGGATTTCAGGGGTCCTCACAGGCAGAATGCAGACCTGGGGTAGCAGGTGCAGGGACTGCTGTCCCCACCCCCATCCCATGCACCTTCACACAGTCTCTGCAGATCTTCTCCCCAATTATAGTGAGGCAGCCACTTACTGTCCTCCCCCAAAAATCTTGGTGGTGATGACATAGCTTGATCTCCTGGAAAAAGGAGAAATGGTAGAACGAGCAAGAAAAGGATTTTTGGATGATCATGTCCCCAGCAACCTCCTGGCCCTCCCCACCCACCCAACATATCTTACCTCCAACCTTTGCTCTTGAGGATGTTGCCTAGGGTTCTTTCAGCCCTGGAAGGAAGACAGTGCAGAAGCACTGACCCCTCCAAAGTGGATCAGTTTCTTTCCCTCCTCCCCACCTTTCCCTTCAACTTATTTCCTCTCCTGTAAAATGGAGCATAAACGAGGAGCCCATTGGGCTGTCAGCCCCATCCTAGACTAAGTAAGAGGGGCTCCCAATCTAGGGTTAGAGTTGTATCATTTTCATTCATTCATTCAACAAATGTCAGTTGTGCATCACTGTGTACCAAGCTCTGTTCTGGGTGCTGAAGGGATAGAATAGGATGAGGGAAGAGGGACCAACTATAGTGGGGCCAGGGAGGACACTGCCTCGTCTGGTTCCAACCATTTGTATTGCCCTCCCCCTTCTTTTAGTCTCTGCAAAGTTCCACCCATCCTCCAAAATTTAGCTTGGTCCTCCAAAATTTAGCTTGGATTCTGCCTCATTTTATGGAAAATGTTCTCTGATTGCTGTAGTCTATGGTCAGTCCTTGTCAGCTTCCATAGCTCTTACTGGCTACACAATTTTTTGACACTTAATCATGAGTTAATGTGTGACAAGTCTTAAGTTATGGTGGGCTCTTACTGAAGTGTTACTGTTATTTAATCTTCCGTATCTCCTTGTCTTTTGGTTTGTTTGTTTAACCACTTAGACTGTGAGCTTTTTGAGGGCATATTGATGTCATCCTTCAATCAGATACCTGCTCTGTGACAGGCTCTGCATAGGTACTTAGGTGACGTGGGAAAGAGCAAGACAAGTTCTGTGGAGGGAGGAGCCTCCCACTTGAGCAGTGAATGTGGCCTTGTAAACGAGTAATTGATGAACTCTGTGTCAGAGGGTAGTGTAAAGTGCTTGGGAGCTGAGGGGGATAGTGACCAACTTTGGGGAGTTGGGCAAAGGCTTCTTGGAAGAGCTGACATCTGGGACAAGGCTTAAAGATAAGCAGAAGAGTTTGCCAGAAGAAGAGGCAGGAGTAGTCATCCTAGGTTTTTACTATTTCCAGCGTGAAGCCATGTGTGCTGTGGTATAGTATGTTTGAAATTTAGCTTTGTCATCCTCACATAGTTGCACATAAATGATGTCCAGGAAATATTTGTTTTATTTCATTTTGACTGCACAGTATGCCCCATTGCCCTCAAAGCTGGAGAGAGACAGATGTTGGGACTACAGTTCCCATAATGCTTCGGGGCCCCATTGGCTGAAAGGTTGGAACTTAGTGATGCAGAATTCCCAGGGTTCTTTAGGAGGAAAACCAAAAGCCCTGATATTCTCTCAGCCTTCCAGGTGTAACTTAGTCTTTCACCCCAGTCCTTACTTTCCCGCTGCATACACTTCGGTGGTGTCAAACAGGTTTACGCCATGCTCATAGGCTACTGTCAGCACATCCTCTGCTGTCTAGGATGGTGAGAGAAAAAGTTGAAGATCAGCAACCAGCCTCTCAGTTACCTTCCTTACGGCATTCTAGCCCATCAGACCTCAACCTTGGTTTCCACATTCACTCCCCTTTCCCCACCCTCCAACCTCAGGTCCACCGTTCCCCATGCTTGTTGTCCAAACCCCTATGCAAGTCCATTTCCCCCCTCTTTGGTTCTCTCATACCCCCTCACCCCGCTTCTAGGTCCCATCACTTATACCTCATCTGAGATCTGAGAACCAAATGTGACCCAGGTACCTGCAAGAGAGAAGCCAGGCAAGTGAGACCTGTGGGCGAAAGCCATGAAAGAACGCCCCTTCCCTTAATTCCTCTTCTTTCTAACTCACCTAGGCCAAGGCAGGATACCCGAAGACCAGACTTTCCTAGGTTCCTGCAGGACACAGAGGCAGAAGGAAGGGGTAGAGCCTCCATTAGGGACATAGATTATCAGCCTCCAGCTCCTCTCCTTCCAGACTGAGATGCCCTCAGGGTGTCTCAGTCCAAAGAAACTAGACTCAGTGAGCCCACTGAATTGGGCAGTGCTATGGCCATAGCACAAGTGAACAAATAATGACTGTTCCTCTGGACCCACTGTCCAGTGCCTCTGTTCCCTCCTATCACATTGAAGATGCGCTGCCTGCTTAGCGTTTCTGCTGGTGGGTCTTGTGTTTATTTGAGTCATCTCTGGGATGTGTAGAGTCGGGGGTGGGGGTTGACTGGGAGGAATGCGACCGGCTAATTGTGATGAGTTTGTGAAAACAGATCATCAGAGAGTGCTGTGCTAAAGGGCAGACACTGGGGTGGAAGGGGTAAACCAAGTCAAGTTCAGGCACTCAGGCAGGCAAGGATCCTTGGATAGGCTAGGCAGGCGGGCCTCCAACAAAAGCAGGTAGGACACCTGGGTGGAGAGTATGAGAGGAAAGACCAGTTCTCCCTCTTCCCCTCTCTACTCCCTCTGCTCCTGTTGGCTTGTGAAGTCTGTCTTCAAACCAGAGAGCCCCTCCTCCCAGGGGCCCCCCACCCAGGCAGTCTGCTCAGCTTCCCAACCAGGGCCACCACATGGAGGGGATCAAATTCCTCAAGTGACAAAGCGGGTCAGATCAGTGACCTCTGCTCACTCTCAAGCAGGAGCCCCTCCCCTCCCCCCTACTGGTAGTCCGGAGAGCCCAGCGGTTCTCTGAGATAAAGTCGGTTACATTTCCGTCCATCTTTCCCACATGGCCCCTGTCCTTCAGCAGGGGGTTGAGAGATGTGGTCCATCCTTCCAAGGGCCCCACTTCCCTCCCCACCAAGAAGGGTTGCAGGAGACCTTGGGGCATGTGGGGGCAGTATCTGGGTCAGGCACACTGAGCAGGCCAGAGTGAGAAGCCGTTTCCTTCCCCCATCTTCCCAGGACACGACCCAAGGACACTTCATCCCGGGGGGGTGGGGGTGGGGGGTGTGCAGCCTGGAGATCCGTGCATCCCTTGCCTTCCTGAGGGTAAGGAGGGAAGCTTAGGAGCATCCCCTGGGTCTGACAGGCCTGGTCAACCTTGGTAAACTTGATTTTCTACTAGTCGGGGGTATGGACGGAGAGCAAGAGAGGGCCCATGTAAGGGAGTGCCAGTGATGGGAAGAGGAGATGGAGTGAGCCGGGACCTTCTTAGCGAAGTTGGAGGGGGTTCTGGAAGCATCCCAGGAAGCCTCAGGGGTCAGGAAAGGGGAGCAGATGTGGCGGGCTGCCCGGCCACCCCCATACCTGTATTTCATGCCAGTGCCTCGGCCGGTGCTCTCTCGGAGGACCCCAGCGGGCGCTGGGGGTCGGGGAACCACTGCGGCCCGGGCCTTGGGGCCCGACCCTCCTCCCCCCGGAGGATTCCCATGCCCCCCGCCGACCGGCCCGCCATTACCGCCCCCGGGGCCCGGCCGGGGTCCACACAGACGGTCCTCACTGCTCCGGCTGCGAAGATTCTGCTCGGTACATGCGATAGACACCTGCATGCCGGCTGGCCAAGGCGGGGCAGGGGGCTCCGAGGGGGCGGGAGGAGGAGGGAACCGGGAAGCCCGAGGGGAGACACCCGGGGGTGTAGTGGCGCGAGCCCTAGAAGAGCGGGAAGGCTGAGGAGGTTGCGGCGGGAGCAGCCAGGCAGGATCCGGCTCGCGGGGGCGGGCTGCTGGAGGTCGCGGGGTTTGCGGCGGAGAGGAGAAACGCGGGGGGCGCCACGAGTGGAGCGATTAGGATTCGGGGGTACTGGCGCAGGGAGGAGAGGGGGAAATGGACGAGGGTAAAGGTCGAGGGCTATCCTCGGAGGGTAGGAACTTAGGGACGGGGTGGGGGGGTGCGGAAGAGAGATGCCACCTCAGCCCGAACCGCAGCGGGACCCGATAGACTCCCAGCCGCGTCGGCTGCGGGCCCAGCTTATCAACATGCAGGCACCGCCCCCTCATCTGCATAAAGACGCCCGCCTCCCAGCCAAAACCTGCCTCACATCTGCATAAGCCCCACCTTCTGGAGCTCCGCAGCTTGGGTGTTCTGTGGACTCACAGGAACCGGAGAGCAGAACCGGGAGGATGGTTCTACTCTCTGCACCCCGAGGCCAGTCGGCCTTCCCCCAACTCAGTGGTTTTCAATCGGGGAGCTATTTTCTCCCCTAGGGGACATTTGGCAAGATCTGGAGACATTGTTGACTGTCACGATCTGGGTGCGCGCGCGCGCGCGTGTGAGAGAAAGAAAAAGACATGGAGATGTGCTACAGCATCTAGTGAGTGGCGGCCAGAACAAAGTACATGGCAGCACCCCCCCCCCCCCCACACACACCAAGATATTATCCAGCCCCAAACGTCAATAGTGCCGCTGTTGAGAAACCCGTGGACAAAGCCTCTGCTGGCTCAGGGGATGTGAACACCCTGGTTCACGCCTTCATGAGAGGGGCAGGCCCCGATCGACCACTGAAACTAACACACTAAGGTCGCAGAGGGTGATAAAAAGTTTATTCTGTACTTCTCCCAGCGTCAGGTAGGGGATAAAACTGGAGAGAGGGCCTGGTTTGGAGGTGTAGAGACTCCAGTAGGCTTCCTTCCTGTGATGGGAAGGGCACCATGGAGGGCTTTTTAGGCTGTTCCCCTGGGAGGGCTGCCGAGGGGCTTGACGGGGATGGAGGAGCTGGGGCCGTGCGGCTGCCAGTAGGGGCCCTCAGGTGAAACAAAGGGCCCCAGACAGACAGGGATTCTTCTGAGGGGTGAGGTAGAGTGCTTCCTTCAGCCAGCCCGGGCGGAGAAGAAGGGCAGAGAGCGGACATAGGAGTCCAGTCGGGAGCGGAAGAGCTCACTTTGCACAGTTTGGCCCAGTGGGCACAGGGGATTCTTCACCACCAGCTCCACGTACAGCTGTGGAGGGGGAGGGTGTTAGAGCCAGGCTTTGAACACTTCTTGTTTTCAACCCCAAACCTACTATAACCTCAAGAGTGTGTGAATGCACAGCGATCAAGGGCTGGAAGGCAAACCCTCCTTGGGGAGAAACTGGGGGTGGGAGTGTATAAGGACCTAAAGGGTCCCAAGAAGTCTGACTGCAATAGAGATACAATACAGTAGGATTAGGGCAGGGAAGCTGAAGGAGGCTTGGGGCTCTAAGTGGCCACGGCTGTTGAAGCTTTGGTGGAAGGGTCCGAGGGGCTGGCACTGACCGCACTGTAGATGTGGTGCAACACATCTCGGATGGGTCCCACGCCCAAGTCAGTGTTCATGACAACCTTGATCCCAGTGGGCGTCTCATAGTAATGGAGTTTGTAACGGCTAGTTTGGAAGGCCAGGAAGCCGTCCTTCCTGCAGAGATGAGGAGGATGTTAAGGAATAGAAACGAAATCTCTCCCAAAGAGATTCTTCTGATCTCCTCTAGATTGACTCCCTCTTCTCTAAACATGTCGTTTGTAGGAGCCTGGTTGACTAAAGACACCTCCCATCTTCACCCCTCAATTTAGCCCCGTTGCCCAACCTCTCTACCTTCAGATCTTCCCCACCGCCGCTCCTGCCAGCTCCTGCACTCTTGCCCCGGACTCAGCCTCTCTCTCTGTCTCCTTACCCTCTCTGGGGGCCAAAGCCCCTTCCACTCCAGAAAGTTTCCCCACCCCCAAATCCCCTCCCTCCCTCAACAACCCCTCTGACTACGCGTACATGTCTAGCGGGGACATCTTGCTGACAAACGAGCGGATAGAGAAGAGCATCCCGTACATCAGCTTGTACTCCTGGAGGGAGAGGGGCAGAGTTAGCTCTCGGTTTTTAAAGGAGCCAGGGTTGGGGTGGGAAGGAGCCAGGGTTTGGAGAGAAGAAGCTGGACTGGGGCAATGTGCATTTGTAGATGTGAGGTCACCCGGGTTGCGCGGGGCCCTCTCGTCACCTCCTCCTTGGGGATCCCCGCTTGCTTCTTGCGGTGCCACTCGCTGTAATGCAGACACACTCCATTCCGGTCAAACAGGTACAGGTTGTGGACAGTCATCTGCAGGGCAGAGAATGTGAGCCTCACTCCGGGACCGCCCACACCCCGTAGGCTCCGGTTCTCAGCCCGGGATCCCTCCAACCAGACGGGGACCCCTCCCCCGAACTCACCGGAACTTCTCCGAGTGCCCGTCACTCGATACTTCCGGTTTCCGCGGAGCCCCGCCCCACCGGGTCCTACACGCTCTAGCGGCGGAGCAATAACCCCGCCCCTATACCTCTCTCAGCCAATCCGTGGCCGTCGGATACGCGCACGCGCGTCCAGGCTCTGCGGCTCCAGAAGCTGTGAGAGCGGCTGAAAACAAGGTGTCCTGGGCTGGTGACGTCATCGAGGCGAGCGAGGCGGGGCTGCGGACTGTGGGCGGGAGGCTGCCAACGGTTTTGATTGTAGGGAAGGGCGCGAGAAGGGGGGTGTCTTGGTGTTGCGGAACTGGGGCTTAGGGGAGGGGGGCAGTCCCTTGTCCCCACCTTGGCCGACTGCGTGGCCGAGGACTGGAGGTGTGGAGAGCAGTTGGAACGGGGTGGTCGGGGTAGGGTATCTCAGGCTAGGCTTGAGCGTGGCGTACTTTTTAGGGACGTCTGAGGGCGTGACTGTTCACCAAGTTTCTTTGTGGATAGTAGGGAGGGAGGGATTCTAGGGACCTTGCTATGGCTTTCTTGACAGGAGGGATCGGAGGGGATATACTAGAGAGTTGACCCTGGGTAGAACGAGTGCAGTGGGAGGAGAGGGGAGGTGGGGAGCATGAGGTGCCTGCCCCTCTGAGACCACAGCCAGTTGAGGGGCAAATAAGGCAGCTGGACGGAAATTAGGCCTCTATTGGATTTGGGTCCGTTTCAGTTTGCACGTTCTGGGTGTGAAAACTTAAGAGCTCAGTTGACCAGTGATAGCCTGTGCCGGAAGTTGATCTGCAGCTTTCAGTGCTCCAGAGGAACTGCAGCAGGTCTTCCGTCCCCACCCTCTCCTTGCTGCACCCTCCTTTTCCACTGTTACCAGGAGCTGTGGAAAGAAATCCTTTTGCCCTCTCGAACCGTTGGAAACCTTTCCTCTAACCAGAAAGGCTCCATACCCTCATTCAACAAGAATCCTTCACTTGGAGTCTTCCTCCTTTCTCCCAAATCTTCCTTCTCGGGGTGCTTTCCGCCTGGGCTCTCCTAAAGCAGAACCAGGAGTTCCCAGCTCTGCTGTCTCCAGTTGTCTCTTCCCTGTACTCATGGCAACATCAGCTACCAGCCCCAGTTCACCTCTCCGGGCCAAGGATCTCCTGAGTGATTCATCAGAAGCCCCTGGGCTGAACCAAGCATCCTCTGAGGTGACCTCCCAGCTGTATACTTCTTTGCACCTCAGTCGTCAGGCAGAGAGCACAGCCCGAGCCCAGCTGTTTTTGCCCGCCACCTTCCCACCTCCTCATGAGGTGTTAGATGGCTTGGCCCAAGAACTGAGTCACAGCTTGTCGGTTGGATTGGAGAACAACTTGAAGAAGAAGGTGAGGGAGGTGTGTCTTGGAAACCTCTAGGGTCTTGGGATCGGGGGTGGTAAAAAAAAAATAGCTTTACTGAGACTTGAACTCCTATTGTTGGATTCCAAATTCCTTTTAACTACACAGTCAGTCATGCTTGTTCCTGGGAACAAATGTTTATGAGGGAGAGAGTGGCCTGGGCCACCATAATTTGGAAAGTTGTGAAACTACAAGCTCTTTTTTTTTTTTTCCTTCAGAGACACCTGTGGGATAGGTTGCTGTGCTTTAACTGGGATGTGGGTGCTGGGAGTGAGGATAACGTTTCTTCATCCCAAGAGGGAACTAGGGACTTAAGGAAAATATGCTGAGATCCTTCCAGCTCAAAACTATTTTGATCATATGGTTCAAAATTTGGAATGTAAATCATTAAAACATAGTTTAATCAATAATACATGTTATAGATAGTGTCAGAGAGAGCAGGTATCATAACCAATCTGCAGACCGGTTAGGCCGCCCAGAGTTTGAAAAACTGATAGCCATGGACTACAGAGTCTTTAGACAGGATATTTGCTCTCTAGTTGGCAAGAATCCTCACCACTCTTGTCTTAAGTTGCCCAATTAATTCATTTACATTGCCTGTCTGGCTTCGGTAGACATTCGAGGTTCTTACTAGGTCAGTCCTATTTTTCTTGTTTTCCCAGGTGTGAGAGTAAAAAATCTTGGGCCTTAGGGGCTACTGGATGCCATCTACCCTGGCAGTAGGTAGATTATGGATTATTGCATCTGATTTCCATGTTACTTTTTCTAGGATGGTTCCAAGCATATCTTTGAGATGGAAAGTGTTCGGGGTCAACTCCAGAGCATGCTCCAAACCTCACGAGATACGGCCTATCGTGAGTGAACCCCTTCCCTATAAAGGAGAACCTAGATTTAAGGGGTGGGAAAAAGTGGAGAAAGGAAGCAGGGTGTGTGGGGGGTGGCGACCTAGACCTCGGAGATAAGAGTTTTTGGAGGAAAGGTTCCCGTTCTTTGGGAGAGGGCAGGAGGAGTGGGTGAAGTAGAAAGGAAGGACCTCTTCTTCAAGTGGTCCCTGTTCCTGTCCTTACCTGACCCTGGCTATGGGCCTGTCTGGCTGGCCCACAGAGGATCCCGCTACTCCAGGTGCCGGCTCAGAGAGACGGGAAGAGGACTCCTTTGACAGTGACAGCACGGCCACCTTACTTAAGTGAGTTTTCCTTGGGATTCTCCTAGCTGACTTCCTTTCTTTCTTGGAAAGCCAAATGTTCTAGTGCTTAGTTCTCCCTTTACTGCTTTTGTATCTCTTAAGGACCTAAGATGCTTGTCACTTAGCTTTCAGTTTTCATCCTTTCTCTCCTTTCTTCTATCCCCTTTCCTCCTTTGGGAACATGGGCGTCTGCTGCTTAGTACCTGGCTCTCTCCCAACTTCTAGTCCTTCTTCCTCCAGAAGAGCTAGTTTGTTTCTGCTGAGACTTGTACTGCAGGGAGTGTGGAATAGAGGAAGGAGCACTATAGAGTGAATCATAGAACCTGCGTGCTATCTATGGCTCTATCACTTATCTACCTAGCTTTATAACTTTGGGCAAGTCTCCTGCCCTGAGTTTCAGTTTCCTCATTTGTAAAATGTCACAGTTGGACTAGTGGATCTCAAAAGCTTTCCCAACCCTAATATTCTCTACCTGATTTGCTCAGCACCCGGCCCCTGCACGACTTATCTCCATCTAGCTCAGCCCAAGCCCTGGAGGAGTTGTTTCCCCGCTACACCAGCCTTCGGTCAGGGCCCCCACTCAATCCCCCGGATTTTCAGGGGCTGAGAGATGCACTGGATTCAGAGCACACCCGTCGCAAGGTGAGATATAAAGGCTTCCTTTTGACAGCAGCAAAGATTAGAAAAGGGGCTGAAGGTTAAGGGCCTGCAGGCTGGGACTTTGCTCAAATGGCTCTGCTGGAAGGCAGGCCTTCTTTGACCATCCTAGCTAGAAAGGCACACCTCCCCTCCAGGTATTATCCCCTCAGATCATTGTGTTATTTCCTTCATGTAGTTTATCAAAGTCTGATATATCTTGTTTGTTTTCGCCCTCTAAAACCTAAGCTCCATGCAGGTCACACCTTACCTTGTTCAGCACTTTCTTCCTAAAGTCTAGAATATACTGAACACATAGAAATACCCTGTGCATGTTTGGTGAATGAACAAGAAACTTGGTTGGCTTGTGCAAAGCTACCAGTGATATAATGAGCTTTGCTTCTGTGAGCCTAAGCCTATCTGAAGGGGGCAGAGAGAGGGACAAGGCAGAGGAAGGGTCAGAATTATTGGTTGTGTTGTCATTTTTGGGACCTTCTCTTCCTCCATTTTAAACTGCCTGGCCATGAATGAAAGGCTTTCCCCTTTATCCTTGCCATGTTGAATTGTTGTGTCCAATATGCTTCTTAGGGCAGGAGTAACTTCTCACTCTGTGCAGCATGGGCTGCTGCACCCCTGCCAAAAGGTTCATGGAAAATTTCCCCAGAAGATCTGGAAAAGGGAAGAGGCTGGAAACTAAGCCCCTGCTTCCCGAGGTGGTAGAGGAAGGTGTTGGAGGTCTTAGGCTCCAGAATTCCTGACTCTCCTTCCCCAAACCTGTTCTGTTCTTGGGACCCAGGCTCCCTGTCTCCAGCCCATTTCCCCTGTAGAGGAGCTGGAAAGTTTGGAGCTTTGGTCAAACTAAGGATGGCAACATCCAGACTCCTCATCCTTCTTCCCAGCATTGTGAGCACCATATTCAGAGCCTGCAGACCCGCGTGCTAGAGCTTCAGCAACAGTTAGCTGTGGCCGTGACTGCCGACCGCAAGAAAGATACCATGATTGAACAACTGGACAAGGTGCCGGGGTAGCAGAATGCGGGTGGGTCTCTCCATGGGGGGCACCAAGGAATAGCGAATAGGGGGAGGCCAACCAGCATTTCTTTGTTCATGTTAGGAGCTGGGGTAAGTGGTGGGTTAACTGACCACGGGGAGAAGGTGGCTGTTGACCCTGCTCCTGTGGGCAGAAAGAGGGCAAAAAAATTATTTGAAATTCTGTCTGACTTTCCTGAGACCCTGGCCCGCGTGGTGGAGGGCTGGAACCGGCATGAAGCTGAGCGGACAGAGGTGCTTCGGGGACTCCAGGAGGAGCGCCAGGCAGCTGAACTCACTAAAAGCAAGCAGCAGGAGGTGTGCAACCCGGGTCATAGGGCTTTAGAACGTAGGTCACCGACGGCTGGATGGGAGAGGGTAGAAACAGCTCTGGAGTCAGGGTTCCTGACAGATTGACCTCAATCTTGCCTTCCTGACAGATTGACCTCAGTCTTGCCATAGCTGGCCTGACAGTTCTCCTCACTTCCTCTCCCTTCAGTGTTTCTGCTGTCAAACTTGCATGGTTGATGTCTTCTCAGGTTTCCTCACGCCATGTGGTCTTCTCTCTGGCCCCCAAGTCATTTAGTTAACTCTTGCTTTTAGAGTTTACGTTGTTAATGATTTTCGAAGTACAGGGATTCCCCTCAGTTCCTCTGTCCTGTGTTCCTCTCTCCTTGAAAGACAGTAACCCGCCTGGAACAAAGCCTTTCTGAGGCCATGGAGGCCCTGAATCGTGAGCAGGAAGGTGCCAGACTGCAGCAACGGGAAAGAGAGACACTGGTGAGAATGCTTCCTGGGTTAATTCCAGTAGAGGCTGTTAATTACCTCTAGAGGGATACGGGCTTTTGATGGATTGTGGGAGTTCATAATTTGAGTTGCACCAGGGCAAAGTGTGTTCTTTAAAACACAAGTTCTGGGGGCTTCCCTGGCGGTCTAATGGTTGAGACTCTGTGCTTCCACTGCAGGGGGCATGGGTTCAATCCTTCGTCAGGGAACTAAGATCCCACATGCCTCGGTGGCATGGCCAAATAAATAAATAAATACATACGTAAAAGAAGATTTAAAAAAAAATAGTTCTGCTAGATACTCTACAGAAAGTAAGCTCTGCCACCAAGTAAGTTTGAGAGACTCAGCAAATTGTATCCTCATTAAAATCATTTGGATAATTATTTTTAAATACAGATTTCTGACCCTTTCCCAGAGGTTTTGATATATTGGGGGTGGGGGAGCCTAAATATTTTCAGAAATTTCCTAGGTGATTTCGTTCAACCAGGTTTGAGAACCCTGGTCTATGGCAGACCAGAAAAGGTATGGGATGAGACTTACTCAAGTTTCTAATTGCTGAAATGATAAGATTACCTATATGAATTAGTAGCCAGGTTTAGAATTTCTTACATGCATGACACATGCTTGCTACATGCATGCTGGTACTTATATTCCTAACAGGCTACATCCAAGAGCGCTGATGGTGGCTGCTGGTTGGCTAGTACATGATTGTAGGCTGGATTTTCTAGTCTTTGTGGAATTTCTTTTGATGACGATGGTGATAGCTATTGTATATTGAGTACTTACTACATGCCAGACACTGTGCTAAATTCTTTTTTTTTTTTTTTTTTTTTTTGCGGTATGCAGGCCTCTCACTGCTGTGGCCTCTCCCGTTGCGGAGCACAGGCTCCGGATGCGCAGGCTCAGTGGCCACGGCTCACGGGCCCAGCCGCTCCGCGGCAAGTGGGATCCTCCGGGACCGGGGTACAAACCCGTGTCCCCTGCATTGGCAGGTGGACTCTCAACCACTGCGCCACCAGGGAAGCCCTGTGCTAAATTCTTTACATACGCTTTTAACTTTAATCCTCACAAGGTAGACTGTAATATGCCCACTTTACAGATAAGGATGTGTGCCTCAGAACACAAAGTAAATGCAAAGCTGGGATTCAAACTGAGATTTGAACCCAAATCTACCTAACTCTGGAACAGAAGCTCTTATTTACCATGTAATCTTGTGGGCTTGTTAACTATTGTATTTTAACGGATATAATTCTCAGCGGGCACATTGTATGGGAGTAAGGGGGCAGATTGCTGGTCTCTTAAGGGCATGCTAAGGATCTTGGTTTTCTCCTGGGTCTATAGGAAGAGGAAAGGCAAGCTCTGACCCTGAGCTTGGAGCTGGAACAGCAGCGGTGCCGGGCCCTGCAGGGAGAACGGGATGAGGCTCGGGCTGGGCAACTCAGTGAACATCAACAGCTGGAGACACTTCAGGTGGCCCTAGAAGAAGAACGGCAGACCTGGGCCCAGCAGGAGCATCAGCTTAAGGAATGCTACCAGGCACTGCAGGAGGAGAGCCAGGCTCAGTTGGAAAGGGAGAAGGTAAAAGTGGCACTTGGGGAATGGGGGAACAGATGAAGAACAAAATAATTGAATGAGACGGATGTCAGAAAACGCGATGTAGTGGACTGGGATGGAGAATGAAGAACTCTATGTGGGAGAGAAGATTGAGAGTATAGGGCCTGCAGGAAGGGCTGGGGGCATCAAATACCTGGAAGGTCGAAGAGTGAGATTCAGCAGAGATGAGGAAATAGGTCACATATGAGGAGAGAGGAAGCTTAGTTTTTAGGGTACGGGAGGATGAATTGGGAAATAGAGGTAACTGGGAGACAGGCAATGATGAAGTACAAACTTAAGTTTGATTTCTCTTTCTTATGGAAACACCCAGAGGATGAGGTACAAACTTAAGTTTGATTTCTCTTTCTTATGGAAACACCCAGAGGGAGGCCCAGGCAGCCCGGGAGGCCCAGCAGCAGCTGGCATTGGTGCAGTCTGAGGTGCGGCGGTTGGAAGGAGAGCTGGACACAGCTCGGAGAGAGAGAGACGCCTTGCAGCTGGAGATGAGCCTGGTGCAGGTCAGGAGGCAGAGTTTCTTGAGGAGAGTTCCTGGTGAGAAGACGTAGGTCTGAGGCAGAGTGACTTTCAGGAGTCAGGCAAACACTCCCATTTCTAACTAGAATTTTAACCTTTACGAGCCTCTGTTTTTATGCATAAAATGTGTGCTAAGGGCACATTAATGAGTTTCTGAGAGACTTTTTTCCTTATTATAATGGTTGACTTAAGGAGACACCCAGTTTCTGGGTTAGTGAGGCCAGTGTTTGAGAGAACACACTTTTACTTTTCACCTGGCCCATTGAGTTGCAGGGCTGACCACATGGAAACTAACTTATCATGGAGGGCCAAGGGTGAAGACGTTAGTAAAAACTTCAGTAGCAACTTATACGCTGCTGTACCCCCTGAACTGATGCTAGCTGTGCGTGTCTATGTGGGCATTCAGTAAACCTATCGAATGGTCCTTCTATGTAAGCTCTGTGCTGGGATAGTCCTAACACAATAGCCCCGGCCAACAAGGAGCTCACCAGATAGATGGGGAGTTTGTCTAGCACACACGTTTTTGAAGGAGTATGATAAATAAGAATTTAGAGTAAGGAGAACTACTCTTTACTCAGACGTCATCTTCCTAGTGAGTTCTTCCCCAACCACACTGAGTAAAATCTGCAACCTCTGACAATCCCTGTTCCCTTCCCTGTTTAATTTTTCTCCTACTATACTATATAATATACCTTTTTATTTATTTTACTTAGTATTTAATTTTTTTAAATTGAAGTATAGTTGACTTACAGTATTATATTAGTTTCAGGTGTACAACACAGTGATTTGATATCTTTATATATGTTACAAAGTGATTACCATGATAAGTCTAGTTACCATTTATCACCATTCAAAGTTATTACAATATCATTGAATATTCCCTATGCTGTGCATTATATCCCTGTGACTTATTTATTTTATAGCTGGAGGTTTGTACCTCTCAATCCCCTTCACCGATTTCACCCATTTCTCCACTCCACCTCCCCCATAGTGTATCTTGTTTATTTTCTGTAAGGTGCATGAGGGCAGTGATTTTTGTCTATTTACTGTTAAGTCCCAGAGTAGCGCCTGGCTTTAGTGTTGTTCATGTCCTCCATTTCGTTATTGTTCCATCGATTATTGAAAGTGGGGTATTGAAGTCTCCAGCTGTGGTTGTAGAACTGTCTGTTTTCTCCCTTCAATTCTGTCATTTTTTTTCTTCATATATTTTGGGGCTCTGTTAGGTACACATATATTTATAACTGCTATATCTTCTTAATATTACCTTTTTGCTTAAAATCTATTTTGTCTGATATTAATATAGCCCCCACCCTGTCTTTTGTTTACTATTTGCATGGACTATCTTTTTTCATCCTTTTACTTTCAACCTTTTTGTGTCTTTGTAAAGTGAGTCTCTTGTGGACAATGTATAGGTGCATGATGTTTTTTTTTTAATCCATTATGTCAATTCCTGCCTATTAATTGGAACATTTAATCCGTTTACATTTAAAGTAATTACTGATAAGGAAGGACTTCTGCCATTTAGCTGTTTGGTTTTTTTTTGTTTTTTTTTTTTTTTGCCGTATGCGGGCCTCTCACTGTTGTGGCCTCCCCCGTTGCGGAGCACAGGCTCCGGACGCGCAGGCTCCGGACGCGCAGGCTCAGCGGCCATGGCTCACGGGCCCAGCCGCTCCGCGGCATATGGGATCCTCCCAGACCGGGGCACGAACCCGTATCCCCTGCATCGGCAGGCGGACTCTCAACCACTTGCGCCACCAGGGAGGCCCAGCTGTTTGGTTTTTTATGTCTTAAATGTTTTTTGTTCCTCAGTTCCTCCATTACTGCCTTTTTTTTTTTTGATAGTTTGTTGATATTTTTGTAGTATACTGTTATCTTTTCCTCTTTCCTTTTCTGTATATTTTTAAAGTTATTTTCTGAATGGTTACCTTGCGATTACAATTAACATCTTAAAGTGATAGTAACCTAGTTTGGATAATACCTACTTTAGTTTCAGTAGTGTATACTCTGTTCCTATATGTCTCTGTCCCTCCCCCTTCATATTGTTATTACAGATTTGTACTTATTGTTTTATGCCTCTGCCTTTTAAATCATATTGGAAAAAAGGAGTTACAAACCAAAAGTACAATAATATAGGTTTATATTTGCCTATGTAGCAACCTTTATCAGTTGCTTCATATGGCTTTATTTCTTCATATGGCTTCAAGTTACTGTCTAATTTCATTTCATTTCAGCCTGAAGGACTCCCTTTAGAATTTCTTGTAGGGCAGGTCCACTAGTAATGATCACCCTTAGCTTTTATCCATCAGGGAATGTTTTAATTTCTCCTTCATTGTTGAAGGATTTTCCTCACATTCCCCCCGCCCTCCGCATGTCTTAGTTGACAGTCGTTTTTCTTTAAAACATGTTGGGACTTCCCTGGTGGCGCAGTGGTTAAGAATCCGCCTACCAATGCAGAGGACACGGGTCCGAGCCCTGGTTCGGGAAGATCCCATGTGCTGTGGAGCAACTAAGCCCGTGCGCCATAACTACTGAGCCTGGGCTCTAGAGCCTGTGAGCCACAACTACGGAGCCAGTATGCCCCAGCTACTGAAGCCCATGCGTCTAGAGCCCCGTGCTCTGCAACAAGAGAAGCCACCACAATGAGAAGCCCGTGCACAGCAACGAAGAGTAACCCCCACTCGCCGCAACTAGAGAAAGCCCGTGCACAGCAACGAAGACCCAACGCAGCCAAAAATAAATTAAATAAATAAATTTTTAAAAAACAAAAAAATATGTCATTCCACTACCTTCTGGCCTCCATGATTTCTTAGGAGAAATCAGCTATTAATCTTATTGAGGCTCCCTGGTAAGTGACAAATTGCTTCTCTCTTGTTGCTTTCAAGATTCCCTCTTTGGCTTTTGATAGAGTGACAATAATGTGTCAGTGTGGATCTCTTTGAGTTTATCTTGCTTAGAGATTGTTGAGTTTCTGGGATGTGTAGATTTATGAATTTTATCAAATTTGGGAAGTTTTTGGCCATTATTTCTTCAGATATTTTTTCTCTCTTTCTCTTGACTTCCCTAATGCATATGTTTGATGATGTCCCACAGGTCCCCCAGATTTTATTCATTTTTCTTCATTTTTTTTTTCTTTCTGCTCATCTGACGGGATAATTTCAGTTGCTTGTCTTCAAGTTCATTGATCATTTCTTCTGCCTGCTGACATCTGCCATTGAGCCCCTGTAGTGATTTTTTAAAAATAGATTTTAGGGCTTCCCTTGTGGTGCAGTGGTTGGGAGTCTGCCTGCCAATGCAGGGGACACGGGTTTGCACCCTGGTCTGGGAAGATTCCACATGCCATGGAGCAACTGGGCCTGTGAGCCACAATTACTGAGCCTGCGCATCTGGAGCCTGTGCTCCACAACAAGAGAGGCCGCGACAGTGAGACGCCTGCGCACCGCGATGGAGAGTGGCCCCCGCTTGCCACAACTAGAGAAAGCCCTCGCACAGAAACAAAGACCCAACACAGCCATAAATTAATTAATTAATTAATTTTTTTTTAAGTTACAAAAAAATAGATTTTATTTTTTAGAGCAGTTTCAGGTTCACAGCAAAATTGAGTGGAAGGTACAGAGATTTCCCATATACTTCCTAACTGCAGCCCCCTGCAGCTTCCCCTAATAGTAGCATCTCCCACCAGAGTAGTACGTTTGTTACAGTTGACACATCATTATCACCTAGAGTCCATAGTTTACATTAAGGTTCGCTTTTGCTCTTGTACATTATATGAGTTTGGACAAATTTATAATAACGTGTATCCACCTTTATAGTATCATACTTAGTTTCACTGTTCATCGCTTCCTCCCTTTAACCCCTGGAAACCACTGATCTTTTTACTTTCTCCATAGTTTTGACTTTTCCGGAATGTAATATAGTTGGAATCATATAGTATGTAGCCTTTTCAGATTGGCTTCTTTCACTTAGTGATATGATTTTTTTCCATGTCTTTTCATGGCTTGATAGCTCACTTCTTTTTAGTGGTAAATAATATTCCATTGTCAGTTTATCTTTTCACCTACACATCTTTGCTGCTTGTAAGTGTTGGCAGTTTTGTTGGGTTTTTTAAAAATATTTATTTATTTATTTATTTGGCTGTGCCAGGTTTTAGTTGCGGCACATGGGATCTTTGTTGCCACCTGCGGGATCTTTAGTTGCAGCATGTGGGATCTTTTAGTTGTGGCATGCCAACTCTGAATTGCGGCATGTGGGGTCTAGTTCCCTGCAGGGATCGAACCAGGGCCGCCTGCATTGGGAGTACAGAGTCTTAGCCGCCTGACCACCAGGGAAGTCCCAGTGTTGGCAGTTATGAGTAAAACTTCTGTAAACATTCATGTGCTGGTTTTCTGTGTGAACTCCTTTGGGTAAATACCAAGGAGTGTGGTTGCTGGGTCATATGGTAAGGGCGCGTTTAGTTTTGTAAGAAACCACTATAGTGTCTTCCAAAGTGAGTGTACCATTTTGCATTCCCATCAGCAATGAATGAGCGTTTCTGTTGTTCCACATCCTCACCAACATTTGGCATGTCAGTGTTCTGGATTTTGGCCATTCTAGTAGATGTATAGTGTTATCTAGTGAATTTTTCATATCATGAGTTGTACTTTTCAACTCCAGAATTTCTATTTGGTTCCTGTTTATAATTTCAATCTCTTTAAATCTCTGTGTTCACACCCCCTATTTGTTCATACTTTGTTCTGATTTCCTTTAGTTTATTGTCTAAATAGATCACTGAGCATATTTAAGACTGTTGATTTTACGTCTTTGACTAGTAATCCTAATGTCTGGGCTTCCACAGGAAGAGTTCCTGTTATATTCTCTTTTTCCTTTGAATGAGTCATATTTTCATGTTTTTTTTGGTATGTTTTATAATCTTTTGTTGAGAGCTGTATATTTTGAGTATTATAATGTAGTAACTCTGGAAATCATATTTTCTCCCTCCTCAGGGATTTCCTTTGACAGCTGCAGCCGTCTGTTTGTATAGTGACTTTTCCAAATGGTTTTTGCAAACGGTATTTCTTGTGTGTGGTAATTGACATTTCTGTTCCATTATCTCTGTGATTAGCCTGTGATCTAACAGATTTTCTTAAAAGTCTGGACTCCCTCCTGCCAAAAAAAGTGTACATGTCTCTTTATTTACTTATTTGTTTGTTTATTTATTTATTTTTAAGATTTCTTTTTTTTTTTATAATCTACTGTGCTTGCTTGCCTGGCTAGGCTCCCATTTTTCCTTTACTTTGACCTAGTAATTCCATACTGTTTCATTACCGCTGTGATACTTTTTAGGAAGAGATATACATGTATATACATATATTTAAAAAATATCTTATTCAACTTGTTTGTTTTTGTTCAGCACAACAGTTACTCTGAATAACAATCTGCCAGTACTAAAAACATGATCTACTCCCTCTCTTATTATACTTTGAAATAGTTTGTAAGGTTGGATTTAATATGTATTTCTTGAATACTTGGTATTTGACTTGATTTTGCCTCTTGAATGTTCCTAGAAATATTTAGGGGGACTTCCCTGGAGGTCCAGTGGTTAAGACTTCGCCTTCCAATGCAGGGAGTGTGGGTTCAATCCCTGGTCAGGGAACTAAGATCCCACATGCCTCATGGCCCAAAACATAAAACAGAAGCAACATTGTAACAAATTCAATAAAGACTTTAAAAATGGTCCACATTAAAAAAAAAAAGAAAAGCAATCCTTTAAAAAAAAAAAGAAAGAAATATTTAGGCTTTCTATTTCTTCTTGAATTATTTTTGGTGTTCTCTTACCTATATATATCTATTCACTCTAAATTTTCTAATCTATTGACTTATAAAGTTGTTCATAATTTTATCTTAATGTCCCTGGCATCTTTTCTACTTTTTCATTCCAGATATTGTTCATTTGTGTCATTTCTGTCATCATCTCTTTTTAAAACCATCTTACTCATGATTTAATTAAATATATTTTCAGAAAGTTAACTTTTGGCTTTGTTGATTTTTTTTCTATTTTATTAATACTTTATTTCATTTCTTATATTTTATTTGATTTTATTCTGTTGTTCTTTTTAAAATCTTCTTAAGATGAATGCTTGCTTCTTCTAAGTTCCTCCATAAGTATCAACTTAAGTGCCTCCTACAACTTGTCCCATGTGATATTTGCCTTATTGTTTGGTTCTGAATAATATTCATTAAAAAAAATATATTTATTGGGCTTCCCTGGTGGCGCAGTGGTTGAGAGTCCGCCTGCCGATGCAGGGGACACGGGTTCGTGCTCCGGTCTGGGAGGATCCCGCATGCCGCGGAGCAGCTGGGCCCGTGAGCCATGGCCGCTGAGCCTGCGCGTCCGGAGCCTGTGCTCAGCCTGTCCGGAGAGGCCACAGCAGTGAGAGGCCCGCATACCGCAAAAAAAAAAAAAAAAAAAAAAAAAAGTTAAGAAGGTAAGTTTGTATTATGCGTTTCTTACCACAATTTTTTTAAATTAAAAAAAAGAATTTAGGTAACTGTAAGGAGTTTGGTATGATTGGAACCTATTTGGGAGAGCTGAGATAGATGAGTGGGACCATAAAGGGCCCTATAAGCCAGTTTCAGCAGCCAGAACTTTATTCCTTAGACAGTAGGGACATTTGAAGGATTTCAAACAAGGAAACAAATTGAGCGTCTTTGTGCTTTAGAATATTCACTCAGGCACAAAGTAGAGGATCCACTAGGGCCGGAATGAGAGAGGGTGGAGGGTAGAATAGAGGCAGGGAGATCAGTTAGACTTGAAGTAATATTGAATTAATGTAGTAGTGAGCAGAAGGGTAAATTAGAGAGCTGTTAGTATTGAACAGAATGAAATGACCAGTGGGAGGGGCAAAGATGTGGGAGGGGCAAAGATGTGGGAGGAGTCAAGAATAACTCCGGGTTTCAAATAGGTTGGGTGTTTCAGTGGAGAGTGGTGCCATTAACTAAGGCAAGAAATATAATAGGGAAAGGTTTGAGGGTAGAAAAACAAATGAGCTCAATTTTGGATGTGTTCTATTTGAGGCATATACAGTAGGTTTCTGGGTATATGGGCTTAAAGCTTAGAAGAAAGGTCCAGGCTAAAGAGAGATTTAGAAAGTGTTTTTTTTGTTTGTTTTGTTTTGGTTTTTTTTGCGGTACGTGGGCCTCTCACTGCCGCGGCCTCTCCCGTTGTGGAGCACAGGCTCCGGACGCGCAGGCTCAGCAGCCATGGCTCACGGGCCCAGCCGCTCCGCGGCATGTGGGATCCTCCTAGACCAGGGCACGAACCCGTGTCCCCTGCATCGGCAGGCAGACCCTCAACCACTGCGCCACCAGGGAAGCCCCTAGAAAGTGTTTTAAGGTATAAACGGTAGCAAAAAACATGGCCTAAATGCTAGACATTTGCTCTACGCAGGTAAAAGCATCAGTGACCCAGAATGGTAGCATGTGGTCAAAAAGAAAACTGAAGACAGAACTCAAGGAAGCATTGTGCCTTGATGGGCAGTTGGAGGAGGAGCAGTTAGCTGAGACTGAAGAGCAGTCGGATAGAATGAGATCGCATGGCTGGTGGTATCACAGGAGTGAAGGGGAAAATGGTTTTAGAAGGAAAAACTGATGTAGGTGGCAGGTGTTGCAGTGAGATCACGTAAGATAAAGACTGAGAAATAACCACTGCGGGATTTAGAAATTAAGTTCTTTGCCATGAAGGACTATGAGTGGAAGTCAGATTTCAGTGAGTTGAAGAAGGATTATGAGGTGAGAAAAGAGAGACGATGATTCTGCTTTAGGAGGAGGGAACACGGACATTTTTTGAATGCTCCCTGGGTTTCAGGTGGTACACCAGGAATATTGCATATGTTACCTCAGGCATGTGTAACACATTTGATTGTTCTACCTAACTTTTGTCTAAAAAAATATTTCTATTGTCCAAAGTCATTTTTACTTTTGTGTACGTATAAGGTGTGCGCACCTCATGGTTTAATAAGGAAAGGAAACCTCTTTCACTCCTTGTGGCAAAATTCTTGTTTCTTTATCTCTTAGGCATATGAGGTAACGTTGGTACGTGGACTTTTTTGCCTACCTTATATCCTCCATCCTCTTCTAAGCCCAGATAGAAGCAAGCTGACAATGACCCTGCCTTCCCTTACTCCCAGGCCCGGTGTGAAAGCCAGCGGATCCAGATGGAGTCGGAGCTGGCCGTGCAGCTGGAGCAGCGGGTGACAGAGAGGCTGGCGCAGGCACAGGAGAGCAGCCTGCGTCAAGCGGCCTCGCTGAGGGAGCATCACAGGTACGTGGAGCTCACTGGCTGCTGCCTTTCCCCAGCCGCAGCAGGTGGTGTCGGGGCCCCATCCAGACCCTCTCAGATCCCTTTACCATCTTCCAACGCACTGGCTGCTGTCAGTCAGGTTCACAGGGAGAGCCAGCCGTGCTTGAGGATTTTCCATCTTCACCCCATAGGAAGTAGCACTTAACCAATAACTGATGGCCACAGGAGTGTACGTTTCCAGCTCCCTTGCCCCTGGTGGGCACAGTGGTGAGCTTCGACCTGCAACATTTCCAGAGCCGCCCTGGGGGATTGAGCCTTCTCCCCACCTCAGCCCTAGTCCCCTACCAGTTTTTTCCTAGAAATGCTGCTTAAATGAACCACTTTTCCATAAATCCTCATCCCAGGCTCTGCTTCTGGGGAACCCATCCTAAGATACCAGCTGTCCTCTTGCCTGAACGCGCCTGTGCCACGGCTGGGCAGGCTGGCTCACTCTCACGTGCACGCGTTCTGGCTTTTTCTTATTTGATTAGTTCTTCTGTCTCAGGATTCAGTCCTCTTTTCTCACCTGTGTCCTCCCAGGAAGCAGCTGCAGGAGCTAAGTGGACAGCACCAGCAGGAGTTGTCCACTCAGTTGGCTCAGTTCAAGGTGGAAATGGCAGAACGGGAGGAGCGGCATCAGCAGGTGGCCCAGGACTATGAGCTCAGGTGCCAGCCCCTGGTCTCCCTGTTAGGCCGCAGTCCCAGAGGGAGCGGTGAAGGGCCGCTTCCTCTGTAGCCCTGGCCTCTCCCGCACGGGCCCCAGCGCCTTTCACAATTTCACGTGTTCCATATTCCCTTCTGGCTCTTCCTATTCTCCGAGTCCCTGCTTTTGTAAAGGGCCGACATTGCCTCTCACGTCTTGCCTTCAGACTGGCCCGGGAGCAGGCGCGAGCGCGGGAGCTGCAGAGTGGGAGGCAGCGGCTGCAGGAGCAGCAGGCGGAGCTGCTGGAGCGGCTGCAGGCCATGCTGCAGGCCCACTGGGAGGAGGCGAGCCACCTGCTCAGCACCGCCGCCCTGCCGCCCAGTCCCCCGGTACGCTGCGCAGAATCGTGTTTTGACCCCTTCTTTGGAAATCTAGCTCCCTCCCAAGGGCGGTCCATAGTTCACCCCTATGTTGGCATCTCCTACTTCCTTCTTTTAATTATTAAATGTTTATTATGAGCTAAAATCTTTTTTGGAATAGATGATGACATGCACATGGTAAAAAATAATAATCATCATCATCCAGGGGCTTCCCTGGTGGCGCAGTGGTTGAGAATCTGCCTGCCAATGCAGGCGACATGGTTTTGAGCCCTGGTCCGGGAAGATCCCACATGCCGCGGAGCAACTAGGCCCGTGAGCCACAACTACTGAGCCTGCGCGTCTGGAGCCTGTGCTCCGGAACAAGAGAGGCCACGATAGTGAGAGGCCCGCGCACCCCGATGAAGAGTGGCCCCCGCTTGCCGCAACTAGAGAAAGCCCTCGCACAGAAACAAAGACCCAACACAGCAAAAATAAATAAGTAAATTCATAATTAGATGGTTAAAAAAAAAAATCCAAACTGTTCAAAAAGGTACACAGTGAAAAGTAATCTCCATCCCATCCCTGCACCTCAGTCTCCCGGTTCCTCCCCCCAGGAGCAGCGGCTGTTACTGGTGCCTCAAGTGCCGCCCCCAAACAGTAGCCTTCTTAACCAAGTGCTTATTGGTGGACATTAAAGTTGTTTCCTATATTTTGCTTCTACAAACAGTGCTGCAAAAAATATCATTAATATATGTCTTTGTGCAAGTATATCTATAAAATTTCTAGAAATGGAATTGTAAGTTCAAAAATAAGCATTTTAACATTTGATAGAAATTTGCTAAATGTTCCCCAGCCTCCTTTTAAGGACGTTCTACTAATTTTTAATCTTATTAAAGTGTCTGGGCCATGTCTCATCTCTTTAAATGCACCCTCTCTTGTGCCCAGGTTCCTCCTGCCGGCCCCTCCAGCCCTGGGCCACAGGAACCGGAGATGGGGGAGAGGAGGATCTGGACTGTGCCCCCTGTGGCCGTGGCCCTAAAGCCCGTATTGCAGCAGAGCCGGGAAGCACAGGAAGAGCCCCCTGGGATGCTGCCACCTGTTCTCTGCAGCCCCTCCTCAGATCTTAGCCTCCTGCTGGGCCCCACTTTCCAGAGCCAGCATTCCTTCCAGCCCCTGGAGCCAAAGCCGGATCTCACTTCATCCTCAGGTGACTGGGGACAGAAGTCCCTGGGGTTCTCCTCACCCACACGGATCGGCTCCCTCTTAACCTAGCTTCCTTTCTGTCCGGGACTTGAGCATTTCGTTTCCCAGATGACTTAGTGACCATAAATTGCAAGGAGCAGAAATCCACTCACGTTTGTTCAAATAAAGGGAGTGAGGCTTATGGAAATGTGATGTATCTGTGCTTAATGAGAACTGGGGTTGGCTCAGGGGTGCTGCCAGGAACTGGGCAGCTGTTCCTCGTCTCTTGGGCCCTGCGTGGGCTCTGGACTCTGCCTCCCCGGCATCTGCTCCTTCCTCTTGGCCGACCAGCCCTCTCTCTCCCTCAGGTTCTTGCTCTCCCAAGTTTGGTTTGCACGTGAGTTTGAGCAGCCATGACACTGACTCCAGAAAGGCTCTAGACAACCTTACAGAGACATTGGTGCCTCTGTTTCTTAGGTCCAGTTTAAAGAGAGGCGATCTGATGAGTTGGTAACCATCCCTTGGATCGGCTGACCTTGAGTGGTGGCCACGCCTGGTTCAGTCAGCTGTGACTTGTGGGGTTGAGGGTGCTCTGTGTGGTGTAAATGTGACAACCCAGGTAGAATTAAGAATGAGGGCATGTTCTGGTGAAGAAGCCGGAACATGTCTATTGATCTTAAACCATTCTGTGCTGCCGTGGTATTTATTTATTCAGCAGCCGAGTACCATAGCTTTCCCCTTCTGTCTACACTTCTGTCGTAGAATTCAGCTGTGCCGGCTCTCAGTTGTCTTCAGTTCTTCCCTCTCCAGCTGTTTTCCACTGTGACCAGCTTCTGGCTGTGCTGCCCCTGTTATATTTAATAGACCCCTTCCTTCCAGGCCTGTGGTGAGCTGATTTGTGGAGAACCCCCTCCCCTACAGCACATGCCCCTGTTTCACTTTACAGCTGAGGCCTTCTCTGCAGCTGGGACCTTCCATCCCGATCACAGGGCAGAGCGGCCATTCCCTGAGGAAGATCCTGGGTCCAACGGGGATGGCTTCCTGAAGCAAGGGCTGCCGCCCCCTTCCCAGCTGCAGGGCCTCAAGCATTTTTTGCACCAGGTAAGAGGGCCCACCCGTCCCACCTTGTTTTCTCCTCTCCTTCCTCAGTTTCTCTTTCTACCCTGGGAGACTAGGATTCGGACTTCATCCGCCTTTTAGAACTAAGACTTTGTCCCAGCTTCTGCCTCTCCCAGTTGCAGTAGTTCCTTCTGGAACTTAGGTGACCAGCCCCAGCTCTTACTTCCCCAGTTGCTGCTTCCCTCAGACACTGAGGTCTCTTTCTTCAGCGGTCCTCAGGGAACCTTACTGTCTTGTCCCCCCAGCTGCTGGAGACAGTGCCCCAGAGCAACGAGAACCCCTCCAACGACCTGCTGCCCCCTAAGTCTGGTGAGCACCACCTCTGAAGAAGGTTGGGGCCAGGCCTGGAAGAGGTGGGAGATCCGGTTACCAGGCATGGGTCTTTAGGAGCTGGTAAAAGTGACGAAGCCCCACGAAGGCTAAGGTGGCAGGATTCCTTGGATTTTGCCCCATTTCCTGATTTGAATCTCTTTCCTTTGCTAGGTCCTCTGACTGCCCCATCTTGGGAGGAAGCCCCTCAGGCACCACGCCTCCCACCCCCGGTCCATAAAACTAAAGTCCCCTTAGCCATGGCATCCAGTCTTTTCCGGGTCCATGAGCTTCCCTCAGCCCATTCACAGAGCAGCGGTCCCAGCGGTGGCTCCTCAGAGAGAGGTAAGCAGGTCATGGTTTACCGGCAGATTAAAAAGGTAGGTCTTGGGTGTGGAGCTGGTACCTGGAACTGAAGGCCTGTCTGGACTCCGAGAGCTGGGATAGGGTTGGGGGAGGGCCTAGGATGACGACCATTACTGATGTGTCTCTCAGGTGGAGATGGGCTCCCACCCTCGAGGCAGCTGGTGGAGGTGTCTCAGCTGTTACGACTGTACCAAGCTCGGGGCTGGGGGGCACTGCCTGCCGAGGATCTGCTGCTTTACCTGAAGAGGCTGGAACACAGCAGGTACCAGCCTGGGAGGGAAGGGCGGAGGGACTAGGTGGATGGAATCTGGATTGTGGGCAGGAAGAGTGGAGTGTGCGCGTTGTCCTTTGAGTAGCAGCTTCCGTCCTTTTCTGGGGAAGAAGTGAGGGTGAGATGTAGATCGGGGTCTCCTCCAGCTCTCACTCCTCCGCACCTGTCTTTTGTCTCTACTTTTCTGTTTGTCTGGTTTTTTTTTTTCACTTCAAAAAAAAAAATCTCTTCTCCATGTTTTTCTACCTTCGTTTTTTCCTCTTTACCCTGCAGCTCAGAACTGAGAATCCTAGGATTGTGACAATCTAGTATAACTCAGTATTTGATTCCACCAATGTTTCCTCCTGTTTGATCCCTGGTCTGTCTTGTTTGTTCTTATTCTTAAGAGACAGAACTGGGGAGTAGCTCTTCCACCCCATGTGGGGAGAGTCGGGGGAACAGCTGCCCATCCTCATCCCTTGATTTGTGTGGCAGGACTGACAGCCGAGGGGATAATGCCCCCAGGAGGAACACAGACTCCCGCTTGGGTGACATGCCCCGGAAAGAGGTGAGGGAAGGTCGGGCGGGGGCGAGGGGCTGGGGGCTCTCACTGTCTCGTCCCTCGCCCTCTGCACACCCGCCAGCTGGCTCTGTCCTCTGTCACTCGACCCCTCTGATCCCGGGTCCCGTTTTCTGTAGCATGGCCCTTCCCCTTTGCTGACTGATGCTGGCCCTCCCCACACACAATGCCATTCCTCAGTGGCGGGGGGGCAGTTGAGAGGGTGCGGCACTGACTGTGTTTTCTCTTTTCCCTCCACTCTCAGATCCCCTCCCAGACTCTGCCTCGCCGCCTCGCTACAGCCCCTAAGACTGAAAGACCTCCAGCTCGGAAGAAGAGTGGGCACCCTGCCCCTGGTAGCGTGAGGAGTCGGGGAGGGATCTGGAGATAAGTCCCTGGCCTTTCTCTTCTTTGGTCTCTCATTTTTATTATTATTATTTTAATAAATCTCGGTAGTCTGTTTTAGAGTCTCTGACTCATAGGAATTTGGAAAATGGAGGATTTATAGGAAACCACTTTGTGGAGAAGCCTCATTGTTCTATTTGAGTATGTTTTTTGTATGTTTCTATTTTATATTCTGTGGAAAAAGACACGAGTGCTTTGAAAGAAAACAGTCTGTGGCTAGGTTTCAGAAGCATTAGTGAGCTAAAGCTCCGTGTTGCAAGAGTAAAACCCACAGAGTGATTAGCTCTGGTCAGTAGTGGAATTATGGATGATTCTTATTTTCTTCTTTATACATTTCTGTATTTTCCAGCTGTTCTAAAACAAGTATGTATTACTTAATAATCAGAAAAACACTTTCAGTAAAAGAATAATTTATTGTATAAAGAGTTTCAGTAAAAATTTGATTTTTGGGGAGACAGTTTTGTGTTAAGGAGCAGATAATTCTTTCAGATGGCGCTAGTAGGTTTCTGATGGACAGATTCTGCTCCAGCCAGGCCACATGTTATGGCTGTAATCGTCACTCGTATGGCTTTGAAACGTGTATAAAACACTAGAGTGCTGGCAAGGAAAAAAAGCCATGATTGTGAAAACTTTCATCCTAATACTCACCAAAATGAACAAAGAGAAACAATATTAGAGAAGAAAATGACAATAGTGTGAAAGTGTGAAAGACCCCAACTTCGTAGTACAAACGCAGAAAAACCCGTAGTACACTTTAGATTAAACCGAAGGATGGTACCTTGGGACCCACACACAGCTTTCCAGCTCTGGAGCACAGTGCGGGGCAGGGATGGTGGTAGATGTGATTCTTAGGGCCTGGTCCTAGGTGGGTATTTGAGGGACAGTTTACTAGATTCTGTGAGGAGGGTGGGGTCCTTCTATGTGCCCTGAATTATTTGGTTAGCTCCAGAATAGACTTGACAGGATATAGATTCACATGGTGTTTCATATTAAGAAATGTTTAGATCTTATAGTCAGCCCTCCACACCCACAGGTTCTGCATCTGTGCACTCAACCACCTGTGGATCAAAAATATTCGAGAAAAAAAAATTCCAGACAGTTTCAAAAAGCAAAACTTGAATTTACTGCACACCAGCAACTAATATTTACATAGCATTTACATTGTTTTTTATAACTAGATACATAGTATTTACATTGTATGAGGTATTATAAGTAATCTAGAGATGATTTAAAGTGTACAGGAGGATGGGGACTTCCCTTGGTGGTCCAGTGGCTAAAACTCCGCGCTGCAATGCAGGGGGCCCGGGTTTGATCCCTGGTCGGGCAACTAGACCCCACATGGTGCAAGTAAGAGTTCGCAAGCCGCAACTAAAGATCCCGCCTGCCACAACTAAAGATCCCGCCTGCCACAACAAGGACCGAAGATCCCGTGTGCCGCAACTAAGACCCAGCACAGCCAAGTAAATAAATAAATAATAGATATTTTAAAAATAAAGTGTACAGAAGGATATGCATAGATTATATGCAAACACTTTGTTGTTTTTTATATAGGACTTGAGCATCTGTGGATGTTGATATCTGCAGGGGTCCTGGAACCAACCTCCTACCCCGGATATCAAGGGAGCACTGTATTTCCTTCCACCTAAAAGTCACTTTCTAGCTCCTGGGGGAGGGAAAAGGAGGAGAAGATTTAAAAAAAGCTATGAGCAGCAGGTGTGCAGGCTCTCCTGTCTGGCTCTGGGGACAGCTTGTCATCAGTCCTGCTCAGGACTCCTGGCAAAGAAACAGGAGTTGCACCAGCTCAGGGGACTTTTCAAGGCCAATCTCTACCCACCTATGGAAATGTTTGCTTTTCTGTTTTTCATCTCAAGTGCCTAGAATTATTTGACCAAACTCTGTGATTGATGGCATACTACCGTCTTTGGGAGGAAACGGTTTTATACAATTTTTAAAAACTAGTAAAATGAACACCCAGTCTTACCTCATTATCTTTTGGATTCCAACCTGCCACCCTCAGTCAACATGCCCTACGTTTTTCTTGACATGAAGGACGGTGTGGAGAATATTTCCCAGCTCTCCAGAACAAAATCAGAAAAGGGCACAGTTGCTGACTTAACCATTTTGTGAGCTAGTTACAGTAAGACAACTTTAATTTTTTAAAAAAGGTACCCACATTAAAAGTCTGTTTCTTCACCGAAAAGCAGCAAGGAGGCTGGGGACAGGAGAAAACCCAGTCAAGCAGCCCCCACTTTCTTCCTCCATAATCATCTTGGGAATGTTCTGAGAGGGGAAGAAACAAAAATGAAAGATTTGGGGAGCTCCATAAAAGCCCACATGCAGAGAAGGTGGGTACAGCCTTAAGCCCCCGCCTCACTTGGTGCAGACAGGGTGTGCTGTGGAATCTTGTCTCCTGAGAACTCCTGCAGCTGCTGCAGGTAGGGCTGCGGGTGGTTCTAGTGGTGGAATATGGGAGGGTGAAGGCTAAGCTGCCGTAACAGAGAACCCAGTGGCTTCTGTACAAGATTTACTTCCCTGGTGGTGGTCCAGAGCCGTGGGCTGGTCCTGCTCCACATGGCCACCTAGGTCTCAGGTGCCTTCCATCTTGCTCTGCTGTCCCTAGATCACTGTCGTTATGTGTGCAGTTGAAGCAAGATCATTGCCATGTAGGACTCTCAGCTAGCAAGAAGGGGAAAGAGCCAAGTGCAATGTCTTAAGACCCATGCTTGGAAATGCCACACGTCAATTTTGCTCATATATCGTTGGTAAGACCTTGGTCACGTGGCCACATCTGACTGCAAGAAAGACTTGGAAAGGTAGCCTAGCTGGCTGCCATGTATACATAGATTACTCCGTTACTGTGTAAGGACTAAGAAAGAAGGGGAGAATGGATTTTGGTGGACAACTTGCAGTCTACAGAGAGTGGGACCTCATTTAGAGAAACTGAAAAGTAATTGCTGGGACAACCCAGGGTCATCAGTATTGACTGTGCAGATAATGAATAAAAACACACTGGGGCCTCCCTGGTGGCGCAAGTGGTTGAGAGTCCGCCTGCCGATGCAGGGGATACGGGTTCGTGCCCCGGTCTGGGAGGATCCCATATGCCGCGGAGCGGCTGGGCCCGTGAGCCATGGCCGCTGAGCCTGCGCATCCGGAGCCTGTGCTCCGCAACGGGGGAGGCCACAACAGTGAGAGGCCCGCATACCACAAAAAAACAAAAAACAAACAAACAAACAAAAAAAAAAAAAAAAAAAAAAAAAACACACTGGACATATGTAAAGTAGTCCAAGCTGCACAACTGGTCTAAATAGCCCCTACAAAACAGAATCAATGAAGGAAAAAGGAGAGAACTTAAACTCTAACCATTATTCTTTTTGAGAAAAAAAATATACTATGGAAAAAAAGTCAGAGAACAAGAGATTTGGGTTAAGAAAAATAAAATAAACACAAATAAGCAGAAGAGAATCTACTGGGAACCATTTACATTAATTAGAAGAAAAACAAGGAAATCTCCAAGCTTACAAAAAAGAGAAAAAATTTTAAGTTATGAGACAAAAGATTTAAAAAGCAAATAATAGATCCAGGAGACCAAATATCTAGAAGGAGAAAATATAGTAATGGAGAAGTAGTGATAGGTAATAGAAAGTTCTGATTCCAAAAGTGTGGTCGGCTAGATGATTCAAAGGGCTCTCCTTCTAAAATACAACTAGATCCCTTTATGACAAACACTTTTTAACACATTTCTGGGTTTGCTGGAAAGTAAGGGAAATTGACCTTGTATTTCTAACAATAAGCTACATCTAGATAACTGACTGACCTTGCTGCTAAAATACCTAAAAGAAAATATTAGATTAAAAAATGTTTTTTAATAGGGATATATTTGGCATACAACATCGTGTAAGTTTAAGGTGTACAACAGGTTGGTTTGATACATGTATGATTGCCATTATAGTGTGACCCTCTATGGGGTCACATAATTATAACTTCTAGTGTTGGGATCAATTAAGCTCTAACCTTTTAGCAAGTTTAATGTTTGTAATACAGTTTTGTTTTATATAATCACTATACTGTGTATTAGTCTCCAAGACTTATTTATCTACTAGTTGCAAGCTTTATCTTAACATCTCTCCCATTCCTCCACCCCTGGCCCCCTTGGTAACCACCATTTTACTCTGCTTTTCCGATTTCCAATACCATACAGTATTTGTCTTTCTCTGTCTGACTTATCTCACTTAGCATTTCCTCAACGTCCATCCAGCTTGTTGCAAATGGCAGAATTTCCTTTCTTCTCATGGCTGAATTCCATTGTGTGTGTGTGTGTGTGTGTGTGTGTGTGTGTGTATACACCCCATATCTTTTCTCATTCATCTGTTGGTGGGCACTTAGGTTGTTTACATATCTTGGCTATTGTGGGTAGTGCTGCAGTAAACATGGGAGTGCATATGTCTCATCAATAACCTATTTTCATTTCCTTTGGGTATATACCCAGAAGTGAGACTACCGGATCAATAGATAAAATATATATATATATATATATATATATATATATATACACACATATATATATTTAAATTTATTTTATTGAAGTATAGTTGATTTACAATGTTGTGTTAATTTCTGCTGTAGAGCAAAGTGATTCAGTTATATATACATTCTTTTTCATATTCTTTTCCATTAGGGTTTATCACAAGATATTGAATATAGTTCCCTGTGCTATGCAGTAGGACCTTGTTGTTTATCCATTCTATATGTAATAGTTTGCATCGGCTAATCCCAAACTCCCAATCCATCCCTTCCCCACCACGTGCCTTGGCTGCCACAGTCTGTTCTCTGTGTGAATCTGTTTTGTAGATAAGTTCATTTCTGTCATATTTTAGATTCCACATATAAGTGATATCACGTGGTATTTGTCTTTCTCTTTCTGACTTCACTTAATATGATAATCTCTAGGTCCATCCATGTTGCTGCACATGGTGTTATTTCATTCTTTTTTTATGGCTGAGTAGTATTCCACAGTATATATGTACCACATCTTCTTTATCTGTTTATCTGTCGATGGACATTTAGCTTGTTTCCATGTCTTGACTGTTGTGAATAGTGCTGCTGTGCACATAGGGGTGTGTGATATTTTGGATTATAGTTTTGTCTGGATATATGCCCAGGAGTGGGATTGCTGGATCATATGGGAACACTATTTTTAGTTTTTTGAGGAACCTCCATACTATTTTCCATAGTGGCTGCACCAATTTACATTCTCACCAACAGTATACAGGGTTCCCATTTCTCCACACCCTCTCCAGCACTTGTTATTTGTAGACTTTTTAATCATGACCATTCTGAACGGTGTGAGGTGGTACCTCATTGTAGTAATTAGCGATGTTGAGCATCTTTTCATGTGCCTGTTGGCCATCTGTATGTCTTCTTCAAAGAAATGTCTATTCAGGTCTTCTGCCCATTTTTCAGTTGGGTTTTTGTTGTTGTTATTGAGTTGTATGAGCTGTTGGTATATTTTGGAAATTAAGCCCTTGTCAGTCACATTATTTGCAAATATTTTCTCCCCATCCGTAAGTTGTCTTTTGGTTTTGTTTATGATCTCCTTTGCTCTGCAAAAGCTTGTAAGTTTGATTAGGTCCCATTTGTTTATTTTTGCTTTTATTTCTATTGCCTTGAGAGACTGACCTAAGAAAACATTGGTACGATTTATGTCAGAGAATGTTTTGCCTATGTTCTAAGAGTTTTGTGGTGTCATGTCTTATATTTACGTCTTTAAGCCATTTTGAGTTTATCTCTGTGTATGGTGTGAAGGTGTGTTCTAACTTCATTGATTTATATGCAGCTGTCCAACTTTCCCAACACCACTGGCTGAAAAGATTGGTTTTTCCCCATTGTATATTCTTGCCTCCTTTGTCAAAGATTAATTGACCGAAGGTGTGTGGGGATAAAATATATTTTTTAAAAATCTTAAATGCATTGATAAACTGGCAAGGAAGAAAGGAATAATCAATCTGAAATTGAAGGCAGGAACACAGAGTTTAAGTGGGGCACTTAAATTGCTTTTCAGTCCAAGTGTATTTGTAGAACTGGATCCAACAGTGTGGTGTGTGGGGGGGTTGTAGGTGTGTAAATCAGGTTTATACTAGGAATATGAGTGTAGCTTAACAATAGAAAGTCTGTAGATGTAATTATTTACCACGTTAACAGCACTAACAGGTTAAAGGGAAAATCCATACAATCATGTCAGTTGCAGAAAAAGCATTTGATAAAACTCAGCAACCATTTAGGATTATAAAAACAAACACATTCAAAAACCATTTCTCCACACCCTCTCCAGCATTTGTTATTTGTAGACTTTTTAATCTACAGGAAACTTCTTTAACCTGGTAAAGGATATCTACCAAAAACTCACAACAAACAGCATTGTTAATGGGGAATGTTGGAATCATTAAAGTCAGGAAAAAGACAAGGATGTTCTCTCCATTCCTGCCTCTATTAATATTGTAGTGAGATTCTAGCTTGTGCAGTATAACATAAGAATTGGAAAAGATAGTACTAATGTTCATAGATTATACAATTGTCTTCATAGATAAATGAAAAGAACCTGAACACTTAAAATAGAAGTAATGAATTTAGCAATATGCAAAAATCAATTACATTTTAATATATCAGCAACAACCAGAAAAAGTAATTTAAAAACCATAAGTTACCTAAGAACAATCCAGAAAGTTATAAAATTTGATTTAAATACATTAATGAAGAGATGCATAAATGGAGGGGTAGTCCATATTCATGGATGAGAAGATTCACTATCATATAGATGTGCTTTCTCTCCAAATTGAACTATAGATTTAAAGCATGTCCAACTAAAATCCAAAAGAGATTTTATGTCATGGAACTTGAAAAGAAACATGAATATTAAGCTTAAAAGCTGCAGCCTTTGAAACAAATCTGCAAAACAATTGTCCATCAACAGTGGAAGATTCCTATAATGAAATGCCACACGGCAGCACAAATGGGTGAACTAAACTATGGATGAATTTTACACATGTAAGGTTGAGTGGGAAAAGCAGATTGCCGAAGAAAATACACAGCACACTGTTTATGTAAAGTTTGAAAACAAGCACAGGGCAATCCAGTCCAGCGTGGGGTGTTGGAGCCCTAGCGGGGCAAGGAGGGGGCCCTCATAGGGAGCGGCTGGGCTCCCTATGGAGGTGAGGAGCGAGTCCATTTGGCAGGTGTCAGAGCATCTGTGTGAGGGGGGTGGCGGGGAATTGTTACACATAGGGGATTGATCAAATACATAAATGTATCACGCATAAAGGGAGCCAGGCTTCTTACTGTTGGAGAAAGGATTTACAAACATGGAAAGGGAGAAAACTAGAATGAATTCTGTGGCGCAGGATTAGAATTGAATGCATCAGTGTAGATTTGTAGCCTTCAATATATATAGATAGATAGAGAAATACATACATTTGTAAACTGGTGTATGTATGTACATTCACATAATCCCCCAAAACACCCATACATTAGATTCCTGGAACAGCTCTAATAAATTACCACAAGCTGGGTGGCTTAAAATGACAGAAATTTATTCTCTCACGTTCTGGAGGCTAATCAGCAGAGCCATGCTCGCCGAAAGCTCTAGGGAGGATCCTTCCTTGCCTCTTCCTAGATTCCACCTGTGGTCGGCAGCGATCCTTGACATTCCTTGGCTGTAGAAGCATCACTCCAGTCTCTGCTTCCGTCATCACATGGTGTCTCTTTGTGTGTCTGTCCCCCTGTGTCTTCACATGGCCTCCTTATAAGGGTGCCAATCATTGGATTTACCATACCTTAATCCAGCATGATTCATTTTGACTTGATTACATCTGCAAAGACTCTATTTCCAAATAAGGTGACATTCAGAGGTAACCAGGGATTAGGACTTTAACACATCTTTTGGCGGGGGGGGGGGACACAGTTCAACCCAAAATAACCTCATTAACCACGACCACACCTGGCATCCAGCTCTTGCCTTCTAAATACCATTTTCTACTAAAAAGGAACCAGGGCTCCTTGGAGAAATGGCTGATTCCAGGTCTTGATCAGGGAAAGTGCAAGGTAAGCCTGGAAAATGTTGTGAGAAAAAGTAAGGCTGTGCCCTAAGAATTATGGGGACATGGCAACAGAACACAGAAGCTGGCTTGAGGGTCTCACCTGGCTCTAGAGTTTGAGCATCGATAAATAATGATAGTAAAGGATTATAATCCATTGAATAAAATGAGAAATCATGGGTCCACACAGATATAAGTAAACTAATAAATCAAAAGTTTGATGAGGTACAGGATATTTACACAGTTTCAAAGTACATCCCCAAAATACTTAATAATTACAATGGGGAAAAGGGTAAATTTACAGTGGAGAACTCTGGCTGAACCACCTTCGTTAAGTGATTAAAGTGAACATCACAGTAATGGGTCAAATCTAAATCTTGTGCAGCCTGAGAGGATGCCAGGAGAATAGAGCATTTGTGAGATTCCTGCTGAAGACCACAGCCTGAATTTAACCACAAAGAAATGTCAAACAAACCCAAACCGAGGGACACCCTTCAAAAATCATCGACCTGTAATTTTCAAAATCATCAAGGTCATGAAAATTAAGAAAAGACAGAGGAAACATTCTGGACCAAAGCAGCTGCCACAGACGTGAAAGCCAAACGCTGCATGTGATTCTGAACTAGACCATTTCATCATCGAGAACTTCTTTAGGACAACTGGTGAAACTTGAAAAAAAATCTGAGGATTAGATGGCAGTGACGGATCAACGTTAGCTTCCTGATTTTGATATTTGTCTTGTGGTTATGTAGGAGAATCTCCTCGTGTGCACGAAACAAGACTCCAGAGCATTTGGAGGTGATGAGGCTTCCTGTTGGCAACTTGCTCTCACATGATTTGGGGGAAAGAAAGTTATTTGTATAGTACTTGCAACTTTTCTGTAAAGTTTGAAATTTTTTTTAAAAAAACCAACAAATTTTTAAAATACCATTTATGTAGCATCATATACTTAGCGAGAAATCTAACAAAACATAGTCAAAACTTCTATAAAGGAAAAACTAACAGAGGCAAAAATAAACCTTACACTATTTAAGAATACTTACATCATAAGGTAAGGCTAAAAAAAAAAAATCAAAGAACAATGTACACCAGATTCAGGATAGTGGTAACCCCTGGGGTTGGGGAGAAGGTGATGTCACAGAGAGGACACACAGGGGCTTCAGGGTGTAAGTGATATCCCATTTTTTTTTCAAACAAATGTGTTATTATGCTTTATAATTCATACACACATAGTACATATATTCTTGTATATCAAATATTTCATAGTAAGGAAGAAAATACATGATGTTATTGCATTTGTAATAGAAAAATAAACTGTGTATGTATATATAACCATATATGTAAAACTATGTGTGCATCCATATTTATAAAATGTATAGAAAAAGGACTAGAAAGACCCACTAACAAAAACAAAATGCCTTACAAATTTATGTTGAGCACATGTCAAATTTTAATTTATTTTTTAATTATTCTTTTTTTTTTTTTTTTTTTTGCAGTACGCGGGCTTCTCACTGCTGTGGCCTCTCCCGTTGCGGAGCACAGGCTCCGGATGCGCAGGCTCAGCGGCCATGGCTCACGGGCCCAGCCGCTCCGCGGCATGTGGGATCTTCCCAGACCGGGGCACGAACCCACGTCCCCTGCATCGGCAGGCGGACTCGCAACCACTGCGCCACCAGGGAAGCCCCTTTTTAATTATTCTTACTTGTGGAGGTCTATTTCTTGTTTTTTTCTTAATTAATTAATTATTTTTTGGCTGTGTTGGGTCTTCATTGCTGTGTGTTGACTTTCTCTAGTTGTGGCGAGTGGGGGCTACTCTTCGTTGCGGTGCGCGGGCTTCTCATTGCCCTGGCTTCTCTTGTTGAGGAGCATGGGCTCTAGGCGCAGGGGCTTCAGTAGTTGTGGCTAAGTTGTGGATCCTTAACCACTGTGCCACCAGGGAAGTCCTACAGGTCAAATTTTATTAAGTTGCTGACAAGAGAAAACAGGAAGGAAAAAAGTATGCCAGCTCGGTGGAAAGTTGCCGCTGTGGGATGATAGGAAATACACCAATGGCTGGGGCTGGGGACCTTTTGCCATTCAAGTAAGAGAGGGCAGGCTTTGGAATGAAGAAAGATTAAGACAGTTGAAAAGCACCTGTAATGCTCTCTAATTCCTGTTCTCTATAAATCTTCAAATGATCTCACTAGTAGCATCTTCATGTGTATGGTTCTTTTTATTTTGATACAAAGAAAACGTTACATTTAAAATGTAAGTGTTTGGGGACTTCCCTGGTGGTCCGGCAGTTAAGATTCCACGCTCCCAATGCAGGGGGCCCGGGTTTGATCCCTGATCAGGGAACTAGATCCCACATGCTGCAACTAAAAGATCCTGCAATTAAGACCTGGCACAGCCAAATAAATAAATAAATAAATAAAAATAATAAAATGTAAATGTTTGAAATATACCACAATTTTTGTGATTCTTTTTGGCATTTCTTTTTTTTTGCTATATCAGGAGCCTCAAGAGAAAAAAAAACAAAGGAATTGGCCCGGGCCTCCCTTGTCTTCCGAGCAGCTCTCACTGGATCTTGGTACCACTTCTTACTGTTTGAAAATTATTTTTTTAGCATATACATGGATTTTTCTTTTAAAATTCTAATGTAACAGTCATATCTAACTGTCAAGGGCTGGTGAACAAAACGTCTCACTGTATCTGTGCTGAGATGACTTAGGGCTGGCTCTGGGCTCTAAAGCCAGGATTTTGAACCACATGGTTTGGCTTCAGCACTGGTGGTTGTAGTTGTGCCGCATCAGAGCAGGAAGTGGTGCTGCTGATGTTGATAATCATTCATCACCCCTGCCTTTTCGGTTGACTGAGGACGAACAACCACGACCACGAATTGAATGTCTGTGGGCAGCATGATATTAAGGCATCTTTTGCACTGGGGGGGGCTTTGGTGAGGGTAAATATGGGACATGAATATTTATTAGAGCTCTCCAGAGAAAAAAGACAGGGTGTGTGTGTGTGTGTGTGTGTGGTGAGATTGAGAGAGAAAGAGGCTTATTTTAAGGAATTGGCTCACACGATTGCAGAGGCTTGGCTAGTCCCAAGTCTGCAGGGTAGGACCGCAGGCTGGAGACTCGGGGCAAAGCAGATGCTGGCAGAATTCCTTCTTGCTTGGAGAGATCAGCCTTTCTATTCAGGCCTTGAGCTGATTGGATGAGCCCACCCACATTATAGAGAGCAATCTGCTTTACTCAAAGTGCGCCGATTTAAATGTTAATTTCATCTTAAAAACACCTTCACAGTGACATCTAGAATAATGTTTAACCAAATAGCTGGGTTCCATGGCCATAAAATTAGCCATCACATAGATTCTGGACCAAAAGATGCTTTTCATTCTTGATCAGCTGATCATAGAAAATCTCCCATAAGCCATATTGGGTGGCACAGCATGACAGATTCAGGTTCAGTCCTAGCTATAAGTCATCCTTGACTTTTTTTTTTTTTTTTTTTTTTTTTTTTTTGCGGTATGCGGGCCTCTCACTGTTGTGGCCTCCCCCGTTGCGGAGCACAGGCTCCGGACGCGCAGGCTCCGGACGCGCAGGCTCAGCGGCCATGGCTCACGGGCCCAGCCGCTCCGCGGCATATGGGATCCTCCCAGACCGGGACACGAACCCGTATCCCCTGCATCGGCAGGCGGACTCTCAACCACTTGCGCCACCAGGGAGGCCCTATCCTTGACTTTTTAATGTGTATCTTTTATATAGATTATTTATAATTTATACACTGATACCCCAAAACTGCCTTATTAGCCTGGATTTGGCTTTTGTGCATCAGCAAATGGGCCAACATATCAAGGTGTCTCATGGGATTGAACCTGGGCCCTCGGCAGTGAAAGTGCAGAGTCCTAACCGCTGGACTGCCAGGAAATTCCTTGGTGGTGTTAATTTGTATATAGGTACATTTGAATAATGTATCCAATTATTAAATTTATTTTTTAAAAGAGTAGAAAACAGAAAAGCCCACCTGCCATTTTTATCAGGAAAACAATCGAGACAAATATGGAAAATATGTGGGTCCAGAGGAGCAAACCTTTAGCTGTAATGGGCTTCCATTGGGCTTAAGCTTAAGACTGTGTGTTTATCACTTATTCTCAGGATTCAGCTGCTTGTTTTTATGTCTCTTGCTCCCACTAGATCCTAATCAGCTTGAGAACAGGGCATGTGTTGCTTAGCTTTATAGTCCAGGACTTAAGCACACGACCTGGCAAAGAATATTTGCTCAATTGATGTTTGTTGACTGGAGTTTTTAAAACTTGATTTTCTCTTCTAAAGCTTGCTCATGGTAGCAGGTTTAGAAAACAAACACAATTATAAATAAGAAAATAGAAATCACCTGAAATTCTATCACCCAGAGAATCACATTTTCATCCACTTTTCAAAGCACGTCCCAGAGACCTCTTTGGAGCTTCTGGTTCTTTATGGAAACTCCGTGTCCTCTGGGGTCCGGGAATCCAGTCCGCTGCTCCTGTGTCCCCCAAAGCTGGGCACCCCACCCCACCATTTCTGCTCTGGGGTCTTCCTCCACCTTGGGGTCCGCCCCAAGCACTCCAGCTTATCTGGGATTTCTGATTCTGTCCCTCAACCTCATGGTTCAGCGTCGGGTTGGGGGCAGGGGGGCAGTGCATTCAGCACACACTCACCCCCTCCATTTCTCCCCTCAGTCTTTTCCTGTCTCAGGAATGAAGAGTCCGGCTCCATCCCATTTAACCACCATCCTTCTCATTCCCCCACAGGGCCTACCTAAACTTTGGAAGTTTAAAAGCCAGGAAAATACTTTGTTTTTCTTGTGTTCAAGTAGTGCCACCCTTTTGCTGAGGCAGTGAAGGCAGAGCACCTGGAAGAGTAAATGAGAAAAGGTTTAATAAGAAAAATGGGGAAAAGGTGGATCGTATTTCAAATTATTATTATTATTTCTATGCAATTATTTTGTATGTTTTTATTTAGTTATTATCTAAATTATTTCCATGCAAGTAAAGGGATCCAAATTATACCACAGTGGCATAAAAATGATTTTGAGCTGAAGACATTTGAGAATCAACAGATGCAGAAAGAGGCTTTGTCTGAACCCTCCCTTATCTGACTAAAACAGAAACTTCTGGGATTGAAACTACCATATATCCCCTCTCCAGGCAGTTTCATGGCCTTGAAGAAAACCTACTTCACTTACATAAACAAACATTATCACAAACAATCTTATCTCCCATAAAAGCCCATTTGTCTTTCCTGAAGAAACCCTTTTGTTCTTCCCATAGAAACTTTTCTCCCCACTTCCTCTCCCCTCTTAGGTTAGGTATATAAACTCCTATCTTTATTTACCGAGCCAAGTTACTTTCTTTGTGAGCTCCTGCCTGCATATGTGAATAAATTTGTCTTTTCTAATCCATCTTTCATCAGTTTAATTTGCAGGCCCCCATGATAAAACTTAAGAGGGTGGAGGAAAAGTTTTTTCTCCCCTACACAAGCAATAATTTTAGCATCTTAAAGTTTTAGGTAGAATTTAGGGACTCCAACTCCTACAGAGGAGTTGTAGTCTTAGCCAACCTACTGCAGTAGAGCAGCTTCTATCAAACCTCCCAATGATTTTCACAGCATAATCTGTTTGCTTAAAGCCGAGGAACAAGTCGCAAAGGAGGCCTGAGGTTTCTGGGAGTGCTGAGGTCAGCTCTCCCCAGGTCTCAATTCAAACCCTAGAGAAAGAGAACACTAGTGAGAAACGTTTGCACACATACTCTGTATTTCTAGGGCCAATGCCAATGCAATATTTTGTCTGCTTTTCCTGTTTTTTCCTTTGCTTATTTACTTTTGTTTTCTACATAGTTGGACTCACACTTGTGCAAACTTTTGCATCTTCCTATCATATTATTTATTAGTTAAATATTTGTTTATATTGTGAATATGAACATTTTTAAGGCCATAAGCATTCTCAAACATCTTAAAATTTGATGGCTACAGAAGATTACATCACATGGATGTGTATTGATACCATAATTATCTGTAATCAATTCCCTAGGTTTGGACAGTAAGGTTTTCTCTAAAGGTTCTGATATATTATTGTTGTATTGAACATCTCTGTACAGAAATCTTTGTGCTAGGATCCCAGATTATTTCTTTAGGGTGATTTCCTAGAAGTAGAATTGAAGTAGGCTAAAGATCATACACGGTGTTTACTTTTCTTTTTATTGAGGTGTAACTTACATAAAGTGTATACATCACAAGCTTGATGGAATCATACATATGCGAACACCCAAGTAGCCTCTGTGCAGACCACAACAGAACATTTCCATTTCCATCACCCAGAAAGCCCCCTTGGGCCCCCTCCCAATCAATGCTCACCTGCTCCCCAGCAATAGCCACTATTACTGTCACCAATGAGTATTTTTGCCTGTTCTTGGACTTCATATGAGCAGAATCCTCAATACGTGCACTCTGTGTCTGACTTCTTTGTCTCAACGTCATGTCTATGAGATTCAACCATATTGTTGTACATATCAGTAATTTTTTTTTTTATTTTTTGCAGTATAGTATTTTGTTGTTTGAATGTACCAAATGTATCCGTTCTCCTTTAGTAGACATTTAGGTTGTTTCCAGTTTGGGGATATTATAAATAAAGCTGTGGTGAACATTCTGGTACTTTTTTGGTGGACAAGTACACTTATTTCTGTTGGGTACATAACTAGGAATGGAACTGCTGGTGCATCTGTTTAGTAGACAGTTGTCAAATAGTTTTCCAAAGTGGTTGAACCAGTTTATACACTTACTAGTCATGTATGAGAGTCCCAGTTACTCTCTATCCTTACCAGCATTTGATGTTGTCCATCTTTTTCATTTTCGCCATTCTAGTGGACGTGTGCCGCTGCCCCACCATGGTTTTAATTTGAAAATGCATGTTTTCATTATTAAAGTAATACATTTGTATATATAGAAAATTTCAAAAGTACAAGAAAGAAATAACTAAAAATCATTTCTATCTTACCATCCTCTTCTCCCCCCACACCCTGCCCCCGACAACTTTATTGGATTTGGGGTGTGTACATGCAATTTTGAGGTTGTACTGATTTACATTCCCACCAGCAATGCATGAAGATGACCCCCTTTTTTTCTGAACTGGGATTATGTTTAAATTGTCAACTTGTTATTTTGGTGTCTCATTGTGGTTTTATTTAGCATTTCTTTTTTTCCTAGTGAGGTTGGAGTTTTAAAAAATTATTGCTATTAATTTTATCTTTTATGTAAATTGTTTCATTTCCTTTGATGAAACAGATTTTTGATCATCACATCTAACAAGAGTAACATCAAAAAAGAAGTTGAGGGCTTCCCTGGTGGCGCAGTGGTTGGGAGTCCGCCTGCCGATGCAGGGGACACGGGTTCGTGCCCCGGTCTGGGAGGATCCCACGTGTCGCGGAGCGGCTGGGCCTGTGAGCCATGGCTGTTGAGCCTGCGCGTCCGGAGCCTGTGCTCCTCAACGGGAGAGGCCACAACAGTGAGAGGCCCACATACCGCAAAAAAAAAAAAAAAGAAGTTGATACGGTAATCTCATGAATTAACAGATATGCAAAAATTCTAGATAAAATTTTAGCAGTCAGAATATAATATAACTTTAAAAGGAACATATACTTTAACCATTTCTGGGTTTTTTTCCCACTAAAGCTCCAATCAGCATAACCAATAATATTATTGGAAAAATTCATATAATTATTTCCATAAATGTCAAAAGGGAATTCTTTATTGGAACTCTTCCTAAAAGCAATAAAGAGTTGCCTTTTTAACATGACAAAAAGGCTCTATTGAAAACCAAAAATCAAAATTACACTTAATGGAGAAACATGAATTATTCCTCTTTGAAACAGGAACAGACAAGGATACATTATCAGCACTATTTAACTTAGCTCTAAAAATTCTGACAAAGCTATTTGAGAAGAGAAAGAAAGATATACATAAGGAAAGGGAAGAAAATAAAACTATCATGTTTCATAAATGAGATGAAAATCTCAAAATCTCTAGTAATCTCAAAATTACTAGAGATAGCAAATGAAAGCATCAAAAAAACAAGATATAACACAAGTTAATTTAGGAGAATTTTCATCTTTACAATAGTACATCTCTCACATTTGTCATTGCTTTCCATTTATCCATCTCTTTGTTTATTCTTTAGTAAAACTTTATAATTTTATTCCAAAGGTCCAGCATATTTCTTACTAAAATTTTCACAGACATTTAAAAGTTTTTATTGCTATTTTGAATGGAATCTTTTTTTGTCATTGCGTTTACTTTCTTATTCTTAAATATTTTAATAAGGTATTTATCATATGTGCTGATGACAACATTTGTTTCTATCACAAGCATCAGTTATTCTCAGTCACCAATGATACAGGTGTGTCACATGAATCTAGTGATAAAGTGTCATTTAAGAAGGTATAAAAGGGACTTCCCTGTCCCTTTGGCTAAGACTCTGTGCTCCCAATTCAGGGGCCCCAGGTTTGATCCCTGGTCAGGGAACTAAATCCCACATGCTATAACTAAGACCCAGTGCAGCAAAAAAAAAAAAAAAAGAAAGAAAAAAAGGTGTAGAAGTTTATTTTCCTGGCTTTCGTGTTAAGCTGCTCCCATTTTTCTATTGTTGTTTTTCTCTCATTTTCTTCTGTGATATCTTGAATGAGGTAAATGCCTGGGAGGCATATTGAGGAATTTAAAATTATGATTTGGTTACAGAATTTTTACTCACCATGACCTCCGATTTCAGGCAGTTGACAGGCAACTAATCTAAGGGTAGCACATTGTTCTGGTCATATATTGCTATGTCATAAACCATCCCGAAACTTAGTGGCTTAAACAAAAATGTACTACTGTTGCTCATCGTGCTGTGAGTTGACCAACTTACCTGAGCGGTTCTTGCCTGGGATTTGCAGTCAAGCGGTGGCAAATCTAGAGCCTCAACTAGTCTGGACCCCCAAGATGGAGCACTTACATGGCTGGCAATTGATGCTGGCTGTTGGCTGGGAGCTCGGCAGGACTTGGACTTCTCCTGATGGCTGGGACCTGAGACATGCCAAGAGTGAGCGGGTCCAAGAGGCCTACACAGAAGCCGCAAGGTGTCTTGTGACCTGGTCTTATAAGTCCCAGAGCATCACTTCTGCCACACTGAATCGGTCAAGTAAGTTGGAAAGACCAGCCCTGGTTAGAGGGGAAGAGAGCTGGCTCCACCCCTTGGCGTGAAGTGCAGTTTGCAGGTGTAGGAGGAGAACGAACTGAGGGCTCCCCTATTCTGAGGTTATCTACTGCACTGGTACACGTTGTGAAAACATTTGAGACAGACTAGGCTGGTGAGGAGTAGTTTTTTATTTCCGCTTTAGAGTGTTGTCTAGTTCAGCGCTTCTCAAACTTCAGTGTGAATACAGACTGTCCATGGATCTTGTTCAAATGCGGATTCTGATTCCGAGGGTCCGCAAGGGGCCTGAGATTCTGCATTTCTAACACGTGCCCAGGTGGTGCCCTCTCTGCTGGTCTGCAGACCACACGTTGAGTAAAGAGCAGCTACTTGAGCAGCAGCAAGACCATTTACAGTGGACAGTTTTGTGTGATTCCATGTAGTCTAGGGAGCTTTTAGTCCCTGATAGATTGGTGCCCGGCAAAGCCCATTTTCAAATTGGTTCCTCCAAGTTCCCAGAAATACAATTGATTTGTGTGTATTTATCTTGGTTCTGACCTCCTTTTTAATATTTTCTTGCATCCAACCAGCTTTTCAAGTGATTCTCTTGGATTTTCTAGGTAGGGAGTTTTATCATTGCTTCTTGCATTCAGTATTATAACTTTTATCTACTTTTCTGGCCTTTTTTAAAAAAATATATTTACTTATTTGTTTATTTGGCTGCTTAGGGTCTTCGTTGCGATGTGGAACCAGCAGGTATGGAGGACCAACTTTACCACGTTTTGTTTATCTACTCATCAGCAATGGGCACTTGGGTTGTTTCCACTTTGGGGCTATTATGAATAATACTGCTATGAATATTCATGTATAAGTTTTTGTGTGGACATATGTTTTCATTTCTCTTGGGTATATACCGAGGATTGAAATTGCTGGGTCATGCAGTAACTCAGTGTTTAACCTTTTGAGGAATTGTCAGGCTGTCACCAAAGCAGCTGCACTGTTTTACATTCACACCAGTAGTACATGAGATTTCCAATTTCTAAACAGCCATCCCAACGTTTGTTATTTACCTTTTTGATTATAGCCATTCTAGTGGGTGTAGAGCAATATCTCATTGTGATATTTTGTGGGGAGGGTGCAGCGCGGCTTGTGGGACCTTAGTTCCCTGACCAGGGATCCAACCTTGGCCCTCAGCAGTCCTAACCACTGGACCGGCAGGGAATTCCCCTCATTGTGATTTTTTTGACTTTCATCTCCCTGATGGCCAATAATGTTGAACATCTTTTCATGCACTTATTGGCCTTTTGTGTATCTTCTTTAGAGAAATATCTACTTAGATCCTTTACCCATTTTAAAAAAAGTTTGTTTTTTTTTTTTGGTTGTCCTGGGTCTTAGTTGTGGCATGTGAACTCTTAGTTGCGGCATGCATGTGGGCTCTAGTTCCCTGACTAGGGATCAAACCCCGGCCCCCTGCATTGGGAGTGTGGAGTCTTAACCACTGCACCACCAGGGAAGTCCCGGGTTATTTGTCTTTGTATTATTGAGTCATACCACGAAAAGTTAAAAAAGAACAAATTGCTAATTTCCGGAACCACCTAGAAGCTGACTTCTTTCTTACTCATTTCCAAACCTGCTTTTGAACCAGACTTTCTTCCTCAGAATTGCATTTTAGCATTCATGTGAAGAGGATGCAAGCAAGTTTAAAAACAGAAATTTCCTCTGCTCTCAGCTGGCGAAGACGGGGGACGACGGCAAAGACAGGCAACATTCCACAGGATCATTTGAAGAAATGGTACTTAAAAGGTGTCAGTTGGTTCTCGACTTTTAAAACAAAAACTGTGGAAGTCTTATAGCCTCAGCTCAGAGAGCCCCAGGCAGAGACAGGAACTAGATGAATGGCAGGGAGAGTTGATCTTTGACTCAATTAGGCTGAATCAATCTTGTCATTGAGTTCCCAGGGAAATTCAATTACAGGTCAAGTGTAGGAAGCCCAGTAATTGTGGCTTAAGCAGCAGAAATGACAGGTGATCAATAGCAGCCTGGGGATGAGTTTGACTTCAAAGCCCCTGAATCTCTAGTGGGAAGAAAAGGCAGGAGAGTTGGAGAGAGGAAGACGTTCCCGGAGATGAAGAACCAACCACTGAGAGGTTTGCCCCGAGACACTGGACGTTGCACTGCCATGCATGCCTGCCCACCCAGGTACTGACCTGACTGGGAAGACTCTCCCCGCAGAGGGGCTCATGGGTGGGACCATCAGGCCAGGTTAGGAGCCTCCAGCACCAGTGTCTGCAGCTGAGTGCAGCTGCATGTGGCCAGAAACTGTCCTCCCCGGGTTCGACATTAGAGGCTGGGGCCTGCAAGAAGTGGGCTCTTTGGGGAGAGCAAAAGTCAGGATGTGGGGCAAGCAACACTCGCAGGGAAAAGAGCATCTCTCTAGAAATCCCCTTTCCCTGCTAAGAGAAGTATAAAAGATTCATAGAAGCAACTGCTCTCTCTAGTGGTGACACAGATATTGCAAGAGGGACTTTGCAACGGAGTCAAAATCCAGAAGCTATAAATATTGATAAATTCCACCACCTTACACACACACACACACACACGCACACACTTTGTGTGGAAAAAAAAATCAGAAATATACTGCACTATAGTTTTGCAAGATATTACCATTAGGGGAAGCTTGGTAAAGGGTACCCAAGATGGCTCTGTATTATTTTTTACTACTGCATGTATACTTACCTCAAAATAAAAAGTATAATTAAAAAATTACAGGGACTTCCCTGACGGTCCAGTGGGTAAGACTCTGCGGTCCCAATGCAGGGGGCCTGGGTCTGATCCTTGGTCGGGGAACTAGATCCCGCATGCGTGCTGCAACCAAGAGTCTGCATGCCGCAACTAAGACCCGGTGCAGCCTAAATAAATAAATAAATTTAAAAAAAAATTACAAGTAAAGTCAAAAGATATACAACAAGCTGGGGTAAACAGTTGCAACTCATATTATGGACCAAAGGCTAACTCTGATATACAAAGAGCTTCTAGAAATTGAGAAGAAAAAAAACCACCAATCCAACAGAAAAAATGAAAACCAACCAGCCAACCAAAAAAAAAAAACAAGCAAGGACATTAAGAGATAGTTCACAAAAAAGAGATATACTAAGTCTTCAAATACATGAAAAGAAGCTCCAACTTCCTCAGAAGAGAAATTCAGACGAAAACTATAGGGAGACACCATTTTTTTCTACCTAATAGGTTGGCAAAAATCCCCAGATCCAAAAGGTGGGCAACACAGGCTGTTGGTAAAGCTTTAGGGAAACAGTACTGTTTGTATTTGCTCTTTGACCAGCAATGCCATGTCTGGGATATATATATAAGGTGTGTGCATTAGATACAGATCCATGCACAAAAATGAAATGATACTAGCACAGGATACTCACTGACACGCTCTCATAGCAAAAGACTGGAAGCAATCAAAATGCCCCATAATGGGCGACTGGTTGAATACATTATAGTCCAGCTACCTATATATAATATAAACTGTAAGAGAGAAGGAGGAAGATCTCTCTGTACTTATACGGACAATTCCTGGTTTATTGCTAAGTGAAGAAAGAAATGTTCAGTCTTAAGTGTATGCTGCCTCTTAGGGAAGGAGGTAGAATCAGAACACATATTTGTAAAAATGGTGTCTCTAGGGGATGGAGGGAGGGGAAAGGTGAAGGAGACGGGTGGAAGCGAGGCTTCTCGGTGATGCCTTTTTGTATAGTTGTGGCTTTTAATTCTGTAAATATATTACCCATTAACAACAACAACAACAAAATTCCCAAGACTTGATGTTCAGCAGAGCAGGGTAGGATGGAACTCATCATCCATTCCTTGGAATGACAGACGTGCGCAGGAGCTCAGGGGTCCGTGGTTGGATGTTAGGGAAGGACACAACCTTAAAAATCATCTAGTTCTGGGTTTCCCTGGTGGCGCAGTGGTTGAGAGTCCGCCTGCCGATGCAGGGGACGTGGGTTCGTGCCCCGGTCCGGGCTGGGCCCGTGAGCCATGGCCGCTGAACCTGTGCGTCCGGAGCCTGTGCTCCACAACGGGAGTGGCCACAACAGTGAGAGGCCCATGAACCCCCAAAAAAAAAAAAAAAAAATCTAGTTCTGTATTTTAATTTTTTTACACAAATGAGGCAGAGACTAAGGCCCAGAGTGGAGAATTCAGTTGCCTAAGGATTCATGGTAAATAGTGTGAAAATATGCTCTAGAGCCCAGATAACCTCCACTCCTGAGGAAGGTAACTCTGCAGCAATAAGTCCTCTCACTGAAGAAGAAGCAGCACAGATCCAGGGAGGAAAATGAGTCATTTTCCATGATTACAGCCTTCCAGAAGCCCCACACTCTCTAGACAATTTGTCACCCCATAGCCCCCTGGGCTACAGGGTCTGCATGGGGTTCAGCTCCAGCATCTTCATCATTTAAGGACTGGCAGGGCTGGAGGGCAGCTGTTGCTGAGCGGCCATGTGCCAGAGGTGACAGACACAGGCCTGATTCCTCCAGCACTGCCAGGCTAGGGGGCCTATGGAGCTGGATCAGACAATTTACCAACTCACAGGGGAACCGAGACCATGCCTCAAGAAAAGAGGGGAAGGAATCGAGCTTTCCAGGCAGCCAGGGCTTACGTTTTAAATAATTTGAACCACTTTTTCAATGGAAATATTTCTAAACCCTTTCCTTAAAAAGCAGAGCCCCCTGACTGACCATCATTTAACTTTCCCAATGACTCAAGGCCACAAGTTTAGATGAATTACCCTGCTTGTGACACAGCGTGGTGCCCAGGGACTCCCACAGTATGGCGGTGAGGTCTCTGCCCCTTATGCTGATACACAGTGCTACCTTCTGAGATCTTGCTTTTTACAGCCTATCTTTTCTTTCAGCTGCCATCCACCTGGACCAAAAGTGCCCAAGTCTCTGGTGGGCCCTCCCACCTTTCCCTACCGTGGCCCCTCCTAATAATCACCGAGGATTTGGAGAGTGAGAAACCCCCTCCTCTGTGCAAAATCTGTTCTTCTTTCAGGGTCTTTCTGAGCCCTAGCCTCCATAAATCCTCCCCATTCCCCTGATCAGGATTCACTGCTCCCTTGATCTGTTGCCATCACTGCTTGCTCTGGCAAATGTAAGCTCCATTCAGTCTCCCTTCCTCTCTCCTACTCTCTACCTGCTACTGCTCCTTGCCTCCTGGGTGGGGACACCCAGACTTCCACTGCTCCCCTCTCTCCCAAACCTTTATGCTCTGGTCTCTATAATCCTGCCCAAGGTAAACAAGCTTCTCCACATAGATTTTTTAAATTAATTCTGTATTTACCAAGTAAATACATATACATAATACCTAAGAGTGAAAGGACTGGATTTATGGTAGGTATATATTTAAATCTTAAAGAAACTGACACACTGTTTTCCAAAGTGGTTGGACCATTTTATTTTCCTGCAAGCAATGAATCGTGAGTTCCCGTTGCTCCACATCCTCTCCAATACTTGATTTTGTCAGACTTTTACATTTTAGCCATTCTAATGGGTGTAGTGGTATCCCAGGGCAGTTTTAATTAGCATCACCCTGATAACTAATGATGTTAAACATCTTTTCTGTGCGCCTGTTGGCCATTCATTTCTTCTTTTGTAAAGTGTCTGTTCATGTTTTTTGCCCATTATTTATTTGGGTGGTTTGTCTTTTTACTGAGTTGTAAGTGTTCTTGACATATTCTGAATACAAGTTTTTTGTCAAATACTCTATGTATTCAAAATATTTTCTCCCTGTCTCTGGCTTGTCTTTTCATTTTCTTAATGGTGTCTTTGAATGATGCAAGTTATTTATTTATTATTTATTTATTTATTTGTGGTACGCGGGCCTCTCACTGTTGTGGCCTCTCCCATTGCGGAGCACAGGCTCCGGACGCACAGGCTCAGCGGCCATGGCTCACGGGCCTAGCCGCTCCGCGGCATGTGGGATCCTCCCGGACCGGGGCACGAACCTGTGTCCCCTGCATCGGCAGGCGGACTCTCAACCACTGCGCCACCAGGGAAGCCCCAATTTTTTTATTTTGATAAAGTACATGTTAGTAGTTGTTTTATGGTTCATGTGTTTTTTGTTGTTGTCCTATTTGAGAAAATTTGCCTACCTGTGTAATGAAGACACAGTCTAACAATGTGATTTATGATGGGGCTTTTTGGTGGAGGTAGTGATATCAGTTCTGTGTCTGGAGGGACTGGAGGCTAAAGGTATCAGCCTGATCTCCAGAAGGGCTGAAGACTAAAGGTCAGCAATCTGGGCAATGCGACTGAGTACCAGTAAAAACTCTGGGCACCAAGGCTTGGGTGAGTGTCTCTGGTTGGCAATACTCTATGTGTGCTGTTATATATCATGGCTGGAAGGAGCTGGCACTGTCCATCACTCTGTAGGGAGAGAACAATGGAATCTCCACACTTGGATCCTTCTAGTCTCTGCCCTATGCGTCTCTTCCCTTGGCTGATTTTAATCTGTAGCCTTTCTCTGTAATAACCTGTAGCCACGAGTACAGTTGCTTTCAGTGAGTTCTGTGGGTCCTTCTAGTGAATTATTGAGACTGAGGGTAGTTTGGGGAATCCCCCAAACTTGCAATCAATGTCAGTCTCGAGGGTAGTCCTGTGTGTGGACTGAAGGGAACAGTGGCCTAAACTCAGTGGCATCAGAAATGGGATTCTCTAGAATGACCCTGACTCACTGAAGCATGTGGTTTGGAAAGAGGAAGGTTGAAAGGGTGGGGGTTGGTAAACTTTGGGTTCCTGCATGACTACCTAGTCACCCATGGCATGACGCTGCAGCTACACTGTGATAAGTTACTGGGGCAAAAGTTACTGATGGAATCTAGAAATGACGGATTTAACTCCTGAGTAGTTGGTTCACTGAATGCATAAGGAAATGCAAAGGAACAAGAAACAATCTCTTGGTTATTGTTTTCCATGATAGCTAAAATGAAAGCAAGGGAGAGTGTTGGGGTCGCTTTTACTGGGCCAGGCTTGAACTCCAGCCAGGCTGAGTTATAGCTGCTAGCCTTGGGGCTAAAATTATTAAAATTATGCTGAAACAACAGATAGCAAAGATAGACTGATTTGTAGGAGAATGAGGAAAGATAAAGAGGGGAGTTTAAAGGACTCATCCCAGCAAGGTGGAAATCTTTAAATGGTAATTAAGAAATGGGATGAAGAGCTTCCCTGGTGGCACAGTGGTTTAAAATCCGCCTGCCTGTGCAGGGGACACAGGTTCGAGCCCTGGTCTGGGAAGATCCCACATGCTGTGGAGCAACTAAGCCTGTTCGCCACAACTACTAAGCCTGCGCTCTAGAGCCCACAAGCCACAACTACTGAGCCCATGTGCCACAGCTGCTGAAGCCCACGTGCCTGGAGCCCGTGCTCCGCAACGAGAGAAACCACGACAATAAGAAGCCCACATACCTCAACAAAGAGTAGCCCCTCCTCACCGCAACTAGACAAAGCCCACACGCAGCAACGAAGACCCAACGCAGCCAAAAATAAATAAATACATACATAATTTTATTTAAAAAAAAAAGAAATGGGATGATTAAAGTGGACATTGGGGAGGTCAAAAGAAAGATCTTTTAAAAAATTGAAGTAGGGCTTCCCTGGTGGTGCAGTGGTTGAGAGTCCGCCTGCCGATGCAGGGGACACGGGTTCGCGCCCCGGTCCGGGAAGATCCCACATGCTGCGGAGTGGCTGGGCCCGTGAGCCATGGCCGCTGAGCCTGCAGGTCCGGAGCCTGCACGTCCGGAGCCTGTGCTCCGCAATGGGAGAGGTCACAACAGTGAGAGGCCCACGTACTGCAAAAAAAAAAAAAAAAAAATTGAAGTATAGTTGATGTACAACATTATGTAAATTTACAGGTGTATAATATAGTGATTCACAATTTTTAAAGGTTATACTCCATTTATAGTTATTATAAAATATTGGTTATATTCCCTGTGTTGTACAATATATCCTGTAGCTTATTTTATACCTAATAGTTTGTACCTCTTAATCTACTACCCTATATTGCCCCTTCCCCCTTCCCTCTCCCCACTGGTAATCACTAGCTTGTTCTCTGTATCTGTGAGTCTGCTTATTTTTTGTTATATTCACTAGTTTGTTGTATTTTTCAGATTTCACACATAAGTGATATCATACAGTATTTGTTTTTCTCTGTCTGACTCATTTCACTTAGCATAATGCCTTCCAAGTCCATCCACATTGCTACAAATGGCAAAATTTCATTTTTTTTTTTTTTTTTTTTTTTTGCAGTACGTGGGCCTCTCACTGTTGTGGCCTCTCCCGTTGTGGAGCACAGGCTCCAGACGCGCAGGCTCGGTGGCCATGGCTCACGGGCCCAGCTGCTCCACGGCAAGTGGGATCTTCCCGGACCGAGTCACGAACCCATGTCCTCTGCATCAGCAGGTGGACTCTCAACCACTACGCTACCAGGGAAGCCCAAAATTTCATTCTTTTTTATGGCTGAGTAGTATTCCTCTGTGTGTGTGTGTGTGTGTGTGTGTGTGTGTGTGTGTGAGTGTGTATCCATTCATCTGTTGATGAAAATACAAAGGTCTTAATTCTTTTGGAATCTGGGTGGACCAAAGCCCCTGCTGGTCCACCAACATTGAGGGGTCCTAAATAGATCTGCTTTACTCACCATAGTTTGGAGGAATTTAAAAAGCCAGAAGAAAGATGACAATGAGAAACCTTACTTCAGATGCCTGAGACCCTCACAGTCTAATAAGGACTTCTGGAAAAGCCTGAGTCCCTCTGCCCCACCCCTGGCTGGGGACTCACAGCCACGTGCATGGGGAAAATGGTCAGCAGCTAGAGAAGAGACTTTTCTGGGACTCCTTGACATCAAGGCCCCATACACTGTGGTTCCAAAACCTGTTGGTGAGTCATAACGGGGGCTACAGTTAGATTGGGAGGATATGGCAATGTAACAGTTGATGGAATTAAGGTGAAAATTTGGATAAAAATTGTAAGGTTTGAACAGACTTTATGTGAAGTGGTTTTGTCCCCTTTCCCTGAATGTATTTGGGGGATGGATATTGCATCTTCCCTTATCTAGCATTGTAAAACAGAAGACATGAAATTCTGCCCTTCTGCCAATATGACTGGCCATGCTAAACGAGAACCAATAAATTTGCCTGAGTCCACACAGGTTGTTAATTTGAAACAGTGTGGAATACCTGGTGGACAGAAGGAGATTACCACTTTAATTAATGCCCCATTAGAAGCTACAGTCCTGGTATGGACAGTTGTCTGTACAACAGCCTTGTGTACAGTGAAGACTTGGGCTATAGCAAAATACCACCCAACAATGACCACTGGGATTTGGGACCAGAAAATTTCCATTTGAGAGACAATTGCTAGATTGCTATTGGACATTAATTGAAACTGTGCCTATGACTAAAGGATATAAAATAATCTCAAACCTGAAATACCCACAATGTCTTGAGTAATGTTAAAGAAACACTCCAGGGGGGAGGGCAGAGCCCAGAAGAGTTTCATAACAAAATGGAAATGGTTTATACGGGAACATGCTACCAGGGGGATGCAAGGAGATACTCACCAGCAGGTAGTCTCTTTCCCCCCAGGGCCAACTACGGAAGTACCCCAAGAGCTGCTGGATCCTATAGCCACTTGGGCCATGTGGGCAGCCCCTTGTGCAGCTCTCTATTGGCCAGCAAAGAGCTTCCAAGATGACAAGTGGCTGTTTCAAGATGAACAGATATCATCCTGTTTGGAAGACTACCACGCTGACTGAAGTAAGTAAAATCGATCCAGCTCAGTAGGCTTAACTGTGTGATGTTTGACCCTGTGTTTGAGTTTTTACCAACTCGTGAGTGATGTTTAATGGCCTGGCCATTGGGTCATGCAGAAGGACAATTGCCTGCTCATCACAACGTCTGTCCAAGGAGTCTCTCTCCTTTTGTCTGCAGCTGATCCTGCAAGGTATGCTCTGTACCCCTCGTGCCGCACCTCCGCATTACCTCATTCCATCTCCCTGTGGCTTCACCGTGCTTTCTGAGGGCTGCCCAGCATTCACCCAGCTGCTAGTAGCAGAGCCTGATTTTGTCTGTAGACCCCTCTGCCCTCACCCTCCGTCCATGTCATCTGGGTTAGGCTGACTCCACCCTCAGCCCCAGGAGACCCAAGCCTTGTCAGTCCACCACATTGCCAGGTGAGATGGGCTCAGGAGTGGACACTCAACCAAAGTCAGGCCAATCTGAATCAAGAGACTCAGTTCTCAGACTTTTGTTGAAGCCATTAGGTAAGTGAGGTCATTGTTGGAATTAAGCCTGGGAGAATGGGAGGCCAGAATTGCTGCAGCCACTTTGCCACTAGGAGAGAAGGGCCTTTTGGACAATAAAGCCAATCACAGAGGCCAGAGAGCAAAGCCTGAGGCCTGGTGTTGTTTACGCCTGAATCCAGCTATACCTGAAGTTAAGCCCTATCCCTCAAGTTTTCAGTTACAAGAAGCCATTAAAGCTTTCTGGCTTAGTCTGTTTGGCCTCCGAGCCCTCACAGAATCCATCAGGAGAATCATATTTTAAAGTGACACATGAGGGACTTCCCTGGTGGTCCAGTGGTAAAGAATCCACCTTACAACGTAGGGGATGCGGGTTCGATCCCTGGTAAGGAACTAAGATCCCACATGCCTCGGTGCAGCTGAGCTGTGTGCCACAACTCCTGAGCTCTCACACCTCAGCTAGAGCCCAAGTGCCACAGACTACAGAGCCCACGCTCCCTGCAGCCTGTGCGCCACTAGAGAAGAGAAACTTCTCAACTGGAGAAGAGGAAAAAACCTGCACGCCACAACTAGAGAGAAGCACGCACACCACAGTGAAAGATCCCACATGCCTCAACGAAGATCCCGCCTACTGAGACCCGACACAGCCAAAAATAATAAATAAATCTTTTAAAAAATAAATAAAGTGGGCTTCCCTGGTGGCGCAGTGGTTGGGAGTCCGCCTGCCGATGCAGGGGACACGAGTTTGTGCCCCGGTCCGGGAGGATCCCACGTGCCGCAGAGCGGCTGGGCCCGTGAGCCATGGCCACTGAGCCTGCGCGTCCGGAGCCTGTGCTCCGCAGCGGGAGAGGCCGCAACAGTGAGAGGCCCGCGTACCACAAAATAAATAAATAAATAAATAAATAAATAAATAAAAATAATAAATAAAGTGACACATGAAAGACACAAAGAAACATTTCTCTTTAAAAAAAAAATCTTCAGCGATAGCCTACAGCTCCCCCTAGTGGATAACATTGTTTTTCAGCGTCTGGATAATATGCCACCAGGTTTCCCAAAAGTCTGTATATATCTAAGTGAATTTAGAACATCTTTCTTAGTTCAAAAAATATAAAATTGCTGCTATTGATAATCCTGATCACAGCACTTTCCCATAATACTTTGTAGTTCAGAACTATAATCCTGAACGAAACATGTCCCAAAATCATACAGTGAATTTAGAATGTGCTAGACCATTAGGAATCGTATTTTATAACTATTGAAAAAAGAGAAAAATAAGAAGCCAGGATAAAAGTAGCAGAAAACTATAATGCGATAGAATTTTAATATCCAGACAAGGATAACTTCATCGGTTTCTGATTTCAAGGACTGTCTCACACCCCACCTCTCTTTTCGCTCCATATCCCATGGAAATGATCAAAGAGAGAAACATTACGAGAAAAAATAAAAAATCTGTTCCAGCAAACAAAAAACTGGAGAGAATGCCATCAACCAAACTGAAGATTTGAGGGGTTTGAGGTCCGCCGCTGAGGCGCGCAGTGGCTGGTCCAGTCCCTGCAGGGAAATGTGCCCTTTGCCTCTTCTCCACTCACACAGCATCCAGCCGACAGCCCTCCGCTGTGCTAAGGTGGTCCTGCGGAGGGGAGAGGGTCCCACGGGGGAAGCACAAGATGATTTGTGCAAATACCCTGGGAGCCTCTATCCCTGCCCACTTCCACCCAAGCGTTAAGTGTGAACAGCCAACAGAGAACCACCACATGAGTAAGAACCATCAGCATCCTGATAAAGGCAGGACAATCTGGAAAATAACGGTCCCCAGTAGAACAGAGGAAATACAAAAGTACTTAAAATATTCAAATTAATGTCCTCAAAATTATGTATTACAGAATATCACATTCATTAAAAAAAAAAACCTGGTACACGAAATGTGGTATAAACATACAGTGGGATATTATTCAGCCATAAGAAGGAATGAAATTTCAGTATATGGTATAACATGGGTGAGCCCTGAAAACATTATGCTAGCCAAAATAAGCCAGATACAAAAGGACAGATATTGTACGATTCTACCCATATGAGGTACTAGAATAGGCAAATATACAGAGACAGAAAGTAGAATGGAGTTTACCAAGGGATAGAGGAAGGGGAGAGGGGAACTTAGTGTTTAATGGGTACAGAATTTTTGTTGGCGATCATGAAAAAATTTTGAGTATAGATAGTGGTGACTATCTCCTCGGGTTCCTTAACTCACGGCATCTTCAAAGTCAGCAGCTAGTGTCTTGCTTCAGTCCACCATTGCCTTCTTCTGTCTCAAATTTCCCTCTGCCTCCCTCTTATAAGGATATTTGTGATGGGATTTAGGGCCCACTCAGATAATCCAGAATAATCTCCCCATCACAAGATCCTTACCTTTATATACATTCAAACAGAAGAACACTATTTAAGGAAATGAGGTAAGTCTATATGGAAAAACATGGGAAAATGAGGTAAATCTATATCTAAGAACATGAGAAAATGCCCAAGGTATATTATAAAGAGAAAAATAGATATTAACAAGCAGCAACAAGTTAGAAGATATAAAAGACCCTACAAAAGCAATTAAAAGACAAAATACCTTCTAATAAACTTAGCAAAAACCATATCATACCTACATTAAAGAGAAGTTTAAAACACCCCAGGACGCAAAAGTACACTTGAACAAATCAACATATATGTCATATTCTTGCATAGAGAGTTTCAGCATCATAAAATATGAATGTTCCATAAATTAATTTATAACACGGTAACAATGAAAGTACTAATTCTTTGGGGAAAAAACTTAGATGAAGTGATTATAAAGACTATATAAAAAATAAATGCATAAGAATAGCCAGGAAAATTCTGGAAAAGAAGAGCAATGAGACGGGGGTGGAAGTAGCTCTCTTCGTTATTTAAAAATATTATAATATTTCAGTAATGAAAACAGTATGGTGCTGGTTCATATTAGACAGAGTGACCAATGGAAGAGAAGAGAAAGCCCAGAAATAGATGCAAATACATTCAGGAATGTTCTTTATGATTAATATGGGGGAAAGCTGAATTATTCAATGAATAATAATAAGGCAATGAGAGCCAGCCAGAAGGGAAGTTGGATCCATTACTGATGCCTAACATCAGGATAAATTCCAAATGGGTCATCAAAGGTGAAACTATAAGTCCTTAAAGAAAACACTGGAGAATTCATTTATAACCTTGGCAAGGCAAAGACTTTTAAGACAATGACTTCGTATCCAAACAGCATTAACAAAAAAACACACTTAAAAAGGTGCTTGGCAAAAACACACCCAGGTTATAAGCAACCACTAAACATATAAACTGGGAAAAATATTTCTTTTTGCAAATTGTATCACAAATGTGTAATTAACCCAACATTTAAAGAGCTCTAAAATATTATGAGAAAAAGACCAATAACACAATAGAAAAGTGAGCAAAGGATATAAACTATCAATTCACAGAAAGTGATATTCAAATGGCTTACAAACATGAAAATAAATTCAGTCTCACTCATACAAGAAATGCCAATTTAAACCACACTGAGATATTTTTATGCTTTTTTTTCAAATAGCAGATTGAAAATTTTTTTTAATGTACTCTGTATTCAGGCTGTGGGCAAAAAGACACTCTAGTTATTGCTAGTAAATTGCTATAATCCCTGTAGGGGACAATTTGGCAACACCTATCCAATTCATAGTGCGTAGACCCTTTGATTTTGCAATTTACCCTACCAGTGTGCTTGCACACACAGCAGAATGAGGTCTGGACAGGGTTATTTTTTGGAGCAGTGCTAGTAATAGCAAGATTAACTGGTCAGCCAAGTTACAGTATCTTCATTCAATGGAATATTATGCAGCTATAATCAGCTCTCTATGAAACAAAAAATGGTAAGTCCTCCAAGATCTATCATTAAAATAAAATATCAAGGTACAGAACAGTGATATCTTTTATGAAAATAAGGGAACTATACGAAAATATGTTTTTATTTGCTTGTGTATGCAGAAGGGCCTCCAGAGGATACACAAGAATCTAACAATGGTTGCCTCTTTGGGGCAGTAAGATTCCAGGAGACAAGGGTGAGAGGGAGACTTTCATTGTACTCTTTTTTATTTATTTTATGTTTTAATTTTTAAATTTTATTTATTATTATTTTTTTGGCCATGGCTTGTGCCCCGTGGGATCCTATTTCCTGGACCAAGAACCAAACCCGGGCCCTCCCCAGTGAAAGCACGGAGTCCCAACCACTGGACTGCCAGGGAATTCCTTATTTTATTTTTAAAACAGGTAAGTGTATTATCTTTTATCAAAAATATAAATTATTTTTAAGGAGTGAAGCAGATTGTAAAGCAGTACATAGAATGATTTGTCTTCTCATATATGCATTTTTAAAAGCTATTAACATCGGTTATCATTGCAAGACTTTCATTTTTTACTTACACATTTTTGTATGCTTTCACTTGTACAAGAAACATGTATTATCAGAAATAACAAAAGTGGGGATTTAAAATTTATTTTCTAATTGAATAGGGAAAAATGATATATTTGTACGTTCCCTCCTCTCTATTCTTTAACTGTTACAACTGCAGTTGAATGGAATCCTGGCTTTCACCTTCTATTTTTTTAGATTCAGTGTTCTTTTCAAACTCAACTGGAATTATTTTTTAAGACTTAGACTCCCCCAGGCTACTCTGAGATTCAGGCCAGATTAGTTTCAAAAGTCCTTTTGCCTCATTTAAATTTAAGGAATTTTTTTTTTTTTTTTTTTTTTTTTTTTTTTTTTTTTTTTGGTCTGCTGCTGCAGTGACTCCACAAACAGAGGCTTCTAATTCCTTCTGTCAGCCCCAAATTTAATGACTTTATGGGAGGCGGGGGAAGGACTAAAAATCCCAGAAGAAAGACATTTTACCTTGCCCTCTAACGAAGGAGAACCAAGACCTGCCAGAGGGGCACTCCACCTGTAGCTGCGGTTATTTATAGAGTTGGATTTAAATGTAATTCTGCCCTCTGGTAACTCCAGCAGAACAGCTACTTTAAGAGCTGGCCCCACCCCTTTGTGTAAGAGGATATTTTGCTTCAGTACTTTACAGATTGAATACAAATTTAGCTGGCAACAGCCGAGAAACATAAACAAGCTCTGGTATGGGTCTGGAAGGGAGGGTGAAGTCTGGCTGTGTGATCCTGGCATGAGGACCAGCACGGATTTAAAATATTCTGTCCCCCTCCCCAAACATAAATTGGTGCAGACTCTGTGGAAAACAGTGTGGCAATTCAAAAAAAAAAAAAATTAAACATAAAATTATCACCTGATCCAGCAATTCCACTTCTAGATATATACCCAAAAGAATTGAAAGCAGGGACTGGAACGGGAATTTGTACACCCATGTTCATAGCAGCATTATTTACAATGCTAGGGAACTAGATGCCACTGGCAGCAATGCAGGCGATGAAGATCCCTGGGCCGCAACGAAGACCCCACGCAGCCAAACAAATAAATACATATTTCAAAAAAAAAAAAGACATGCAAATATCCTGCTCCTCATCAAAATTTCTTCCTAGCTTTAGCATCCACTGATGATTCTTTCCTGATCCAATCTTTGTCATGAGAGTTGGAAAATGATTCATTTAAAGTTTAAAATTGTGTTTTTATGTATGTTTTTAACCTGGAATTGATTTTGTATAGTGTGAGATAGGGATCCAATTCTATCTCCTCCCTCCCCCTCCTGTATGGCTAACTAATCAGCTCCATTTGTGGAAAAGCTCATTCTTACTCCACTGATAAGAAATGTCCACTCCTTCATACATCAAATTTCCATTTTTGCTGTGTTTGTTTCAGTAGTCTCTCTTCTGTCCAATTGGTTTGTTTATCCCTGCACCGATACTACAGTGTTTTAATTATTATAGTTTTGTAATAAATTTTGATATATAGTAAGGCAAGTATCCCATTATATTCTTCTTTAAAAGTGTCTTCTCCATTTTTGTCTTCCTGGCAATTATATTCATTGTCACAGATAATTTCCACAACAATCTTGAGAGAGATTAAGAAACTTTCCCAAGGTCACAAGGCCAATAAGGAGGAATTTGAACCCAGGCCTGCCCAAGGTCAGAGTTCTTTCCATTTCTTCCTAGGGTTCTGCCTACCCAAAGCCAAAGGGATGCTTACCTAGGCATGGAGAAGTGGAGGTCAGAGAATCAAGTGTGGGCAGGTGAGAGAGAAGGCAGGTATCAGACTGGGTTTGGGTTTGGTCTCTGGGTGTAGACTTTGCCAGCCAAGGGACTTGGTTCTGACTTGGCTGGCAGAACTGGAAACAAGATTGGAGGAAATGGGACCCCAGGACTGATCACCCACAGGTGTCCATGGGCACATCTTGCTGCTTCCCAGGCTGAGCTGGGTAATGTGGCAGCAGCCTGAAAGGGGGACCTGCGGCTGCTTTTATGCTGGGGGTTATGGTGGGGGGCTTGGGACGCAGGGAGGGGAAAGAATCTGGCTGGCTGCCTGGAAGCTAGGACAGAGCCCACCCCAGGGAGCCCCATCCTCCACCAGCCCCTCCCTGCCTGCTTAAGAGACCCTAATCAGCTTGGGGAGATTAAGGGCTCTGGCCCGCTCTTCCCACACCCCCGCCCTGGGCCCTGGCAAAGGACACCCGTGGGAGAGCGTCAGAAGGATCGGCCCTGTGACCCCGAGACCCGGCCCTGGGCCCAAGCCCCGGACTTTCCGGTGAGTGGCAGAGCCCCCTCCACACGGACTCCAGGTCCCTTCTGCCGGAAGGAGACCATGGAAGGGAATGGGAGTGTCCCCACTGACCCCCGACAGCTCTAAGGGGGAGAGGGGCAGACAAGGGAGACCGGGAAGCAGAGCAAAGCCGGGGGAAAGGGGGTGTTTCCAGGCTATGCCCCTGACCCCATATAGTCGTCCAAGCCCGCGGAGGGGGGTGTGGAAGCAGAGACAAGCCGTGGGTTAATTGGGCTTTGAGAACCTGGGGGTTGCGGAGAGCCCTAAGAGAGCCCTGGGGGTCGCGTCCTCTCATGCTGCTCTGTTTATGCTCCCAGAAGCCGGCAATGACCGCCCGCGCCCTCCTCGCGGGTGGGCTTCGGGACCCCGGGCTCTGCGCACCCACGCGGGAGGCTCCGCCTCCGCCCGGCCTTCCCCGGACGCCGTCCCGGCCCCGGCCTCGGCTGCGCCCCCTGCTGCTGCTGCCGCCGCTGCTGCTGCTGCCGCTGCTGCTCCTGCCGCGCCCCGCCCTCTCCGCTGTGTTCACAGTTGGGGTGCTGGGCCCCTGGGCCTGCGACCCCATCTTCGCCCGTGCCCGCCCGGACCTGGCCGCCCGCCTGGCCACCGCCCGCCTGAACCACGAAGCTGCCCTGGAGGACGGCCCCCGCTTCGAGGTCGCGCTGCTGCCCGAGCCGTGCCGGACGCCGGGCTCGCTGGGGGCGGTGTCCTCCGCGCTCACCCGCGTCTCGGGCCTCGTGGGGCCGGTGAACCCCGCAGCCTGCCGGCCGGCGGAGCTACTAGCTCAAGAGGCGGGGATCGCCCTGGTGCCCTGGGGCTGCCCCGGAATACGAGCGGCGGGCACCACGGCTCCCGCGGTGACGCCCGCGGCGGATGCGCTCTACGCCCTCCTGCGCGCGTTCCGCTGGGCGCACGTGGCCCTGGTCACCGCCCCCCAGGACCTGTGGGTGGAGGCGGGACGCGCACTTTCCACGGCGCTCAGGGCCCGGGGTCTGCCCGTTGCCCTGGTGACCTCTATGGAGCCCTCGGACCTGTCTGGAGCCCGAGAGGCCCTGAGGAGGGTCCAAGATGGGCCCAGAGTCAGAGGTAGGCTCCCCTACAGGATGCGGGGGGGTCGGCCGTCCAGCGAGCAAAGGACAGAGCACCGAGCGGAGCCTCTGTGTCCGCAGCAGTGATCATGGTGATGCACTCGGTCCTGATGGGCGGTGAGGAGCAGCGCTGCCTACTGGAGGCTGCAGAGGAGCTGGGCTTGGCTGATGGTTCTCTGGTCTTCCTGCCCTTCGACACGCTGCACTACGCCTTGTCTCCAGGCCCGGACGCCTTGGCCGTGCTCGCCAACAGCTCACAGCTTCGCAAGGCCCACGATGCGGTGCTCACCCTCACGCGTCACTGTCCCCCGGGAGGCAGCGTGCTGGACAGTCTGCGCTGGGCCCAAGAGCATCAGGAGCTGCCCCCTGACCTCAATCTGCAGCAGGTAGAGGGACCAGGGAGGAGGGAAGAGGGGAAGAGAGCCAGGGAAGAGAGCAGAGAATAGCCAAAAAGGGGAGATGGAGGCTGCAGGCAATGGGAAGAGAAGTGGATAGAGTTGATGGAATGAGAGGAGGATGCGGTCAACAGGAGGGAGTAGGAGGCCAGTAGGGAGAGAATAACCAGCAGCTCTGCATGTCCTGGGTGATGTGGAGGCTCTGGCCTTGCTTGGAGCATCTTTGTGTATTGGAATTGCTTCCAGAGAGTTGGCAATGAGACCTCTCAAGATCAGCTCCAAGGAGCAAACGCTAACAAACTCTGCACTGCAGGATCTTTTGCAGTCTACTTTAAAGTAAACCCACTTCCAACACGGCCATGACATACAGTCTGTATTAAACAACCGGTGTTCTTAAGAGAGCAGGAAGGAGGGAGAATACAGATCCAGCCCAGTTCGGAGGTGTTTCCTCTGGGGCTTCACCTAGTGGTCTTAACTTTTTGAGAGCCTTACATCTTGTGAGAAGCAGAAAGGTCCCTAGGTGGAGCAAGGGCTTCTACAACCATCTAGATTCACAGCTTATTCCCAACAATCAGCTAATATCCAGGATTCCCTGAGAACAGTGGTGAGATGGGATGGAGGGCAGGTGGAGCAATAGAGGTGGGGGAAATGGTGGGGCAAACCCTCTTCAGTTCTCAGTAAGTAGCATAGCCTTTCACCTAGCTGCCCAAGTGAGACCCCTGGGAGTCACCCTTGATTCCTCTAACCCTGCCCCCAACATCCAGACACCAAGTTCTGTCACTTACGCTTCCCAAAGGTCATTTGAATCCATCTACTTTCTCCATCCTCACTGTCACACCCCTGGTTCAGGCCACAGCACTCTGGTCCAAATCCCCAAATAAAATCTCCCAAGTGGTCTCTGCTTCAACACTTACCTACCCCAGGCCTTTCTCCACCCAGCAATCAGAGTGAACTTCAGAAATCTGACACATCTGACTGTGTCACGCCCCCATCCAAAGTCTCCCAGTGGCTTCTCTTGCCCTGGATAGATACAGGTCTCTTCACTTGGTTTATCAGGTCTCATGTCTTCCTCTCTCTTCCTTCTTTCTTGAACTTCAGCCAGACTGAGCTACTTTGGGTTCCCCAGATGTGACCTTCTCTTTTGCTTCTGTGCTGCTGGGTGTACTGTTCCCTTTCTCCTGTCCCTACACTCCCCCAGATATTTTGGATTCGTCCCCTGAGGGATGGTCACTTCTGGAAGCCTCTTCCTCCTCCCCGAGCCTGGGCTGGGCGTCTTTCCTGTCTCCTCAGCTCTCTCAGTTACCCCTCCCCTCACTCATTACACTGCCTTAACATCCCTGTCTGCCTCCCCCCACTAGAGGAAAGATTCCTCGAGATAGGGACTGTCTTGTACCCTGATATATCCCTAGTGCTCCACACAGTGCCTGGCACCGTGAGAGATGGGAAGTGGGAATAATAGAGAAGCTCCATGAGATCAGGTGGTTGCCTTGGGGAAAAGAAAAGAACTAAAAATAGAAAATAGAAGCCAACAAAAGATGAGAAAGAAGGCTTTCGATCAATGGTAGGTAATGATTTTAAAAATATATGCAGGGCAACCCAAAGGAGAGGGAAGAGAGGAGATGTAGGTATTGGAGTTAGAAGTAACAAATGATAAGAAGAGCGTAAGAATACTGAAAAGAGGAAAGGGCAGTGGCAAAAAGGGGTGGGATAGCCAACTGGGGAGAGAGGAAGAGAGAGCCAATGAGGAGAGGAAGAGCGAGTCACTGGGGAGGGATATGGAGCCACTAACTAAGAGGTGCGAACAGTCAAAACACATATGGCTTGAAGGTCTCGAAGGGCCCAGTGAAAGGATAAGCAGAGACAGTAAGTCCCTGTCTGTTTACGGGCCGTGACCCCAAAACCTGAACCCCCTACCCTTCCTCCCCAGGTATCCCCTCTCTTCGGAACCATCTATGACTCGGTCTTCTTGTTGGCTGGGGGTGTGGCACAAGCGCGGGCGGCCGCAGGTGGCGGCTGGGTGTCCGGAGCAGCCGTGGCCCGCCACGTCCGGGATGCCCAGGTCCCCGGCTTCTGTGGGGCACTGGGAGGAGCCGAGGAGCCCTCCTTTGTGCTGCTGGACACGGATGCAGCCGGGGACCGGCTGTTCACCACATACGTGCTGAACCCCACCCGGGGCTTCTTCCGCTCCGCCGGAACCCCGGTGCATTTTCCTAGAGGGGGACGGGGGCCTGGGCCCGACCCCTCGTGTTGGTTCGACCCAGACGTCATCTGCAACGGAGGTGAGGGCGAACATCCCAGCCCACACTGGGACAGTGACCATGAACCCTCCACAAAGTGGTGAAAGAGAGTGAGCTCTCATCCTGTAACTCCTGTTGGAGGCCCTTCCAGGTCCTCCTCAGAGACCCCTGGCTTGTGCAGGACCCCTGTCTTGCCGAGCCCCTGGAGTCCTCTTGGAACCTTTCTAGCATTCCCAGACCACCACCCCCGCCCCGCCCTTTGCAGGACCCATGACCTTTCCCTAGATCCCGTTATGGGCTCCCATCCCCCTTTTCTGGAGCCTCCAAGATTTGACGTGACCGCATTCCTCCCTAGAGAGCAGCGGTCCCCAACCTTTTTGGCACCAGGGACCTGTTTCGTGGACGACAGTTTTTCCACGGACTGGGGCGGGGCGGTGGGGGTGTTCAGGCGGTGATGCCAGCGATGGGGAGCAGCAGATGAAGCTTCGCTCCTCACGCCGCTCACCTCCTGCTGTGCGGCCGGGTTCCTAACAGGCTGCGCGGACAAGTAGCAGTCCGTGGCCCGGGGGTTGGGGACCTCTGCTAGAGAGGATGCCTCCCCTCTGCTACAGTCCTCAGCATCTCTCCTCTCACTGCCCCTCCAGGAGTGGAGCCCGGCGTCGTCTTTATCGGCTTCCTCCTGGTGGTTTTGATGGGGCTGACAGGGGCCTTCCTGGCCCATTATTTTAGGTGAGTAGGGTAAGTAGGAGAGGAGCTTGGCTCTCCACCTGCCAGAAATGCAACTATGCAGCAGGCTGGGCCCACTCAAGAGTAGAAGGAGGGAGGATGTTTTTTGGAGAGGGGGAGAAGGAAGGAGTCCTAGAGGGCTGGCAGAGTCCCGGGGTGGGGTCTGGTTTGGGGATGACTGCCCTCCCCTGAGCCAGCGCTTTCCTCCACTGGCTTCCTCTCATGGACCTTGGTCCCCTTTGCGAAGATGACCTCCTTTCTCTACCAGGCACCGGCTACTTCACATCCAAATGGTCTCCGGCCCCAACAAGATCATCCTGACTCTGGATGACGTCACCTTCCTCCCCCCGCAAAGGGGCAGCTCTCGGAAGGTGGGGGAGGAGGGGAGCCAGGACCCAGCTGTCCTCCCCTATATGTTCGGTCCCCTGCCTGGGCCAGCCCTCACCCCAGCCCCCACCTGGGAAGGCCTGGTTTGTGCCTTTGCTCCGTCCCAGGTCTGAGTGCTGGGATCAACGCCCTCATGTGTGCAATGAGGATAACAGCCCCTGTCCTGACTGCTTTCCTTGGATAGGGTGAAGCTCCAACAGAAAATGAATATGTTTGTTTTGTAAGCTCTGAAGTGTCGTGTAGTTGGGAAGTAATGTCATTATCACCTTCCCGAACTAAGATTTCTTCCCTTCCCCTCTTTAATCCCCAGAACTCAGCCTGACCTCAACCCAGGACTCTGACCCCATAGTATATTTTGACCCCATGCATTGACCTCTACCCTCCAGGTGGCCCAGGGGAGTCGATGGAGTCTGGCCACCCGCAGCTTGTCAGACGTTCGCAGCATCCACAGCCAGATCCCGGATTACACCAACGTTGGCCTCTATGAGGTGAGCCTGACCCCCAGGCAGGCCGAGCTCCGTTCCTGGAGTCACGTCGTATCTTGCAGAGTCCAGGAAATGGGGATAGGAGCCCAGAATGGGAACTAGGGAGAGTTCATGGATTCCTCCTCAAAGGGGAGCATCTGGGAATCCTTCCTGCTGGGGGATTTTCCATTAGCCATTATCCGGGTGAGGGCTCTTCAAAGGCCAATCACAGTGGCCTAAAGACTAGAGGCCTGACGGTGGGGAGTTTGATGGGACCAGTATGTAGCCTGAAGAGGCCACTGAGGTCATCCTCCACCCTGTTGGGAGCCCCTGGTTCTCCCCCTCAGTGCTCGAAGCCTTTGGGTTACTGAAGGGCACAGGCCTCCCTGGAAAGACTGAGACAGAGGCTCATCTGGGAAGTGATCTCATGGTCACAAAGAGGACTTTTCCAGGATTGGATTGTTCAGGAAGGGGCTTCTAGACTGAGCTAATAATCTCTGACTCAAGCCAGACCCATGTCTTGGCCCCGCCCAGCACTTCTAACCCAATCAGATCACACTCTGGAGCAGCAAGACTTAGAGGGAAAAAGAAAGTCACAAAAGGGCATTAGGACATTAACCACGGGGTCAGCAGATCTGAATGTGGTGGGATGGGTGGGAGATAATGAGAACAGATTCAGAGAGCACTGAGAGAGAGCTCCACTCATGAAGAGGGAGTGGTGATTTAGAGCTCTTGGGTGTCATGTCGTGGAGAGAATGCAGAGACTCCTAGTATGTCACCTAGAGGCCATTGCAGCCATTTCCCAGTAGAACACTATTGTCGTTTGGGGCAGGACCCTATGCCTTGAAGAATGTTTAGTGCCACTTGTCTCTGACTCTGTCCACTGATCACAGCCCCCAGTTTTTGTGACAATTAAAAATGTCTCCACATTTATTTCCAAATCTTCTTTAGGGGTCAGTACCAAACCCCCAGAATTCCCTCCTAGTCCAAATCCTTTATCAACAGACAAGGCCAACTATGTAATTTGCAAGGTCTAGGGCAAAATAAAAATGAAGTGCCCTTTGTTCATTCAGGGTGACAGCGGCAGATCACTGAACCAAGCTCAGGCCCTTCTGAGCACAGGGCCCTGGGTGACTGCATGGGTCGCACGCCCATGAACTGGCCCTGCCGACAGCTGAGGACAGTGAGGCCCAGAGCCTGCAGGGGAGCTGTCTATTCTTCACAGTTAGTCTGTAATAACGCGTGATCTACCCAGACTCCTGACGCCCACCACAGTGCTCTCTTATGGCAGCGGGTGGTGAGGAGGGCTGTGATTTCAACGACACTTGTGGTGGTGATGGCTTACTTAATAGGGCTGTTGGTGAGCACATCTGGCGTGGTGAGGACAGCCTCTGCGTCTCTCTCCCACGGGCGGGCTCTCACGCAGCTGGCTGTGAAGTGGGCTGGCAGACATTATACCCCTTGCTCCTGAAGCTCTTTGCCACATGTAAGACGGGTTCTGGGGCAGGGAGCCAAGGGAAACATGGGGGCTCTCTAGGGCTCCTCACATCATGGGGTTTTGAGAAACCGAGTTCCCTGCTCCTGTCTCTGCTCCAGGGAGACTGGGTTTGGCTGAAGAAATTCCCGGGGGAACAGCACATAGCTATCCGCCCAGCGACCAAGATGGCCTTCTCCAAGGTGAGAGTGGGCCTGGGATGGGGTGTGAGGTGGCCATCGTTTCCTCCCTCCTTGCCTTCTTTTTGCAGCTGAGTCCAAGTAGGCCCCATTGTGGCAGGGATGAAGGACTCTCAGTGAAGTGTCCCCTCCTCTCTAAAGCAGGTTTCTTATCATGCTCTCTTATAACACTAGTGCTTTCCTTTGAGGTGTTGATCATAATTTGTAATTGTCTGTTCACCTGTGTGTGCTTGCTTATTTCTTATCTGCCTCCCTCCCTGAACTGTAAGCTGAGTGAGGGCTTTCCCCCTTCCCCCTCCATTGCATTAATATTTCCAGCACCCAGCACAGTGTCTGGAACATTAGAGACACCCAGTGAATGTTGAGTGAATGCTAGAAAATAAATGGGTTTCCAGTTCTGTCAGGCTGCTTGCACAGAATGGCCTAGTTGGTGCAAACTGAGTGACGTGGAAAGTTGGCAAGGAGGCTATAAACTGGCTTATTCTGGTCATTCCAACCTTAGTGTCCCCCTTACCCCTAACACCATACAGCCTTGGCCTGGCCTCCTTCCCGGATGCCTCCACAGACGCTCTTGGCACAGCTGCAGAATGACTTAAGTCATTAAGTGGACTACCAGTAGTCAACGGACTAAATCACCATTTAACAACAGGCATTTAAGATGAAAAGAAGCCCCTTGTTGGACCAAAGAAAAACTAGAAAGGGCATCAGTCACCCACTAGCCCTCATTTTTCCAGCCAGACTGTGAGGGCCTCCGTCCCACCGAGTGGGTGTGGCCTTGTTGCTGGCTCCTCTGGGACACAGCTCAACTAGTTAGTCCTTCTTCCTTAATGTGGCAGGGGGCGGGGCGGGGGGGTGCCTCTATCTGGCACAATGATGTAATAAGCAAAGCAGCCCTGGGCTGAGTCACCAGCATAAGCCACTTCTGGTGATTTTTGAAAGCACTGCAGTGTCTGCCTGATTCTCCCCGCAAGGGACGGTTATATCAGAAGTTGGGGGTGGGGGGCGGTGAGTACCAGGAGCTTTTCCTTCATGAGGTGTTTTCCCTTAAGACCCAGGAAGTTCAAAGTCTTATGGTTAATCAGAAACTGCCTGGGTCCTGATTTACCAGCGCAAAATTGTCTTTTCATTCATAACTTTGTTACACCACGTTCAGTGTCTGCACGGTGGCCTTTGACTGTGTTTTCTTTCCCAGAGAGAGAAGGTATCTGTAGAAGGAAGCCCCTACATGCCCTACAGACCTTTCCACTCACCATTTTTACCCCATCCTCTAATCAAAAACAGACCTGAAGAACAGCCTCCTGCCCACCTCGCTCCCAGAACAGCAAATGCCTGTTAATTCCCGCCCCCTCCCCCAGATCCGGGAGCTCCGGCATGAGAACGTGGCCCTCTACCTGGGGCTCTTCCTGGCGGGGGGAGCTGGCGGCGCCACGGCCCCCGGGGAAGGGATGCTGGCTGTGGTCTCAGAGCACTGTGCCCGTGGCTCCCTCCAAGACCTCCTCGCTCAGAGAGACATAAAGCTGGACTGGATGTTCAAGTCCTCCCTCCTACTGGACCTCATCAAGGTGTGCGTGTCGGGGTGGGACCGCGTGGGCTGCGGCGGGGAGGAGCCGGCGGGGGAACCGCGTGGGCTGAGGCTGCCCCTGACGCCACTTCTTCCAGGGAATAAGGTATCTGCACCATCGAGGCGTGGCCCACGGGCGGCTGAAGTCACGGAACTGCGTGGTGGACGGGAGGTTCGTGCTTAAAGTCACCGACCACGGTCATGGGCGACTGCTGGAAGCGCAGAGGGTGTTACCGGAGCCTCCCAGCGCGGAGGGTAGGATTCCCCGGCTGCCCCCCGGGCGGCCGAGCATACCCCGCATCCCCTTTGTTTCAAGGGCCTCTCCTTTCCTCCTCCCCTCGCACTCTCTCCATCCCACACCCACCGGACAGGACTCCTGCCGCGGAGGAGGTCTTGTGACCTCTGAGATGAGGCGGGTCTGGCTCCGTGACTGGGGAGGCGGGGAGTCGTTAGGGGGCGGGACTTGTGCCTGAGGGGCGGAGCTCCTGCCCTTGCAGGGGGGTCTGCTTCTAGTGGGGCTTTGCCTAAGGGCGGGGCTTGTGCCCAAGGGACCTAATCTGCTCTCGGCACCGCTTTGTCTAAAGGGCGGGTCCTATTTGTGAGGGCCCGGCTTTCTGAGACCTGCTCTGGGTTTCTGGTGGTTTCTCCTGGGGATCACTGCGGGCAGCAGGGCCACACTGAAGCTGGGGAGTTGAGCGGGTGCGAGCCTGGGCTTGCTGGTGAGGGTGGGGGTGTCTGTCCCTAGCGCCTCTGTGGCCCTCCGCGTGCCCACGCCCCCTTCCCCGACCCCAGACCAGCTATGGACAGCCCCGGAGCTGCTTCGGGACCCGGCCCTGGAGCGCCGGGGAACGCTGGCCGGCGACGTCTTCAGTCTGGGCATCATCATGCAAGAGGTCGTGTGCCGCAGCGCCCCTTACGCCATGCTGGAGCTGACTCCCGAGGGTACGGCCCGCCCTCGCCTGGCCTTTGGACTAGAAAGACACCCTGCTGTTAGGCAGAGACCCAGCCTCACTCGGTGCTGAGACTTACTTATGTGGGACTCCCTAGAGCTGAGTTCTGAAGGGTGAGGGCAGTGGAGAGCCAAGCATCAGGATGGGAGGGGGCGGCCTTTCAGCACCCAGACGTCAGTGGTTTCCTCTGTCCTGACCCTGGACCCAGCCTGCTGCCCCAACGGTGGTAGCAAGCTCCTCTCTAGTTCTTAGGGGCCCCAGGGAGGCAGCACGATAGGGGGAAGGGGGAAACAGAGCAGATGGATCTGGTTCAGATCTATACCATGTATAGGATACAGCATGCTACGTGATCACTCTAACCCTCACTTGTCTTATGTACAATAAATGTCAGTCTTTTTGCCTGGCCCCTCTTACTGCCCCCTGGCCCCCAGGGTTCAGGGTCCTGTTGCTCCCAGCAACACCTCCCACACTACACTTCCCCACCTGCTGAAGCTTCCCCTTCCAGACCCCTCCTCTTGAGCTTCAACAATCAGGCCAGAGTCAGAGGTGGCTTCTGTTCTGGCACACCCCCTCTCTTGTTCCCTTCATGCCTCCAGAAGTGGTGAAGAGGGTACAGAGCCCCCCTCCGCTGTGTCGGCCCTCGGTGTCCATGGACCAGGCGCCCACGGAGTGCATCCAGCTGATGAAACAGTGCTGGGCGGAGCAGCCGGAACTTCGGCCCTCCATCGATCGCACCTTCGACCTGGTCAGGGGCTGGGCTGGGCAAGGACTGGGCTGGCTGTTTGCCAGCAACTTGGGGTAGGGGAGGGGGGCTGCAGGAAGGCAAGCTGGCAGGATCTCTGACCTTCCAGGCTACTTCCTAGGGGGCAGTCTGAGGATTAAGGGTTTGGTGGGGACAGAATTAGAATGGGGGCTGTGGAGGCCTTTGGAGTGGGAGATGGAGCTCTGGGTGGGAGAAATATTTAATTCAATTCAAATAACATTTACTGAGTATGTGTTTGGCCTAGTGAGGGAGAAAGACCCTTGGCTTGGGAGTCCAAAGACTGGGCTGGTTCCAGCGCCTTGTCAGTTGCTAACAGAACAGGTGACCTCTTAATAACGTGTGAAAACACAGTGCCCAGCACGGGGCAGCACGAGCTTGATGGGTATAGATGAAGGGGGCTGGGGGCAGAGGATCAGGCATAATACAGCCCCATGAGAGGGGCACGGCAGGCCAGGTCCTCAGCAGCCCCGCCAGCTTCCTCCTCCTACTAGTTCAAGAGCATCAACAAGGGCCGGAAGATGAACATCATCGACTCGATGCTGCGGATGCTGGAACAGTACTCCAGTAACCTGGAGGACCTGATCCGGGAGCGCACGGAGGAGCTGGAGCTGGAAAAGCAGAAGACAGACCGGCTGCTCACACAGATGCTGCCTCCGTGGGTGCCTATGGGGAGAGGTGGGTGGGGAGGACAGCTGGAATCCAGCCAGACTGGTGGGGCCTCCAGGTGAGCTCAACACCTGCCCTCCCCAGGTCTGTGGCTGAGGCGCTGAAGATGGGGACACCTGTGGAGCCCGAGTATTTCGAGGAGGTGACACTGTACTTCAGTGACATTGTGGGTTTCACCACCATCTCAGCCATGAGTGAGCCCATCGAAGTGGTGGACCTGCTCAATGACCTCTACACGCTCTTTGATGCCATCATCGGCTCCCATGATGTCTACAAGGTGGGGTGTATAGGGGGCGAGCCCTCCTTCAGCTTCTCCGGCCCCCGCTCCCCTGCCCGAGGTCACCAGCACGATCCTCTTTCCCAGCCCTCCTGTCCCTTTTCTCCTCTGCCAGTCCCCAGCTCAGTCCCCCAGCTGGAAGGCTCCCCAGGATCTCTGCACTCACCCCAGTTTAGGCCTCCCGACCAGGGACATTGGCATTGGCGGGGTGCTCAGTACTGAATTCTCTCCTCAGGTGGAGACAATCGGGGACGCTTATATGGTGGCCTCAGGGCTGCCCCAACGGAACGGGCAGCGGCACGCAGCAGAGATCGCCAACATGGCTCTGGACATCCTCAGTGCCGTGGGCACCTTCCGCATGCGGCACATGCCCGAGGTGCCCGTGCGCATCCGCATCGGCCTGCACTCGGGTAACTCCGCGCCTTCCCGGGCTCTCCAGCCCATCTCCCTCGTTAGGGTGGGCTCCAGATTTCCTAGATAGGAGGCAAACTCGTGGAGTGGGTGGGGGCGGGGACTTGTCTTGAAGCCACCTTTTCACAGCAGGCACCGCATTGTAATTGGGAGGGTACGCTTGAGAGGGTTTCTTTGGGAAGCCAGTGGAGATTATGGGGGTGCTAAAGGTCCCCCGAGCCCTAGGTGCCACCCAGCCGCCAGCAGGCCAGCTTCAGCGCGGGCCAGCCAGCCCGCCGACGCCGCGCGTCTCCACAGGCCCGTGCGTGGCGGGCGTGGTGGGCCTCACCATGCCGCGGTACTGCCTGTTTGGGGACACGGTCAACACCGCCTCGCGCATGGAGTCCACCGGGCTGCGTGAGTGTGACGGGGCGGGAGGGGCGGGGAGGGGGCGTGGGAGGGGTGTCCTGAGCTCACGGTGTCCCCTGCCGTCCCAGCTTACCGCATCCACGTGAACAGGAGCACCGTGCAGATTCTCTCCGCCCTAGACGAGGGCTTCCAGACCGAGCTGCGGGGTCGCACGGAGCTGAAGGTGAGGCCGGGCTGGAAGACGCAACTCGCCACGCCCGGTTCCACTAAGACCTCGAGATCCACCGGCCCTCACCTCAGCCCGCCTGAGTCCTCCCCTCCCCGTGTCTCCCCAGGGCAAGGGCGCCGAGGAAACGTACTGGCTGGTGGGCAGACGCGGCTTCGACAAGCCCATCCCCAAACCGCCTGACCTGCAACCCGGGTGAGGATCCGGCCTTCGCGCGGCGCCATGACCGAGTTGGTCCCTCCATGCCCTCCCTCCGCTCCTGCCCTGCACCGGACCCCGCCCAAGTGGGGTGACCTGGGCCTCGCCCTCCATGAGGCCGCCCCTCCCTTCGCCACAGGGCCAGCAACCACGGCATCAGCTTGCAGGATATCCCGCCTGAGCGGCGCCGGAAGCTGGAGAAGGCGAGGCCGGGCCAGTTTTCCGGAAAGTGAGGCTGGGCCTGGGACAAGGTACTGCCCCCTTGGCTCCCACGCCCCACAGACCCCGGGGGCTACATACATGCTTCCTGGAGGACGGGCACCTCTTCCCCAGCCTGGGGACCTAGCCCTGCCTGCCTGCGGAACGTCCCACTCAAGCCAGGTGTCCCCGTCCTTCTCTGACTTGGTGAGCCCAGGCTGGTTCCTGAACCCAGGGATTTCCCAGCCACAGGGATCCTGGTTCGGTAGGTCTGGAGTGGGCCAGGAATCCAGACTCGGGAATGACTCTCCCCTACTGAGGTGAACCCCCATGACCCCTTTCCATGATTTCCCTCTGAAACACTCCTCTTTCCCTCAGGATTATTCCGGAAGGTCTTTTTCCTGAAAGTTGCTGCTGTAGGTGACCAAAAGTCTGGCTAATACCAGTGGCTTCCATCCAGCTCCGCCTCAAAGGATTCTGAGCCTTTGCAAGAGCTGGTTGCAAACCAGCTGTGTGACCCCGGGAAAGTCTCATGCACTCTCTGGGCTTGGTTTCCCCTCCGTGGTAAAATGAAGAGTGGCCTACCTAGGTGGTTTCCATACCCTCCGGCCCTGACAGCTGGCCTTCAGAACGGTTGGCCTTGGGGTACAGGGCACCGGGCACGTGGCCTCCTGCCCCAGTGACCCTGAGCCCATCAGAAGGGCCCCAGGAAGGAGGATCTGGGATTGGATGTCCCAACCCCAGAGGAGGTGGAGACCGCCTGTTCCACCAGAGCAGGGGTGTCGTGTGGCCTGAGGATTCGAGGGCTTCTGTTTAGCCTCAAGCATCCTTCCCTTCTCCATCCCCCGCCAGTCAGAAACTGGCTCCTTCTCCTGTGGTGTAACCACATACTTTGCCCAAGTGCAGAGAAAAGCTTGTTTCAAAGCTTTGGGAAAAGGAAGGTAAACAAACCCCACGAAACCTCTCCTAACCAGAACACCCAGGAATAGCAGTATTCTCTGCTTAACTGGGCGCCACTGAGCAGGCAGTTGAACAGAAAATCCTCCCAGCTTAGTTGTTTGTGACAAGTATCAACCCCTCCCATCCCAGGAAGTCCCCAGGTAAAGCTTCTTTTGTGGAACTCTGATGTCCCAGAGCTTGAGCCTTGGCATATTGGACTCTGGGAGGCCTTCACCATTGCTGCAGAACCTGGCAAAAGTTAGCAGCAGCTGTAGCCACCCATTCTGTCACTAGGTAGTGAGCCTCCAGTCCCTGGAGATGTGCAAGCAGAACTGGAGACCTCTTTGAGCAGGGAGAGAACAGTCAGAGGGACTTCCTGGGCGGAAGGATGAACTAAACCCTCACCACACAGTGTGGTAGGTAGGCCAGCAGCAGCAACGTCACCTGGGAGCTTGTTAGCAATGCAGAATCTCAGGCCCAGGCGTATTGAAACAGAATATACATCCTAACAAAGTTCCTTCAGAGTATTTATATGGACATTAAAGTTTCTGAATCATAGAACTAAAGGATCCTAGGATCTCTAAAATCTCAGAACTGCTAAGATGTTATAAAAACCAGCCTAGAAACTAGCCCTGAGACTTGTTTTGTTTGATCAATGTGTTTTGTTTGATCAATCAAAGTGATTTTGTTTTTGTTTTGAGCTAACATTTAGAAATCAAGAGATACCACATTGTAAAAATGGCTGCCAAATTTCCCTCTTCTCTGAAATCAAAAGCCCCACACAGGGGCAATTGCTGACTTCCTGCTGGAGCTCAAGAGCAGCCATCCCCTCGTCCCGTCTCTCCAGGGTTTCGCTTTTCTGTTCTCACCGTGCCCACCACTCCACGTGGACTCCAAGACACCAAGATTTTCTGAACATCTCTTATGTACCTGTCCAGAGCCTGTAGACGTTAGACCTCAGGACTCTGGAGTAGCTGATGTTAGGATTACAGGCACTGCTGGAGATTGCTTTGCCTGACTCGTAAAATCCACAAGTTCAATGGTCTTCCCCTCCTTCCTAAAGGTAGAGAAAGAACAGACAAGAAACCTAAAATCCAGCACTTGTAGGTTCTGGTTACTTAAGGTGGTGCTGCTATAGTGAGTAATACAGTATAATTTAAAAAACATTTTTAACCGAGTTCAGAGATGATGAATTAAAGATTTTTTTAAAACCCTGATGCACACACACAAAATATTTTTTAAATTATGTACATTCTTAAACATCTCTCTTCAGATTTTCTCTGTACTTAGGCCCCAGGAATCAAGGGCAGGCTCTGCACTGCTGGTGTTGGAGCTGACCTGTGGATGTAGCTCTTACTCCCCTGCCTCTTCCCTCCCTCCCTCCCCACCCCTTACCTCTCCTTCCCTCCCTGCCTGTGAGGGGCCTAGGGTAGTTACTGGCCTGTGATTCAGGGGAGCTTTGGGAAAGAATTGGCCTGGGATTAGGTGCAGGAGGATTAGTGTGGACAGGCTGGGGCAAGGCACCCCCAGAGGGGGAGGAGTATGACCTGGGGCCCAAACCCAGTTTGGGGCAGAGGTGGGGCGGGCGGGGCTGAGCTGGTCCCTTCCCACCCTCAACTCAGCCTTGTTCCTGGGACTCAGTCTCAAAGGCGAGTGACGGGGTGGCGGGGGGGAGGAGCTGGTAAAGGAGAGGCCTGTCCTCCTCCCCAGCCAGGAGAACGCAGGACCACCCGCCCCAGAGCTCAGAGAGCTGGTGGGAGAAGAGGAGGGAAACAGTTAAGCCCCAGTCTCCTCTCTCGGCCGGGCAGTTTCTCCTTGCCTTTCTCCTCCATTTCCATGGAACCTTTTCTCCTGGGCCCAGTCAGTCTCCTAGAGCCCAGCTGCCCTCAGACCCAAGTCCCCTCCACCTGGTCACCCCTCTTGTTCCAGGGACCCGGGCAATTCTCAGCCCAGAGAGCACCCGGCTTGGCCACTAGGCACCCCTCACCCTCAGATGTGTTTACACTACCTCTGCCAGCTGGCCTGTGCCAGGAGTCCACACTCGAGTGGCCTTGCCTTTGGGATGGCTCTGTCGCCAGGAGCAGCGCTGGCCGAAGCAGGGACCTCCCGCAGCTCTGCTGCTGCTTCCATCCCAAAGCCTGGACGGGATGCCACATCCTGAGCCAGGGCTCACCTGGCGCCTTTGTGCCGTTTGTTTGAGCCTCTACCCTTCACTAGGCTTAACCAGTTCCTGCTAGTCGAGTACAATGGGATAGCAAGTTGTTTTCTTTGCTTAAGCCAGATTGAATTGGGTAGTCTGTTCTTTGCAGTCAAAAGTGTCTCAGAAGGATTGTGGAAAGCAGTGAGGGTTGGACTGGTTTAAGAGGAAAGAAAAGGAGAAAAACACTGAATTTGGAGGGAGGAGGGAGTGAAGGATGAATGACAAGAGATGATGTCTCTCTCTAAGCCTCAACTCCACCGAGAGTCAGCCCGGGCCCTTCCCTGCGGTATGACTGTTCCTGAAATTCCATTTACGGGGAGCCTAACCCAGGCAAAGGTTAGGACCTTGTGAGAGAAAAGGCACACAGCCTGGTAGCCTTGTCGGGACTCTCGTGCTGACTCAGCATTTAGAAGGTGGAGGAATCTTTCAGGTCCTGCCCCAGAGGAGACGATGCAAAGGAGAGTGAAGTGAGGTCTCTAAGATCAGCGCATCGAGATTAGGGTGGGACAGGCGGCTTGCCCTGCTCCCAGAGGGGGAAGGGAGCAGAGAAACTGGGGAGAGGGACAACTGCGATGTCTGGGAAACCCAGGTTCCCACAGAGAGGAGCTTGTTTGTCACAGTCTAGAGACTCGCCCATCCAAACTAAAGCCATTTTGTCACCTCCACCAGGGACATTGAACTTTACCACCCACCCCTGAGTCTGGGTCTCTGGCCCTGGACCCAGAGAAGGGCATGCCACCCTGGCACTTACCCATTCTGTCACAGGGAACATCAATCCCATCACCTAAAAAGCACGTCCCCATATACGACCCCTAATCCTCACACAACCCATTTTACACACATGGAAACTGAGGCTCCCAGTGGTGAAAAGCCTTGTCAATCACGGCAGTCCCAGCAAATCTTGGGATCAGGAAGCACACCCAGGAGTTCAGGCTCTGGGCCTCAGGGTGCCTCTCAGCGATGCTCTGGAGATGTTTCTCTCACAGGCAGTCCTGCTTTGTGACCCCTTGATTCTTTTCTGCAAGAACATGACTTAAACTCCAAGCCAATGTCTGTGTAATCAGATTCTTAAAGAATTTTGACTTGGTGAGATATGAACGTGAACCCATTTTACATTTCTCCAACCAGTACCTTCAAAAGTCCAGTCCAGTTGAAAACTCCCATTTCCTAATCTGCTCTGAAAGTCTGTTCCTCACCACGGTCCGGGCCCTGGTGGGGAGGGGGGTGGTGTAGGGGGGGAGGAGGGAAGGAGCAGTCATGCTCCTTCCCTCTTCCCCCAACTCTGGCTTCTCCATCAGGAGAGGAGGGACATAGGGGCATAATTTGATCCTGGGACCCCCACCCCCTCATTCTTTTTTTTCCCCCCCCTCATTCTTCAAAGGAGGAATACAGCGGAAGCTTAACTGGTTGCCGGATCAGGAAGATTCCCCTGGTCTCGCTTTGGCTCAGCAGCTGCTGGTGCTGGCTGGGGATACCGTCCTCTCTCTACCTGTGCAGAGGTGATTTCACTGCAAAGCTGATAAAGGTGAAACTTCACAATCTCTCACCTGCACAAGTCCCTTCCACGTCTCACTACCCAATTTTGTATTCTTTTTCTTAAAGAAGGCCTTCAAAGTTGGATAAGCTTGGGAATTCCCTGGTGGTCCAGTGGTTAGGACTCTGTGCTTTCACTGCCAGGGGCCCAGGTTCGATCCCTGGTCGGGGAACTAAGATCCGGCGAGCTGTGCAGCCCGGCCAAAAACAAACAAAAAGGTTGGATGAGCTGAGGGTCCCCACAACATTTGGATCCATCCTGGGTATAGTCCCCTGGGGGTTGTGGATCAGCTTCCCCAGCCTTTTTCATCACTAAAGGCAGAAAGCAGCAGCTGGGACTTCTCTGGCGGCCCAGTGGTTAAGACTTCGTCTTCTAATGCAGGGAGTGCGGGTTCGATCCCTGGTCGAGGAGCTAAGATCCCACATGCCTTGGCCAAAAAACCGAAACATAAAACAGAAGCAATGCTGTAACAAATTCAATAAAGACAAGGCTACCCTGGTGGCGCAGTGGTTAAGAATCTGCCTGCCAGTGCAGGGGACATGGGTTTGAGCCCTGGTCCGGGAAGATCCCACATGCTGCGGAGCAACTAAGCCTGTGCGCCACAACTACTGAGCCTGCAAGCCACAACCACTGAAGCCCACACGCCTAGAGCCCGTGCTCCGCAACAAGAGAAGCCACCGCAATGAGAAGCCGGTGCACCTCAACGAAGAGTAGCCCCCTCTCACCACAACTAGAGAAAGCCCGCGCGCAGCAACGAAGACCCAACACAGCCAAAAATAAATAAATAAATACATTAAAAAAAAAAAAAAAAAAAAAAACAGAGTTTTAGTGTAGTTTATCATGAAGTAATGGATAACCAGAACAAGCTCTCCATTTCAGAAGACCTCTAAACCTTGGCTGAGAGTTTTGAAAGACTCAGGTCAGCAATCCACTGACAGATGGTTTCTGAGAGGAACTTCTCCCAGAAAAGGTAGAATAAACACATTTTTTTTTCCTATTTCTTCCCACATCTGAAATTCCTTTGGGGATCCACCCATCTCCACCCTTAATCCGTATAGTTTGTATGGGGCTAATTCCAGCCCCAGCTTCAGAGTCTGTGACCAAGGCCAGTTCAGTGAGGGTCAGTCCCAGAACATTTGCAGTAAGAGGGTGACATCGTCTTTGTGCTAGGTTTGCTAAGCTGGAAGGATAGAAGCCCAGAGCTGCTGGTCATCGTTTCTGCCACCACTTGGGAAGAGTCTGCCTGAGAATGAGCTAACACAGTTCAACACAGAAGAAATCAGAAATGAAATATTGAGGAAGCACAATTCCTGACACATGTTCTGGGCACCTGGATCCATCCAGGCCTGAAGCCATTACTCCTGAATTTTCCAGTTACACAAACCAATATGTTCCCATATTTTATCAGGCTTGTTTGAGTTTAGATTATCCTGTTTGTTCATCTCTGCCTATTAAAATTGTATCAGGGCCTCCCTGGTGGCGCAAGTGGTTAAGAGTCCGCCTGCCGATGCAGGGGATACGGGTTCGTGCCCCGGTCTGGGAGGATCCCATATGCCGCGGAGCGGCTGGGCCCGTGAGCCATGGCCGCTGGGCCTGCGCATCCGGAGCCTGTGCTCCGCAACGGGAGAGGCCACAACAGTGAGAGGCCCACATACCGCAAAAAGAAAAAAAAAAAAAAAATTGTATCAGTGTTTCATCACTAGTTTAAAACTCACCTCCTACGAGAAGTTTTCCTTGAATTATTTAGGGGATGTTTATTGTTTGGGGTTTTCCATTGCCCAGAAAAGACCTCTCCACATACTTCCAAAAAATCCTCACAGCCCTCACAGCTCATCAGCATCACCAACGTGGCTACGATGGACACAGCCACTATGATATCTTTTTTTTTTTTTTTTTTTTTGCGGTACGCGGGCCTCTCACTGCTGTGGCCTCTCCCGTTGCGGAGCACAGGCTCCGGACGCGCAGGCTCAGTGGCCATGGCTCACAGGCCCAGCCTCTCCGCGGCATGTGGGATCTTCCCGGACCGGGGCATGAACCCATGTCCCCTGCATCGGCAGGCGGACTCTCAACCACTGCACCACCAGGGAAGCCCCACCCTGATATCTTGTGTGACCCCTTCCTCCTGCTGAACAGGGGTAATTGGACCATAGGTGGATCTCTGTCCCAAACTGGGTCAGTGAGAACCCTTTGCCTGGGGAACTTGGAATCTTAACCAAGACACTCAAAACATATTTATCTGAAACGGAGCAGGACCGCATGGTCCTTGCCCCCCGTGTCCTCTGTCTGCCTTTTGTCTGCGGAAAAACTTTAGCCAAAGAATAAGTTTAATCAGAGAAGTGAGAAAATGCAGAAACAAAGGAAACCAGTCAAAGGAGACCAAATAATAATAGTTTAGTCATTAAACATAGTCAAGGACCTTTAGTTCCTCCTCAAGGGCTGTAGATAATATTCTGAGCCATAGCCTGCGAGCTGTCTTGTAGATACTGAAACCCCACCAGGTGGAAGAAGTTAACTACATGATGACCAGACTGTAGCCATGACATAAGCTGCCACAATTCCGAGAAGTGGCCTCAAGGAAATGGAAACAAACCAACCCTGGAACTGAAGATTAACTGTTCCTAAAACAATCAAGATGACGCTGGTCAGACCACCGATGACCAATTTCAGGATGAACATCAGAGGTGACCGTGCAGTTTCTGCATGCAGCCCCCTCCGTCCGCCTATAAAAGCTCTTGCCCATTGATTGTCAGTGGGGGGAGTCAGCCTTTGGACAGGCGTCCGGCCTCTCCCACAGTTGCCAGCATCCAAAATAAAGCAAACTTTCTTTTCCACCAAGCTTGCCTCTTTATTGGGTTTTGAGCAGTGAGCAGCCGGACCCCACTTTCAGTTACTCTCTTAGACAGAGAGTATATAAACATGAACTGTGTGGCATCTATCTCTGTCATGTGGATTGGAAAACAGAACTGGTCAAGGGAGAGAGAGAAAAAAGAGACAAAACAGACATGCAGAGAAGAGAGATGGAGAGAGAATTTCCTGAGTTCCTACAAAGCTCCAGCTCCTGCCTCCAGGCTGTCCCTGAGGCCCAGCTATATCCCCACTCTTGTGTCCTTATATTAAATTCTTCTAAGACAAGTTCTCTCTTGCAGGTGTCTGTTACTTACAAATGAAAGAGTCCTAATTAACCCCATCTCCCCAGTCTCTAGACTAGTTCAGTCCTGTCTCCCTTCTATTCTGGATCCACTTTGCCCTGAGCCATACCTTACCTTCCGGATGACACTAGACTTCATCATAAATTCCAACTTTAGTCAGTTGGCTGTGACTCTCTGGAGTGCTATGATGACAAAGATTCTGAGGCTACACCTGGGCTCAAGAAGAAAAATACATGGATTGATTGGCAATGTCTGCCATGGGCACGAGATGGGAAGGGGCTGAATGCTTACCATGTCTGTTCTCTGACCTTGTCACGCATCTTTCCCCTCACATACAACACCCAGCTTAGTGCCTTACCCCGAGTACGTTCAGAGGATATACTTGTTGAATGGGTACGTGACAAGAATGATCGTCTATGAGACACATTCAGTGGGATGAGTAACAGGAAGTGGAAGATGAGAGGATGAATTGGAAGGAAGAGAGAGAGGCAACTCATGCTGTCAGTTTTGGAATCAAATACACAGGTGTGGTGGCAGGTGGGATTTACGGAGCACTTTCATCACCTCCGTCTGCCTAAGTCTTGCTCATCCTACAAAACTCAGTGTGAACACTGAGTTTTCAGTGTTCTTATCTGAAGGAAGTTTTTTCTGACATGCCCTACTCCCATGTCTGAGATAGGCCTCTGTACCAAAGAGGATTCTTCTGATTGAAAGAGTCCAATTTTCTTTCAAAGGAAAATTGTAGCTTATGTAACCAAAAGACCATGAGTATCAGGCATGGCTGGATCCAGGTATTCACATGAGGGGTCTATAAATTACTCAGCTATATTTTCCACTGGGTTGCTTTCATTCTCAGGTGGGCTTTCCCAAAATGGTTACAGAAATAGCCAGCAGCAGCTTCAAGGCTTACTTATATCCTACCATGCAACTCCTAGGAAATGAAAGTGATTTTTTAAAAAAAGACAATTCCAGGGCTTCCCTGGTGGTGCAGTGGTTGAGAGTCTGCCTGCCGATGCGGGGACACGGGTTAGTGCCCCGGTCCGGGAAGATCCCACATGCCGCGGAGCGGCTGAGCCCGTGAGCCATGGCCGCTGGGCCTGTGCATCCAGAGCCTGTGCTCTGAAAGGGGAGGCCACAACAGTGAGAGGCCCGCGTACCCCCCCCCAAAAAAATAGAACTACCATATGATCCAGCAATCCCACTACCGGGCATATACCCAGAGAAAACCATAATTCAAAAGGACACATGCACCCCCATGTTCACTGCAGCACTATTTACAATAGCCAGGTCACAGAAGCAACCTAAATCCCCATCAACAGACAAATGGATAAAGAAGATGTGGTACATGTAAACAATGGAATATTACTCAGCCATAAAATGGAATGAAACTGGGTCATTTGTAGAGACATGGATGGACCTAGAGACTGTCATACAGAGTGAAGTAAGTCAGAAAGAGAAAAACAAATATCATATATTAACGCATATATGTGGAATCTAGAAAAATGGTACAGATGAACTGGTTTGCAAGGCAGAAATAGAGACACAGATGTAGAGAACAAATTGTATGGACACCAAGGGGGAAAAGCCGGGGTCGGGGGTTGGTGGTGGGATGAACTGAGAGATTGGGATTGACATATATACACTAATATGTATAAAATAGGTAACTAATAAGAACCTGCTGTATAAAAAAAAAATTTAAAAAAACTAGATTGAACACAAACATTGGGTTTTGCCCCCTCCCCAAACTCCATTAAAAGTGGCTATAAAGGGATTTTTTTGTTTTCCTTAATGGTGTTGTGGGGAATTCCCTGGTGCCAGTGGCTAGGACTCCGCACTTTCACTGCCAAGGGCGCCAGTTGATCTGCAAGCCATGTGGTGCAGCCAAAAAAAAAAAGGTGTTCCCACGTTGACTCTGAGCTGATCTGTGACTTGCTTTGACCAACAGAATGTGTCTGAATTCCAGGCCTTAAGAGGTCTGGAAATTACGGCTTTGGGCTTCTTGGGATGCAGGCACCATGTAGTGAAGCTCAGGCAGGATTACTGAATGATGGGCGACCACGTGGAGAGAGAGATGCCGGGCCAGCCCCCAGCCATTGACACAGGAGTGGCTGAGCCCATTTGGATACTCCATCATTAGCCTATCTCCCAAGTGAATGTAGCTGTGTGAGGGACTCCAGCCCAAGCTGCAAAATCATCAGAAAGTAAATCATTCTTTGTGTTTTTGACTGAGAGCACTGCATAGTTAACAAAAGTAGGTCACGTCGTGGTGCAAGATTGTGAAGTTACAGAACACCTGGGGCAAAGAGAAGATCCAGAAAGCTTCTGGAGGGAATAGCAGGTCCTAGGAAAAGAACCAGGAACCCAAATGACTTCAGGTTTCTTTACAGCAACCTTGTTTCCCGTGAGACAGTCCTCTCAAAGTTCCGAACAAAAATTATTTCCACATTATCATTCAAGTGTGTAGATAGATTTTAGACATTTCCAGACATGCAGGGTCTTAAAAACTGCTCCTCCCTCCCGTGTACCCTTTCTGAAGTAGCTATTGAAGGGCGTGCTCCATGGAAAGGAATCCCAAGGACTGTGGGGAAGCAAGAGCCCAGGATGACAGCTAAGGAGCAGGCTAGAGGGCCAACAGTGCAGACTGGAGATAACCTGGGAGTATCTGATGTGCCCCAGCATAGTGAGAGGGATCTAGATGAATGGTGAAATTAATAAAGGTGTAGAGAACACTGGACAAATAATAACAAATATAAAGCTATTATCATGAACAGCAGCAAAAGGTTTTGTAGGAAAGGAAAACAATAATTACAGTACACTCTAAAGCTCCCCTATGAATAGATGTACATAATCAAAATCATGTAAAGACTAAGTACTGGTTTGCCTAGTCCTAGTGAAACGCTATTGGAAGGATAGGAGATGAGGAAAGTTTGTGTCTTAGGAACAAGCCTAGGAAAGAGAATGCCATCTTGTCCTCCAGATTGGGGAGCCAATGTCTGCCTAAAACTGAAAAATCAACATAAACAATACATGCATGCTATGTTGAGATGCGGCAGTAAATACCAAGATTATTAACTAAAGAGATGAAAGTTTTTGTCTGTGATGAGAGGAAGATAGCAGGAGAGGTGAAGGGAACCACTATTGTTGGTGAGAAATTTATAGACCTGTCTGTCTCTCTTTTTTTTTTAATTGAATCATAGTTGATTTACTATGTTGTGTTAATTTCTGCTGTACAGCAAAGAGATTCAGATGCATATATATATATATATATATATATATACACTTTTTAAATATTCTTTTCCATTATGGTCCATCATAAGATAGTGAATACAGTTCTCTGTGCTATACAGTAGGACCTTTTTGTTGATCCAGTCTATGTATAATAGCTTACATCTGCTAACCCCAACCTCCCACTCCATCCCTCTCCCAATCCCCTCCCCCTTGGCAACCACAAGTCTGTTCTCTATTAGACCTGTCTCTTTAAATCATGCGCATCTACATCTTTGACCAAAATTTTTAGAATTTAAAAGAAAGAAAAAGGAGACAGGAAAGAAGGAAGAGAGGAAAGAAAAAGGGAGGGAGGGAGGAAAAAGAAAGAGAGGCAGGAGGCAAATCATTCAGGGGTTCAAAGCAGGGGAGCATGAGATCTGATTGACATTTTTAAACATTGAGTAATTTCCTTCCCCAGTCAGGGCTCTGATTTCTTCATCTATATCTTGAAGGGTTAGATGACAGCTCCCAGAAGACCCTGCCAGCTCAGATCATCTTGAGCTGTCAGCCAGAATGTAAACAAATATTTAAATGCTCAAGGGCAGCGGTTCTGAAGAAGAATCGCCCTGTGTGCCTATTTAAAATGTATATTTCCCAAGTTGAATATCTGGAGATCCTGCCTCCCTGGTGCAAGGGTCTGGGGAATTGGCCTCTTTAACACATATGTGAATGGTTAACTGCCTCATTCTGAGCAGCCCTGCTTTACGAAGGATCCTGGAAAGTTCAGGTTCACAGGTTTAACTAACATTCCATCACAAATCAATTCTCCTTTCAGCCCTGATTATATCAGGGAGAAAGTACCAATTTGGTGTTGATGTGACTTTAGAACCTCTGCAATTGTGGTTATTCTGTCATTGTGGGTCACCTACCAGGGGTGTTGGTCTTGACTGTACCACATCTCCACCCTCCTTCCCATCTCATTGTGGTTCCTTCTTTATCTCTGTAGTCGTGGGAAGTCTTTTCTGCTAGTCTTCAGGTCATTCTCGTGGATGGTTGCTCTGTAAATAGTTGTAATTTTGGTGAAGCGGTGGAAGTGAGCTCAGCGTCTTCCTGCTCCACCATCTGTGGGTTTACTGTTTAATAGGCACAGAGTTTCAGTTTGGGATGATGTAAATGTTCTGGAGATGAACTTTTTCTGGAGGTGGTGATGGTTGTACACCGAAGTGAATGTATCAATATTTGACTGTACTGTGAATGTACCATCTGAACTGTGCACTTGAAAATTCTCAGAATGGTACATTTTATGTTATGTGGGGGGTTTTTTGTTTTGTTTTTTGCAGTACGCGGGCCTCTCACCATGGTGGCCTCTCCCGTTGTGGAGCACAGGCTCCAGACGCGCAGGCTCAGCGGCCATGGCTCACGGGCCCAGCCGCTCCACGGCATGTGGGATCTTCCCGGACCAGGGCACGAACTCATGTCCCCCGCACCGGCAGGCGCACTCTCAACCACTGCGCCACCAGGGAAGCCCTGGGGCCTTTTTCTTGCGCTACGCCCTGGGCTCCCCAGGCTGGCCACGCCTCCCCAATGCTGCCCACTGCCCTGCCCCACAGGTGTCCTTCCAGCAGATCTGTAAGGATGCGCACCTGGTGAAGCATCAGGGGCAGCAGCTTTTTATTGAGTCCCAGGCCCGCCCTCTGCCCCGGCCCTGCGTCCCTGGTGAGTAGGTGAGGGTGTGGGTGAGGAGTGAGGCCTGGGGCGGGGCGGGTCCCACGACCCTCAGCCCAACCCAGAGGAGCTCTTCTCTCCTCGGCCCAGCTACAGGCACATTCAAGGCCAAGGCCCTTCCCTGCCAATCCGCAGACCCAGAGTTGGAGGTGGCACCTGCTCCGATCCAGGCCCCACTAGCCTTGGCTCCTGAGGAGGCTGAGCGGAAAGAAGCCTCCAGTTGCTCCTACCAGCAGATCAACTGCCTGGACAGCTTGGGCCCCGGCCCCGCCCCGCCCAGGCGCTGCCCTCATGTCCTCTGGTGCTTCCTCAGGTACCTGGAGAGCTGCAACCTCCCCAGCACGACCAAGCGCAAATGTACCTCCTGCATCGGCAGGCGGACTCTCAACCACTGTGCCACCAGGGAAGCCCCCATGTTATGTGTATTTTACCACAGTTTATGAAATGGATGATCTATAAAATCCAAACTTTTTACCCAGAAACAATGGGTAAAATTGGGTATATTTTTATACAAACAATGGGTATATTTTCTATAGCCACATGATCTCCTCTCTCCGAGGATCCAAATTACGATTTCTTTGAAATCTTCTGTTCCCTGAATTATCTGCCCCTTCAGTTTTGTTTTTGTCCTTGTCTTTTAGAAGGAAGCCTTCCTTGAAGGTCGGGTCATCCTTGGCCATTCATTCGTTTTTAAAAATGAGGCAAGAAAAACTGATTGGAAACTGTGTGAACAGGACTTATCAACTGGCGAGCTTAATTGGCAGAGCCATTTCATTGGGGAACCCCACATGACACTTGGGCTGGTCCGTTCCTCTAGAGAGACACCTTCCAGTCTTACCAGAGGGTGAGGGTTGAGGCGGGGCGGGGGGGTGGGTACTTGACTGCCAACATACTTGGGGCCATCCAGCGAATGGGGCCAGAGCCTCCACCATCACCTCATCCCCCAATTTTTAAAAAAAAATAAATTTATTTATTTATTTTTGGCTGCACTGGGTCTCTGTTGCTGTGCACGGGCTTTCGCTCATTGCAGCGAGCAGCGGCTACTCTTCATTGCGATGGCTTCTCTTGTGGAGCACAGGCTCTAGGCATTCGGGCTTCAGTAGTTGTGGTTCACGGGCTCTAAAGCGCAGGCTCAGTAGCTGTGGTGCACGGGCTTAGTTGCTCAGTAGCTGTAGTGCACAGGCTTCTCATTGCGGTGGCTTCTCTTGTTGTGGCACACGGGCTCTAGGCACGCGGGCTTCAGTAGTTGTGGCACATGGGCTCAGTAGTTGTGGCTCACGGGCTCTAGAGCACAGGCTCAGTAGCTGTGGCGCACGGGCTTAGTTGCTCCGCGGCATGTGGGATCTTCCCGGACCAGGGCTCAAACCTGTGTCCCCTGCATTGGCAGGCGGATTCTTAACCACTGTGCCACCAGGGAAGTCCTCACACTTGAGTTTTAACCTGCAAAAGGGCAAAGACTGGGCCTTGCCTGGGGCCATACTCACAGCACCCAACATAATACCTGGCACAGAGCAGGTTCTCAAAATTATTCATGAATCAAATAAAATAATGAAGGCAGACCAAGAAGACTTGTAGAAAGTGGGGAGTTGGTCCTGCATAGGCTTTTAAAGGCTAAGGAGGCAAAGAAACTAGGAGGGGGACAAATGAACCCATGAACTCCACTGGATCCCAACTCCCTCCTGCCCCACCCATCACTGAAATGTTCTGTTTCCCAAACCTCAGGACGCCCAGTCCCTCACGTCCCAGAGCACCCCAACCCCCATCTGCATCCCTCCCTTCCTGCCTCAGCCACGCCCTCTCTGCCCCGAGCCAGCGCTTGCTTTTGGGGGTGGTGATGGGCCCCGTGGGAACTCAGAGTTGCCTCCACAAGGCCTGGCCAGGGTGGGGCGGTGCCTGTCCCTGGGCGTGAGCGTCTGGGCTGTGCAGTCGCGTCGAATGAGCAGGAGAGAGCCAGACTCCAGCTGTCACCATGGCTGAGTTCAGGGTGAGGGTATCCACTGGGGAGGCCTTCGGGGCTGGCACGTGGGACAAAATGTCTGTCATCATCGTGGGGACCGAAGGAGAGACCCTGCCACTGCCCCTGGACCATTTCGGCAAAGAGTTCGCCGCGGGCGCTGTGAGTGTGGGGTGGGGGTGGGGGGCGGCGGAGGAAGGAGCAGGAGAGACGGTGCTCTAGGATACTAAACATGCCCCCCAGGAGGAGGACTTCGAGGTGACGTGCCCCCAGGACGTGGGCCGGGTGCTGCTGCTGCGCGTGCACAAGACTCCCCCCGCGCTGCTCCGTCCCTTCTGGCCCCTGGCCTCGGACGCCTGGTTCTGCCGCTGGTTCCAGCTCACGCCACCCCAGGGCGCCCCCCTCCGCTTCCCCTGCTACCAGTGGCTGGAGGACCAGGGGAGCCTGGTGCTGCGGGAGGGGACAGGTGAGGGGGACACAGGAGGGAGGAGGGGGCTGGTGTGTTGGGGGGAAGGGCAAGGGGTGTAGAGAGGTGAGCCGGTGTGGCCGAGGGGGAGGGACAGGGGAGGGGAGCTGGGGAGTTTGGGGGATGGAGGGGTGGCAGTCTGGTGTGGGAGAAACTACTTATGGAGGCAGGGGATCTGGTAAAGGGTGGCTGGAGAGGAGGGGAGAGCGGCTGGGGCCGGAGGTCAGGGGGCTTCCTCTGCCCTTCCCACCTGCTCCGCTGCTCCCACAGCGAAGATCTCCTGCGAGGACCACCACCCCACCCTCCAGCAGCAGCGACAGGAGGAGCTGCAAGCCAGGCGGGAGACGTACAGGTGAGGAGGGGGCTACCGAGGTGGGGGGCGGGTTGCCGAGGGGATGAGGGTCAGCCTCGTTCTGCTGGTGTTGACGCAGCCTGAAGTCCCTGCCTGGTCCTCCAATCACAGCATCTCCAGGAACTCGTTAGAAATACAGTTTCTCAGACCCACCTCATAGCTACTGAATCAGATATTGAGGGTGAGGGGTGTTGGTGTTTTTAACTGAAGTCTAGTTGATTTACAATGTTGTGTCCATTTCAGGTGTACAGCAGCGTGATTTGGGTTTTTTGTTTATTTGCAGATTATATTCCACTATACGTTATTACAAGATACTGGTGTCAGCTTAATAAAAATGCACAACATGACAGTTGTGGGTTAAGTTTTATTTGGGGCAAAATGAGGGCTACAGCCCAGGAGACGGCATTTCAGAGATCTCTGAGAAACTGCTCCACAGAGGTAGTGGGGAAAGTCAGTACGTATGTGATTTTGATGAAGGCGCAGCACTTGCAATCGAGCACATATTTTCTTTGGCAGAAGGTTTCTGCTAGTCACGAAGAGCAGTCGTCACCATGAAGGATTTTAGTGCTTTTCTGGATATGAGGAGATACAAGATTTGGGCGCATAAAATCATATCTGTCTGAAAACCTGTTCTGCCCGTTTTTTCCCAGAGCACAGAATGCCTCATTTTTGCCCTCCACCCTGAACTCCTTTGGGAGTTGAAAGTCAGCAACTGCAGCAACACATGATTTAGTCCTTGTAGAGGAGGATGGCAAGTGCCAAATTGTAGTTGACACTGGATATATAATTCCCTGTGCGATAACAGTAAATCCTTGTTGCTAGCAATATTGGGGTTTTTTTTTGTTTGTTTGTTTGTTTTGGCTGCGCCTGACCGGGGATCAAACCCAAGCCACCAGGGAAGTTCCGCTAGCAATATTGTTTTAACAAGCCTTCCAGATGACTCATGCCCACTAAAGTTTGAAACCCACTGCTTTTATTTTATTTATTTATTTATTTTTTTTGCGGTACGCGGGCCTCTCCCTGTTGTGGCCTCCTCTGTTGCGGAGCACAGGCTCCGGACACACAGGATCAGCGGCCATGGCTCATGCTGCCCAGCCACTCTGCGGAGAGGGCACGAACCCGTGTCCCCTGCATCAGCAGGTGGACTCTCAACCGCTGCGCCACCAGGGAGGCCCCCGAAACCCACTGCTTTTAAATGCCTCACTCTTGCTGGAGTCTTTCTGGGTCGCTGGCGAGGACTCCTAAGGCAGAAAGCCAGGGACCACACTCGGAAGCACATGTTCAAAAGGTCATGGTCTGGCCAACTGGGCTGCTGTCTGAAGCGCGGGCTGCAGGCTTGTGCGTTAGGTCTCTGGGGGCGCAGCAGCTGCAGGCTTGTTTGGCTCCTGGTGATTCCACGTGTGTTGTATTCATTACATCCCGGAGAAAACCACGGTGCCTAATCTGCCAACAGCAGCCCCAGGTGAGGGAACAGATGGAGGGAGCTGTGTCTGTGGAGTGGCCTTTCTTCCTTTCTTGGCAAAACAAGGACGCAGGAGTCAGGAGACACAAGGCCAGCCTAGGCCCTGCCGAAAGGAGCTGTGAAATCTTAAGCAAATTAGTTAACATTTTTGATCCTTATTTTCTTCTGCAAAAGGAACTAAGAATACCAGGCTGATTTGTGTCATTAGGAAGAACCAATGATCAATACTCAGAGTGAGGTCTCACATCCACAGGGTCGGCATCACCTGGGAGCTTGTTAGAAATGTAGGGTCTTGGGCCACCCACCCCAAACCTACTTGATGAGAATCTGCATTCTACCAAGATCCCTGGGGGAACTAAGTTTTTGTGCATTAAAGTTTGAGAAGCAGGGTTTGGCCACCACCTGGTGGCAGTGTACTTCAACTGCAAATTGTTCTCTGAAGTTGCCTCTCCAGACCCAAAGGCAATGACGGAATGAACCAAAGAATGAATGAGGGAGGGAATGAGAGGACGACTGGCTGGGGGTCCTCAGCTTTGCAGGGACATGATTTTACCATTTCACCTAAAGGTCTTCAGGCTGTGTTGCTTGCTGGATAAAGGGATTTAGAGATGCTAAATCTCTTTAGGCCAGGCCAGAGTACATTTCTGGGCTCTCCCAAGCTTTGGAGGCTGAAGTGTCTCTCCATGGGATGCCTGCCAAAGGCAACTGACGCCTTCCTGTGTTCCCACCTTCAGGACAACCTCCCCTCTGTGATGCATCTGTGTTAGTCAGGAATTTTGTGGTTGCAAGAACAGTAACAGACTCCAGCTAGCAGACAGAAAAAATGGGAATGCATCAACAGGTCACAGAAGTGAGGGCTGGAAGCGTAGCCAGATCTTACGGGCCAGAAGCCAGGGTGACTCTCCCCCTGTCTCTGGAGCCCCCTAGATGCTCCTCTCTCTGGCTTCACTTTCCTCTCTCCCTGCAGAACAGCTTTCTTTGGTTCCCAGTCCACACAGTGGAAAAGGGCCTTTTTTTAATATAGCAACTCCTTTATTTTTAATTATTTTTTAAAATTTATTTATTTATTTGGTTGCACCCAGTCTTAGTTGCGGAAGGCAGTCTTCTTAGTTGCTGCAGGTAAACTCTTAGCTGCGGCACGCACATGGGATCTAGTTCCCTGACCAGGGATGGAACCTGGGCCCCTTGCATTGGAAGCACAGACTCTTCACCACTTCGCCACCAGGGAAGTCTCCCAGTCCTGGTGTTTACATGCTATAACCCAGATATCCAGAGAGAGATGACCTCTGGTCCAGCCCCAATCTCCAATTCCCTGGGAAGGATTCTGATTGGCCTTGCTCTGGCCAGGTGTCCAACCCTGGACCAATCAACTGACCAGGGGAGAACATGGCTGTGGGAACATGGCAGCTCTCCCTGCGGCCTTGAGGGTGGAGGGGAAGGGCAGACCCGAGAAGACCCCTGCTTGTGGAAGGGGGCTGGCCCTGACCAGGGCCTCCAAGGGCTCTGCCACTCCCTCTCCCTAGTCAGTGGTTTCCCTGAGGCTTCTTGCTGGCTGCCTTCCTGCTCCTCCCTCCAGCTGGAAGACTTACATCCCAGGCTGGCCTCACTGCTTCAATGAGGAGACCGTAAAAAACCTGGACCTCAACATCAAATACTCTCTGGCAAAGAACATCACCTTCTACCTGCGAGGCAGCTCAATGTGAGGATGCCCACCCTCTCCTGCCCCTGGGCCTCAGATGTACTGGTACCCCTGCCTTCTGCCCTCCCCCACTCAGCTCCCCCACCATAAGGGATGTGGGTCACACGGCCCCGCCCAGGGCACGGCCTCTGCTCACCACCTATTCCAACAAGGTGAGGATGACCTCAGGGGCAGTGACTACCCCGGCCCCGGAGGCTGGCTCAGGAGCCCAGGAGGGATAAGCTTAGCCAACGCGGGCGGGTCTCCCAGGGCCTCTTGCCTCCCTCTCCCCACCCTTCACATCTTCTGGCAGGTTGGCAGATCTGAAACTCAAAGGGCTGCTGGACCACAAGGGGCTCTGGAAGAGTCTGGAGGAGATGAGAAGTGTGTTCAACTTCCGGAAGACCCCAGCCGTGGGTAAGGAGCTCCAGCCGGGGCTCCAGACCACTTCCCGGGGGTATCAGCTCTCCTGGCTGCCAGGAATCTCAGAAAACCAAGCGCCAGTTCACTGTGTGACCCTGGGCAGACCCCTGACTCTCACTAGACCTTACTTTCTCCTCAGACACAGAAAAGGATGTGTAGTGGGGGCATCTCTGACCTTCTAATGCCTTGTATCCATCAGACACTTGTTGGGCTACTACACATGAGACACTTGCTTAGGGGCTGGGGACACAGTCCTTGTCCCCACAGGGCTCCCAGTTGAGCAGACAAGTGGACATTAGGCTCAAAGGCAAATAATGAGTTTCACTTATGAAACCTGTGCATCAGCTCCAGTGAGAGTGTGTAAAAGGGGGACCTGGCCTAGTCCAGCTAGGGAACTCTCTACAGAGGTGACTTTTATGCTGAGACCTCAAAGTTGGGCAGGTGTCAACAGCTCCAGGCATGGTGTGTGAGGGCAGAGAGTGCTTCAGATTCGGGGTGGGGGTGGTCCGGTGCACGTAAAGGCCCTGAAGATGGAAGGAGTGGAGACCTTTGAGGGGAAAGATGCTGCTGTGGCCAAAGGGGATTGAGCCAGGGCAGGAAGACAGGAGGCGAAGCAGGAGAGGTGCATGGGCCCTGGGCCGTGCAGGACTGTGGAGGCCGTGGCAGGAGCTCGGGCCTTTCCTAAGTGCAGTGGGAGCTTCAACCAGCTGCCAGCTGGGGAGTACTGTGGCCAGATGTGCTGTGGGGAGTGGGCTGTTAGGGGACAGGCGTGGAAGCAGGAGGACCAGTTAGGAGGCTCTGGCTGTGGTCAGCAGAGGATGGAATCCTCAGCGAGGCAGTGACAGCAGAGGTGGAGTGGGCGTGTGGACCAAGAGCTACTGAGGATGGAGAATCAGTGGGACCTGATGGGCGGAGGACGGGGGGAGCTGCCAAGAGGACTCCGGGCTCTGCCACCTGCAATCCAGTGGATGAAGGTGCCATTCCTGGTCTGCCAGGCAATGTGGTGGGGACTGGGCTAGAGCAGGCCTCCGACATTATGTGTTTGAGTCATGGGGTTGGAGATGGCAAGTAGATGGTGGGACTGGTGGGCTGGGGACTGAGATTTGCTGTTTGGTGAACTGAAGCCAAGGGGTCAGAAGAGGCCATCCTGAGAAGTACTGCATGAGAAGAGAGGGGAGCACAGGATGGATGCAGGAGAAACTCCACAATGGCGCTCAGGGGGAGACCCCTGGGCGCTGGGGTGACTGGTCCCATCTCCCCTGCCCCCCTGCAGAGTACGTGTTTGAGCACTGGCAGGAGGATGCCTTCTTTGCCTACCAGTTCCTGAATGGCCTCAACCCAGTCCTGATCCGCCGCTGTCGCCACCTCCCAAAGAACTTCCCTGTCACTGATGCCATGGTGGCCCCAGTGTTGGGCCCCGGGACGAGTCTGCAGGCTGAGCTGGAGGTGAGGGGCACAGGAGTCCTGGCTCTGCGCACCCCCATCTCAGTGCTTTGGGCCCATCCCCTACTGGAGAGGAACAGCACTCACATTTGTTAAGGACCTACTGTGTGCTACGTGCCAAGAACACCCTCTCCCGTGCACAGTCTCCTGGCCCTGAATCCTCTCCCCACCCCCATACTCCCCACCTTCTGCCTTTAGAAAGCCAGTTGGTAGCCCTGGCTCCCCTTCTCTCTCCCACAGAAAGGGTCCTTGTTCCTGGTGGATCACGGCATCCTCTCTGGCATCCGCACCAATGTCATTAATGGGAGGCCTCAGTTCTCCGCGGCCCCGATGACCCTGCTATACCAGCGCCCAGGGTGTGGGCCCCTGCTGCCCCTCGCCATCCAGGTCAGCAGCCGGGCAGGCGACAGGGCAGGGGCAGGGAGAGGTCTGACTAAATGGTTGGCAGACACTCAAGGCTGCCTCTCCCCACTGGCCTCTCCTATAGCTCAGCCAGACCCCTGGGCCCGACAGCCCCATCTTTCTGCCCAGCGACGACAAGTGGGACTGGCTGCTGGCCAAGACGTGGGTGCGCAATGCTGAGTTCTCCATCCACGAGGCCCTCACACACCTGTTACAGGTACACCTGGTGACCGAGGTCTTCACCCTGGCTACGCTGCGCCAGCTGCCTCACTGCCACCCACTCTTCAAGGTCAGTGGCCCAGCAAGATGACCCGGACTGTGCCCCAAGCCTGCAGGTCCCTGCACCTTGGCCTGCCCTTCGGGGTTCTATGCCGCCTGTCCCCACGTGGCCTTGTCCTTCCAGGCTGAGATGCTGAGCCCCCATTCTGCCTCAGCAGCATCTCCCTGCACAATTCCCCTGAGAGGCTGCTTTGCAGCAGGCCCTGAGCTGGGGTGAGGTGATGGGGACAGGCACGAGGGAGAGGACCGCATGTGAGATCAGGCTATGCCCCAGAGAGATTCTCTTCTTAGGGGAGCTCAAGACAACAGCCGTCACAGAAGCCCAGCTCCTAGGAAAGGAGAGACCTGGGGCTGACAGATGCCAAAGCGTGAACATGGCTTTGACCAACAGGTTTTCTGCAGATAGCTGCAGGGTGGGGAGCCCTGGGAGGGAGACCCGTGTCTCTAAGGTGGGCTCTGCTAAGCCTTCAGATGGCCCAGATTCATTTCCTCCAGGGACCTGGAGCATCTCCTCTGTGAAGATGAGGGGTCCACAGCTGCTCACATTTTCTGATTCTTCCTTAGACAGTCTCCTGGACCCTGGATGCAGGCCCGACTCTGTCCTCTTCAATCCAGGCTGATTCTTTCTGACAATCTACAGCTCCCAGGGCCTGGCACTCAGACGTGGTCTCTAGGGGACCATTTCACATTGCCAGGCCCGCAGGCCCTGGTTATCATGGTGCTTTGCCTGTCTGGGGTTAGGAAATCACATGAGGCCAGAGCTGGATAGTGCTATCCAGATCAGCCCTCTCATCTGCCCGGTGATCTGGTGCCCAGAGAGAGGAAGGCACATGCTCAAGGTCACAGAACAGGATGCTGGTGGACCTTAGCCCCCATCACTGCGCCTGCAGCCCTGATCCCTATCCCAGGCTGCCCCCCTTGTCCCTGTCATCTCTTTCCATGCGTGATTGACAGGACTGGGTTCCTCTATGGGGGGAGGTCTGGGACCACAGAGACCCAGGCTTCGCCCAGCTCTGCCTTCTCTGGCCCTTACAGCTTCTGATCCCACACACACGGTACACCCTGCACATCAACACGCTGGCCCGTGAGCTACTCATTGCCCCCGGGAAGGTGGTGGACAAGGTAAAGACTGCTTTAGGGAGGGTGGGGATGGGATATTCCTTCCGTGTAAAGAATCTGGGGACTTGGGCTTCCCTGGTGGCACAGTGGTTGAGAGTCCGCCCGCCGTTGCAGGGGACACGGGTTCGTGCCCCGGTCCGGTAGGATCCCACATGCCGCGGAATGGCTGGGCCCGTGAGCCATGGCCGCTGACCCTGCGCGTCCGGAGCCTGTGCTCCGCAACGGGAGAGGCCACAACAGTGAGAGGCCCGTGTACCGCAAAAAATAAATAAATAAATAAATAGAATCTGGGGTCTTGGGGTGGGAGTGGCCCTGTCTCCCCAACCACTGTTACCTCCTGCTTCTGGGGCAAGGGTTGTGGTACCCAGGAGTCCCATTTCCCAGTCCACAGGCCTTGGCATTGAAGGTTTCTCTGAGCTGATACAGAGGTACATGGAACAGCTGAACTATTCCGTCCTGTGTCTGCCTGAGGATATCCGGGCCCGAGGGGTTGAAGACATCCCAGACTACTACTACCGGGATGATGGGATGCAGGTCTGGGGTGCAGTGGAATGGTGAGAGGGCCAGCCCCAGAGAGCTGGGGCCTTGGGGGACAGAAAGGAAGACTGGGAAGGAGAAGGAAGGCCCAGGGAGTCGTCCACCAGGAGGAGGGCCGGACATTAATAGCACTGGGACCAGGCGGGGGCACTCCTCAGAGAGGGTCGGGGTTCACAGCTGGGGTGGAACCCCGTGCACCTTGCAGCTTTGTCTCCGAAATGATCGGCATCTACTACCTGAGTGATGAGTCTGTCCGCGATGACAGTGAACTCCAGGCCTGGGTGTGGGAGATCTTCTCCGAGGGCTTCCTAGGCCGGGAGAGCTCAGGTAGGGGGACCTCCGTTCTTAGGTCCTACCCTCAGGCCTCTGCGGCATTGTCCTCAGGACCCTGGTAGCCCCGTTCCCAGCCCAGCTCTCCCTGCAGGTGTACCCTCCTCCCTGGGGACACGGGAAGCCCTGATACAGTACATCACCATGGTGATATTCACCTGCTCGGCCAAGCATTCCGCTGTCGGTACAGGGCAGGTGAGAAGAGTCAATGCCAGGGTGGCAGGACGGAGGGGGCCGGGCTCCTAGCCTCACTCCGCCCTCTCGGCCTTCAGTTTGACTTCAGTGCCTGGATGCCCAACCTGCCACCTACCATGCAGCTGCCACCGCCCACCTCTAAAGGCCAGGCAAGCCTGGAGAGGCTCATAGCCACCCTCCCACCAGTCAATGCCACATGTGATGTCATCATTGCCCTCTGGGTGCTGAGCAAGGAGCCTGGAGACAGAGTGAGTGTGGGGCTGGGAGCCAGACCAGGCCAGCCCTGGGGTAAGGGAGGCGACACTGTTTACCCTCCCAGACCCACACCCCACTGTGCCATCAGACCCCGGTGAGTCTTCCCAGGGGGACACAAGGGCATTGGACATCTCACAAGGAGGGTCAAATGGCCAAATGAGATGATGCAGAGTCACCCTTAGCTGCAAGGGCAACGTGTGATATGTTCCAGTGAGGCCGCCCCCTTTAAAACTCTGACTTGAGCTTTCATCCCCGAGAGCTGCCTGCAGTAATCATCACTGTTCAGGGGGAGGGGGCACGGATGAGGCTCAGTCGTAGGCTGCTTCAGGTCCTCCAGGGTGGATGGCTAAGGCGGGTCCCGGCTGCAAAGCAGCCCCTTCATCCAGCCTTGTGTTTGGTTCCCAGCGGCCCCTGGGCACCTACCCGGACGAGCACTTCACGGAGGCAGCCCCGTGCTGGAGCATCGCGGCCTTCCAGAGCCGCCTGGCTCAGATCTCGCGAGACATCCAGGAGCGAAACCAGGACCTGGAGCTGCCCTACACCTACCTGGACCCTCCCAACATCGAGAACAGCGTCTCCATCTAAATCCCCTGGGGAAAAGGGCCCCACATGACATCCCTTTGACCCCATAGCTCTAGGCTACCTGCCACCCAGAGAAAAGGACTCCCCAGAAAACCAGGCCCCCATATGCCCCTGCTGGGTCTGGTGTAACTCATCCCCGATACACCGCAAAACAGAAACAAAAAAACCCCCAGAGAATAAAAGCTCATTGGACGGCACCACGATGCCTTTTGAAGACTCCAAGCCTCAAAGTGCCTGCACACCCACAGCCCCCTGGAAAGGTACCATAGGGGGAACACAGTCCTGCCCCCGATCCCACTGACCACAACTGATTGGACCTAATGGTCATGCGGCTCAAGGGCAGCCCTCTTCCAGACTGTCCAGCAGCACAAGGTGTGGCCCGCCTGAAAACTGCTCGAGAGGTTGATGGTGACCTATGGTCCCAACTTGAAAATGAACAACCCACTGAGAAAGGGCCATGGGAAGCAGGGCAGAAGGAAGACCTACTGCCGGGGACTTGCAGGCAGTGCCCACATATGCTTTCTAAAAAAAAACATACCCCAGGACTTCCCCTGTGGCTCGGTGGTTAAGAAACCGCCTGCCAATGCAGGGGACACAGGTTCGAGCCCTGGTCCGGGAAGAGCCCATGTGCGGTGGAGCAACTAAGCCCGTGTGCTACAATTACGGGAGCCCACATGCCAAGAGCCCATGCTTCACAACAAGAGTAGCCACCGCAATGAGAAGCCCATGCACTGCAACGAAGAGTAGCCCCCGCTCGCCGCAACTAGAGAAAGCCCACGCGCACCAACAAAGACCCAATGCAGCCAAAAATAAATAAATAAAATAAAAAATAAAAATATACCCCAAAGTTAGACAGGAGCCTTGCATATTATAAAACAGTTTCCATTTCCTGAGACTTAGGGAATATATCATTAATCATAGATTGCCTTCTAGATTCAATTCTCAGTGGCAGAATTCCAACATTTCATACACATTCTTTAATTCTGTTTTTCTTTTTTCTTTTTTTTTTTTTTTTTTTTTTGCGGTATGCGGGCCTCTCACTGTTGTGGCCTCCCCCGTTGCGGAGCACAGGCTCCGGACGCGCAGGCTCCGGACGCGCAGGCTCCGGACGCGCAGGCTCAGTGGCCATGGCTCACGGGCCCAGCCGCTCCGCGGCATATGGGATCCTCCCAGACCGGGGCACGAACCCGTATCCCCTGCATCGGCAGGCGGACTCTCAACCACTTGCGCCACCAGGGAGGCCCCTGTTTTTCTTTTTTCTTGTTCTGACTCAATGAGCATCCAATAAAGCCAAAAATGTGTCCCCTTGAATTCACCTGGTGATTTCCATTTGTCTCATATTGCAGGCAGCAGAGCTTTGGTTTTTCAGTTTCACTAATTTTTATAAAACACTGCAAACAGATGCAATATATATTTGAATAACCGCACAAACATGGCCACTGAAATAAACAGAACAACACTTCAGAAAGGGCAACGACGCCCAGCACGCAGCACTGGCACTGTTCATTCTTTATTGAGATTCAGTGTAACCTGAAATGATTCAGAGATATATAGCTGTCAAACTTCTTTGATTTAAAACAATTCCTGCAAACTGAAGCAATAAAGGAGTTTATGGAAAAGAAACTGTGTGCCTTGAGGGATTAAAAAAAGGGTTAAGGGACTTCCCTGATGGTCCAGTGGTAAGACTCCACGTTCCCAATGCAGTGGGCCTGGGTTCGATCCCTGGTCAGGGAACTAGATCCTGCATGCCGCAACTGAAGATCCCATGTGCCGCAACTGAGACCCAGTACAGCCAAATAAACAAATAAATTTTTAATTGTTTATTTATTTATTTTTTGGGGGGGCTGCCTTGGGTCTTTGTTGCTGCGTGCGGACTTCCTCTAGTTGCTGCGAGCAGGGGCTACTCTTCGTTGCGGTGCACGGGCTTCTCATTGCGGTGGCTTCTCTTGTTGCGGAGCACAGGCTCTAGGTGTGCGGGCTTCAGTAGCTGTGGCTCGTGGGCTCAGAGCACAAGCTCAGTAGTTGTGGCGTGTGGGATCTTCATGGACCAGGGATCGAACCTGTGTCCCCTGCAGTAGCAGGCAGATTCTTAACCGCTGCGCCACAAGGGAAGCCCCAGGCATAAAAATTGAAGACAAGTAACCCATGGTGAGAATGTGAATGGTCAAGGGTCAAGTGTGTGAAGCCACAGGGCCCTGGCAAAACAGTGTGACAATGTAGGTTTGAGGAGAACTCTTGGAAGTCTCAATCAAACTTTAAAATCTAACGTTTACAATAATGTTTACAATGTTTACGATGTTCTATGCAATATTACTTATAATGGGAAAGAAACTTTTAGAACTTTAGGAAATAATCCTACTAAGAAAAATAATGTAACTGGTAATAAAGTCAATCCTTAAATGCTGACATGGAAAAAAAATCCATGATGTACTGTTATGTAGGTGGAAAATGAGTCACAAAATGATTAGCATGGTATGATCCTTCTTATGGTTAAAAACAAATAAACAAACAAAAACAAAAGCTAAGGGAGTGGGGACTTTAAATTGAGAGCAAGAGAGAGAGACAGGAATCCAAGGAAAAGACATCTTTTTTTTTTTTTGCGGTACGCGGGCCTCTCACTGCTGTGGCCTCTCCCATTGCGGAGCACAGGCTTCAGACACGCAGGCTCAGCGGCCATGGCTCACGGGCCCAGCCACTCCGCGGCATGTGGGATCTTCCCGGACCGGGGCACGAACCCGTGTCCCCTGCATCAGCAGGCGGACTCTCAACCACTGCGCCACCAGGAAAGCCCAAGACAGTTATTTGATTGCCTGATATACACAGAACAGCCTTATTAAGAAAAAAATATCCCAAACTGACCAAGAGGACAACTGCCTGTCCTTTCAAGGATATTTAGTTTTCTAGAAGAATATATCATTGCTTGATTTTGCTATTTATTGTTAATAAAGACCTCAGTCTATGTGAAGTTCATGTAACTTGCGTCTAGTAGAGATGCAAATGATTTCTGTTCAGTAAAAAAAAGATAACCCCAAAGGTGGTAGTTTATTGCCGTGTGGAACATTAGCTAGCAATTCTATCCTAACATCCTTTATAAAATTGCCTACAAAGAGCAGCTCCTCAACTGTTCTTGGAACCGGCATTACCACCTTGCTGAGTTGAATGACCGCAGTCATTCGACTTTGACTTATGTTCATTCTAATTTGTATGAATCATGTTTTAAATATTTTTTGAAAATTGTACTTCGACCGGCTGGAAGCAGGGGCTCCATGTCCCACCCTTGCAGTGCCTTGAGCCTGTGTCCCTTCTTCCCTCATTGTCGGGTCCTCTTCCAGCCTCCTCTCTACCTTTGTGCGCCCCTGCTTCTCTCCACCATCCATGCTGGACTTCCCAGAGGCCTTGGACCACTACACAGGGAGGATGGGGAACAGATCACGCCCCCACCGAGAAAACGCTGAGGGTAGGGATGGAGGCCACAGGCGCAGAAATGGAGAGAGGACTAGGCTGGCACGGGAGGACACGTAGTGGCTCAGGGTCCGCTCCCGAGAGTGGTTTACGGGACCTCCCCCTCCAGGGCTGGGCGTGGACGGCGGCGGCGCAGAGGAGGTGGGAGGGGTCGGCGTCACCGGGAGGAGCCAAAAGCAGACGCGGGTGCGGAGAAGCGGAGGCCCGCCGAGGCCACAGCGAAAGGAGCTGCGGTTAGCCTGCGGGCCGTGGGGTCGCGCAGCGCCGGGGGAGACGCCAGTTAGGCACAGGCCACTGGGGCCCCAGCCTCGCGCACAAGGGTCCCCACGGAAGCGCCCGCCCCGACGGCTGTCAATCCCCGCAACCCCGCCTCGTGCCCTGCGACACCTCGGACCCCTCGACTGCAGGTCAGGCGCAAGTACAGGGTGCGTGTGGCCACCGGCTCCTTCCTGGGCTCGGGAACCTGAGACAACGTGTCGGTGAGCCTGGTGGGACCCGCGGGCGAGAGCCCGGCCCTGCGCCTGGACGACCTGGGGAAGGACTCCAGCCGCGGCGCGGTGAGTGCGGTGCTGGCCGGCCCCCTCGCACTCTAACCCCCACCCCATCCCCAATGAGCCTTCTCCCTCCCCACCACCAAGAGGAGGACTTCGAGGTGACGTCCCCCTCAGGACGTGGGCCCAGTGCTGCTGCTACACGTGCACAAGGCGCCCCGGCGCTGCCCTGCCCCCTCGGACCCTTAGCCCCGGAAGCCTGGTTCTGCCGCCGGTTCCAGCGCACCCCGCCCCAGGGCGCCCCCCTCGGCTTCCCCTGCTACCGGTGGCTGGAGGGATCGGGGAGCCTGGTGCTGCGGGAGGGGACAGGTGAGAGGCGGACGGGCTGGGGTCGAGGGAGGCTAGTGTGGTCTTGGGCCAGGGGAGGGCACAGGTGCGCTGGCGTGGCCACTGGGTGGGAGGAGGGGGAGGGGCTGATGGGAAAAGACCGGGATTGTGAAGCGAAGGCGAGACAAGGCAGCTGGGGCCCCATAGAGCAGGGGCATGGAAATGGCTAGCACCCCCTTCTCTTCCCTCCAGCTCTGCTCTTTGACCCCCCACTGGCCTCAGCTGTGGAGCTGGGCTCAACGACTGGGAGGGGGCAGACTGCAGCTAGCTGAGGGAGGATCTGCCTTCGATCAAGCAGGAGGGGCAGGGGCTTCTCCATCCCTCAAGGAAGAGGTAGAACAGACGGAGAGGCCAGTGGCAGGCTGATGCTCCAGTCCAGAGCTGTCCCACCCCAGGCCTAAGGTGAGAAGGGGGAGAGGCTGGGGTGCTGAGGATTGGGGCCAGGTCCCCCTCTTAACTTCTTCCCTCCCCCAGCCAAAGTCATCTGGCAGGACAGCCACCCTCTGCTCTACGCCAGCACCAGGCAGAGAGTACGGAGAAGCAGCAGAAATACCAGTGAGCAGCCCAGGGGGACTTGAGGCTGGCAGCCCCTAGAATCCCCACTTCTTAGTTTTCTGGCGACAGAGGGGCTCCTCGCTCCTGCTTGCTGAGGTCAGCTGAGCCTCAGATCTGACCAAGAACAGCACACATGTGAGGAGCCCCAAGTCCAGGGATGGGCCCCCCTCCTGAGCTTCCAGTCCCAAAGCCCTCCGTGCACAACCAGGCCCAGGAGCCCAGCCCCTGTTACCCCTTCCAGTCCCGAAGGGTGTGGTCCAGCCACGAGCGCCTCACTGCCATCTCCACCTCTGCCCTTTACAAGTGGAGTGAGTCTTTCCCGGGAATACCCCACTGGCTGGATGCTGAAAACCTCAAGGAGCTTGATCCCAACCTGCGCTGCTTAGTCACCAAAGAAATCAACCAGAACGTCTGCTTCATCTCCCCGTGAGCCTGCCTGCCTGACCCAAGACCTTCCGGACATCACCCCATTTCCCTCCCAGGCCCTCCCATTCTGTCTTTCTGCAGGAACATCACCCTGAAGCTGAAGGGGCTGCTGGACAGCCAGCGGCCCTAGAAGAGCCTGGACGAAATCCAACGCACCTTCATCTTCCCCAAATCACCCGTGTCAGGTCTGGGCTGGGAGGGCGAGGAGGCTGCAGCGGGGCCAGAGGGTCTGGAGGGGTCACTGTGTAGGACTGAGAGCCAGGGGGCTAGAATGAGAACATTCTGGAAATCACAGGACTCATCCTGCACTGCTGCCCGTTCTCTCCCTGTTCTTCACGGAACCTCCTTTGTGCCCTGAGAAGGCACAATTTTTGTCACCTGGGGGGAGGTTGGCCTCTGTGTGGGAAGAACTGGTCATGGGGGCTGAGGGACCCAGGGAGGATGCCCGTCCCAAATGTCCTCCCTTGGGATGGGCTAAGGCCCACTGTTCTCAGAGCCATTCTCACCCATCAGGGCTTCAGCAAGAAAGGCCAGCAAGTAAGTTCTAAGAACTCCACTGCTTTGTCAAGGCAAGTGCGAACACTTCCCAGCCACCTCCTCCATCTTCACCATCTCTGACAGGCTGCAACCTCTGTCCTGTGGGTCTGTTTGCTGGTCATCCCCCTCCTCTGACTTCATAACTACATCTTCAAACTGTCCCCAACCCTGAGTTGTTTTGAACAACTGGAAACACCCGTCCCATGAATATCCTTAGCCATTAGGAAAAAACACCCAAAGCAGAAAGACTTTTTCCTTTCAACTTGCCACCTACTTGGTTGGAGCCTTGTGCCTTGCATGCAGGCTTGAAAACCAAACTAAGTCAAAGGATTCAGGAGTTGCCACTCTCCAGTATCCATGTCACCCTGGGCTCACTGTGGGTTCCAAACCATACAAGTTGAAACCACTAGCACTGGTGCCACACCCCAAGGTGGTGACAACTCTTTTCTTTTTTTTTTTCTTTTTTTTTTTTTTTTGCAGTACGTGGGCCTCTCACTGTTGTGGCCCCTCCCGCTGCGGAGCACAGGCTCCGGATGCGCAGGCTCAGCGGCCATGGCTCACGGGCCCAGCCGCTCCGCGGCATGTGGGATCTTCCCGGACCAGGACATGAACCCGTGTCCCCTGCATCGGCAGGCGGACTCCCAACCACTGCGCCGCCAGGGAAGCCCCGACAACTCTTTTCTGAATGATCATTCTGGTTTAAAAAATTAGCCAGACTGTCCCGTAGGAAAGGTGCAGGAGAATAGGACGTGGGCCTGGTGAGTTTTAATTTTCACAGGGAATTCGAAGGACCCCCATAGTTCAGAAGCCAAAACGGATGGGCTAGAAGGATGGGAACTGCTGGTAACCAGCATTCTTCACTCTTCTGATTTTCTCAAATTCTACTCAAATCCCAAATGCAGTCAGTGCACATCACAGAGCACCCAAGGCTTCCCCAGAAGTGGGTGGGGCTGAAGGAGTGGGTGACTGCTCAGGCAGAGCCCCAATTCTGATCCCTTGTTTTCTGAGAAACTGCTCACTAGTAGAGTCATCCGTCTAGTTGGGGTGGGGAAAAGGAGCATCCAGAAGTGACACTGCTGGGAAGCTGGAGATCCGGGTCCTCAGAGCCGTGGCAGTGTTGGAGGCAGGGGACTTGGGTCCCTGGGCACCAGGATGACCCTCTCCACACCCACCCCCTGCAGAGTACGTGTTTGAGCACTGGTAGGACACTTTCTTTGCCCACTAGTTCCTGAATGGCCTCAACCTGGTCCTGATCTGACGCCGTCACCACCTCCCAAAGAACTTCCCTGTCACTGATGCCATGGTGACTCCTGTGCTGGGCCCTGGGACCAGTCTTCAGGCTGAGCTAGAGGTGAGGAGTGCAGGAGTCCAGCCAACCTTCCCTCCCCTCCCAGTGCCTTCAGGAGCCCCGACGCCCTGGCTCACAGTCCCCCAGACCCCTGCTCTTCCACGCAGCCTGGCTGCCCCTCACCCCCTCCCACTCCTCTCCCGGCTAGCTCAGCCAGCCCTCTGAGTCAAAGCCTCCTGCTCATCACTGGAGGGAGGGGCACTGTTCTGCGAGGGCAAAGACTGAGGGGGCAGGGCCCAGTGTGGAATGCTGTCTCCTGGTGCTTGGCCAGGCTCCCTGCATTTGGCAGGACCCCACAGCTCAGAAATTCGATTGTCATGGTTACTGAGGATGCCTTCCAGCTGGTCAGCTAGGCGCTCCCCAGAGCTGCCATGTCCCCCTTCTCTGGGCTACTGGTATGAGAGGTGCCCTAACCCCAGGAGTGCGCCTTCCGCATCCCAAGGTCCCGTCCTCCAGCAGGGCTCCCTCCTCTCCCTGTCTGTCCTTGAAGCTCCGGCCTGGCCACAGCAGAAGCACCTCCAACTCTCAGGCAGGGGTCTCTTTTTTTGGAACCAGAAGGCGGCCCTGGGCTGGAATGCCCCACTGGCTCCAGGGAATGAGGTTCCTTTAAGTTACGTACTTGCGGATGCAGAGTAACTCCCCCTTCCTCCCTCCGCTTCCCAGGACTGCACAGGGCTGCTCCCTATCTAGCCCTCCTTCCCATCCTCTCCTCCCCTAGAGGGGCTCTCCGTACCCGGTGGACCACGCCATCCTCTCAGGCCTCTGCCCCGGCATCATTAATGGGCAGCCCCAGCTTGTGGCTGCCCCCCAGCCCTGCTGTGCCAGCGCCCTGGTGGCCCCTGCTGCCCTTGCCTTGCAGGTCAACAAGGCAGAGCCCTGGGAGGGATGGGGGGTAATATCGTCTGCTCAGGATGACTGAAAAGTTTTCCCCTCCTGATGCTGCTTCACTGGCATTAACTCATTTAATCCTCAGAGCAACCCAATGAGAAAGGGATTATTATCATCAACCTTATTTTACAGATAAAGAACCCGAGTCACAAAGTGGTTAATTAACGTTCCCAAGGACACACAGCTAGTAAGGGAGCGGACCATGTGATTTGGCCGCATGGACATGGTGATGGGTCACACTTTCTGCACCCAGTTTCTGCCTGACACCCCCCTCCCCTGTGCCCCCGACCCCAGCTCTCTCAGACACCTGGCCCAGACAGCCCCATCTTCCTGCCCAGTGACTTGGCTGTGGACTAGCTCCTGGCCAAGACCTGGGTGCAACATTCAGAGTTCCTCGTGCACGAAATGGTCACACATCTGCTTCGAACCCACTTTGTGATGGAGGGCTTTTCTCTCTCTGGGCCGTGGCAGCTGCCCATGTGCCACCCCATCTTCAAGGTAAGGAGGACCCCTCCTCTCAGTGCCTGGAGCCATGGGGGACCTGGGGCTGCCTCATCTAACCTTGGACTCTGGTTCTCCCCAGCTCCTCATTCCTCAATTCTGCTACACCTTCCACACCAACATCCAGGCCTGCACTGGGCTCTTTGCACCAGGAAAGCTCATCAACCAGGTCAGGGCGCTGCCTGGGATCCTGGTAGTTGACAGAGGGGGTCAGGAAGGGGCTGAGATTTGGTCCTGAGCCCCTTGCTCCTGGCAGCGTGGGGCTCTCTGCTCATTACCGGTGACGTCACTGGGACGGGTGGACAGCCTGGAGCTGATGGCCAAAGGGCTGGAGGCTGTCACCTACCGCTCCCTCTGCCTGCCCCACCAGCTGGCTGACTGAGAAGTTCAGGACCTTGTCCACTACTACTACTGAGACGTTGCGCTCTGGATCTGGGCAGCCACAGAGAGGTGAAGCTCCCCGGGGCCTGAGGGCTCCAGGCCTCACCCTCGGCTACATCTCTCTTGGCTTGGTCTTCAACTTCCTCCCGCCTTCTCCCCAAACACACTGCTGTCTCGCAGCCCTGTCGTGTCTCCTCTTCTTCCTTCCCAGCTGTGTGACTTTGGGCAAGTCAGTTAACCTCTCTGTGTCTGTTTCTTCATCTGAAAACGGGGCTGACAAGAGACCTACCTCAAAGGTTATTATCAAGATTAAATGTAAAGCCCTTAGCCCGGATCTCAGGTGAATAGGACACACTCTTTGAGCATTAGCCATTATTATTATTCCCCCCAAAGACAGCCTCCATGTCTCTAGACCTTCCTTCTAAATCTCCCTCGCCGGAGACTTCCTTGGGACATACCTCTGGCCTCCACCCTGGTGGCCAGGTGTTCTCGATGTCTGGCCCCCTTGTGGGTCCCCATCCCTGCCCTTATCCAGCATAACGACCTTCCTCGGGTACTGGGCTCTATGATAGCTCTGCTCATGAGCCTCATGTGGCTCCACTTTTTGTCACATGGAATGAAAGTTTCACATAGCGTCTCATCCCTGGAGTCTGCCCCCTTCCCACTCTTCTTCCTCAGCTTACATGGAACCTAGGGAGGCCAGGCACCCCAATTCTCCCTCTCTCCCTATCCAAACACTGCCCCTTCCTCAAGCCCAGCTCATGCCTACCTCCCTTTGAAGTCCTCAGGGACTCCCCGCAATGGACACCCATAGCTGGAGCTGCCTGTGTCAGAACTCTGCTTAGCAATGGACCACGAGCCCTGCCGTGGCTGGGGCTGGATGCCATGGTGAGCAAGGCAGGCCCAGATCTGCCTTTTGGGAACCAGTGGGGGAGATGGACCCCACCAGCCCAGTCCCAACACAGAGGGGCCTGGTGTCTAATCCTTCTCTGTGGCTTGATGTGGCCCAGAAGACTGGAATGCCAGTGCCTGCGGGGCCCGCAAGCAGGAAAGAGGGTGGACAGAGACTGTGGCCAGTGGACAACTCATGCTTGCCGGATGACGACAATGGCAACCCAGCTATGACTACAGCCAGAGCTTTAGATTGTTCGAGAGAAACCAGTCATTTTCTAATATTTCAATGTTCGCCATGGATTCAACTTGAAACAGAAACAAAAAACCTTGGTAGCTAATCAAAACACATCTGCAAACCAACCGTGACTCTCAGGCCCCTGGTGGAGACCAAGGCCTCTAGGTTTGAAGCTTAGCTGGGCGGTTCATACAATGTGTAGTCAGCCATTTTCCTTCTCTGGCCTCCGTTTCCTTCTTTTGGGGCAGCAGGTCTCAGTGGCCTCGTCCAACCCACACCCCTGGGCAGCACAGGCTCCCAGCTGTTAGTCACCACGTACTCCTGGACCCCCAGCTCGGTGTCCAATGTTGTTGGCATCTACTACCCCGACAGCTGTGCCATGAGCAGGGACTTGGCGCTGCAGGCCTGGGTCAGGGAGATCTTCCAGGAGGGATTTCTAAGCCGAGTGAGCTCAGGTGAGGTGTCCATCCCTGTCTGCCACCCTGGAGACCCCACTTCCCCAGGGCAGCAGGCCTCGGGTTTCAGCTCTGTTCCCTCCTCCCCATCCAGGGGTCCCTTCCAGCCTGGACAGCCGCGCTGGCCTCATCGGGTATCTCACCGTGACCATCTTCAGCTGCTCAGCCTAACATGCTGCCATCAGCAGTGGCCAGGTAAGGCTGTCCCAGACTTCGGGGGCACAAGCCAGGTCATGGGAGAAGCGGGCCTAGCCGGAGCCCTGGCAGCCCTGTGCCTACTGAGTGTGGGGGGGTCAGTTTGATTTCAGTTCCTGGATGCCTAACACTCCCCCAACCATGCGGCTCCCCGCACCGCACCCCCCACCTCCCTCCAAAGGCCAGACAAGCCTGGTGGCCTCATTCCCTGAGGTCAACACCACGTGCCATGCCCTTGTGCTCTTCTGGGGCGTCAGTGATGAAACCAAGGACACTGTGAAGAAGGCCCAGGGTGGGGGTGGGGTGAGGTAGGGCTCCTGGGGACAATGGGTTACTTGCCGGGGGCACTTAGCAGGCTGGGCTCCTCTGTGGGCAGGGCCTGGAGTGACGTAGCTGCTGGGGTTGTGGTTTAGGGCTCCTAGTCGGTGGAAATTAGCATGGTCTGTGTCTCAAAGGGATCATGGCTTGGGAAGTCTGGGTAGGCTGGGTTTAGGGTGGTCTTTTGCCTGGATGGATGGGTGGTTTATGTTTCAAGTTGGATGGGTCTTGGGTGGTCGAGGTTCCTAGGTGGGTGGGGCTTGGGTGGTGGTCTGTGTCCTTGGGTGAATTTTCTGGTGGTCTGGGTCCCAGGGGACTTAAGGTGGATCAGAATCGCTTTGGGTTGAAAGATGGGGCCGAGGCATTGTGGGGCAGGGGTCCCAGACTTCTCTCCTGCTGTTCCCAGCGGCCGGCGCCTGGGCACCTACCCAGGTGAGCGCTTCACCGAGGAGGCCCCTGGGAAGAGATCTGTCGTCTTCCAGAGCCGCCTGGTCCAGATCTCCCGGGACATCCGGAGCGGAACCGGCGCCTGGCGCTGCCCTATGCGTACTTGGACCCGACGGCAGTGGTGGAGAAAAACATCGCCGTGTGAGCGCACTGCACGACCCAACCCCGGCGTGCACCCGGCAGCAGGGCCGGCCGGCGCCCCCAGGAAATGCCGGCCTGTGCGCATAGACAGAGCCAGCGCTTGTGTTTGAAGTGATTTTACTGGAAAACAGGAGGGTGCAGGGCGGAAAGCTGAGTCGAGAAGGGCCGTCCTAGATAGAAATGCTGCTCTCAATCAGCACGGGGTCCAGGTAGTAGTAGGGGATGGGGAGGCACTTGTTGCGCGGGTGGATGTTGTGTGAGATCTGGGCCAGGCGCTGGCGGAAGGTCTCCGTGCTCCTCCGCGGGGTCTCCTCCACGAAGTGGATGTCGGGGAAGTGGCCCAGGGGCCGCTGCAGGCGCAGAACCAGGCAGCTGGGACGGAGCGCCCCCTCCCGCCCCCTCCCCCATCCTTCCCCTTCAGCAGCCTCTCTCCCTGCCTCCTGCCCTTGACACTCCCTCTCCCACTGTCGGCCCCCCAGATCCCAGCCTCCTGCCTATGCTCAGAGGTTCCCCAGCCCCACCTGCACCCCAAGGCCCCAGGGCACCTTGTCGTCGGGCTCCCAGCTGAGTATCCAAAGCACCAATAGGATGATGCATGTGGTCTTCACATCCGGCAACGTGTCCAGGAAGGTCTCCAGCGTGGTCAGCCCCTTTGGCCTGTAGTGGTGGGTTCTGCATGGATGACGGGAAGTTGGGCATCCAGGCGGTGAACTCCAGCTGGAGGAGGGGTTCCAGGTCAGGGAGCACCCCGAGACTCTCGGGTTTCAATTGAGGCTGGGATTCAAGCTGGGACTCTGGTTGAGACAGGTCAGAGCTGGACTGGGGATTACGGCTGAGGTTGAGTTTGAGGTTGGGGCTGGGACTAAGGTTAGGTCTGGGCCTGGGGCGGGGGGCTGGTGAGCACAGGTACCTGCCCTGTGTTGACAGCTGCGTGTTTGGCAGAGCAGGTGTAGATGACGATGGTGACACATCGGATTAGCTCAGGCACGGTTCGCAAGCACGTGGGGAAGCCTGGGGCAGGGGTAAGGTCGGGGGAGGGGTAAGGCCCAGGCAACATCAGTCCGGCCCGGGCCTGCAGAGGGCATGGCCAAGCCCAGCTCACCCTGTCCTTCCAACACTCCAAGCTGCCCTCATCCTGTCTGTTTGGCCCTCCTTTGGCCACAACCCCACCACCACCACCACCGAGGGGGCCTCAGCTGGCCTTGGCCAGATGTCCTTGGGGGCTGCTCCAAGCTTGCTTCTCTTCCCTGAGCTCCACCTGAGCACCTAGCCCTGGTTGCCATGGTGACCCCAGGTTCCAAAAGCCCAACACGTTCAAACCAGACCCATCATCTTCCTCCCCAAACTGCTCCTCCTTCCAGACCCCCAGCTCAGGAATGACACACACCATCCACCTAGCTGTGGAAGCCCGAAACCTAGGAGTCACCCTTGGACCCTCCCTCCCCCCACTCCACCCCCACCGCCAAACCCAAACCAGTCACCAAGTTCTGTCATTTCTGTCTCCCAGCTAGCTCTGGAATTCTCTTCATCCCCCACCCAGTCCCCACCCAGGTCAGGTCCCTGTCATCTCCCTCCTGGACACCACAGCAGCTTCCCAAACTGTCGCCTGACTTGCCAGTGCAGTCTGACATCCCACCGTGCCCATCTGATCTCCTCAGACACCCTCTGGATTCAGAGTAATTCTAAACTCCTTCACCAGGCTGCACACCCCCAGCCCCTGCTCCTGGCTTCAGCCTTATCCCCCCAGAGGCTGCCCAGCTCCCACCCTAAACCCCAGCTGCAGGGACCTGTAAGCAGTCCCAGAACCCACTGTGCTCACTCTGGCTTTCGGGCCTTTCCACATGCTGCTCCCAGCCAGAGCTCTCCGACACCACCTCTGTCATCACCCGGCTGACCTCCCACCCCGCAGATCTTAGCTAGGTCTTAGCTTGCTGCTACCCTCCCCCACTCTCTACCCACCAGCCCTCCCCAAGTTGGGGTAGGTGCCTCCCCTGGGCTCCTACGGCCTCTCCCCGGCTTCCCCACAAACTGCACCAATCCTGCTATAGTGTGACTGCCCGTTTATAGTGCGCGGACCACCCCCAGAGACTGTGATCAACTCGAGGGCAGCACCTTCAACGTCTCATTCCCTTTTGCCTCCCCAGTAACCAGTACAGTGTCTGTCACATCGTAGATGCTCAGTAAATATTTGCTGAGTCGGTGCCCAAGTGGCATGTCTTCAGGATGCTCTCCCCACGCCCTCTCCTGCCAGCTCCCCGCCAGCTCCCCCACCTCCGGTACACGCTGCCCTGACCTGTTGGAGCTCATGCCCCATTTCTCAGCCCACAAAGGTTTGTTTCTGAGGTGGGAGACTGGCACCCCTCCAGGTCTCTACAGAGATGACCCATGGCCCCTGAGCTCAGACAGGGACCCACGGCAGCCATGCTTTCTTCCCCAACCTCTCTGAGATGCCACTGCTCCAGGGGCCGGGGAAGAGCCCTGTCGAAATCTTAGGGCTATGATTTGGCCTTCTTCAGCCCACCACGAGACTTGCTCCAGCCCAGCCTGGGAGGCCCAGCCCGCAGCCCTGGGTCCTTGCTGGGTGCCCGGGTGCCCAGGCCCATACCTGAGCTCGCACGCCCTAGTAGGCACTCCTTGATATCCCCTGCCCCCAGGACTGCAATTCCGAGTCACCCTCTACAGCTGCATCGCACGGGTAATAGTAGGTGATGATCTCTGTCACATACCTGACCAGGGGACAGGGCCTCAGTTTGAACCCTCCCTGCCCTCCCCCCTCGTGCTCCTCCCACCTCCCTCAGGATGCCCCAGGCCTGTGGGTGGGCAGAGGTGGCGAGGGTAGCTTAGCAAGGTCACAAAACACTCAGAACACTGCTAATAAGGGTCAGGTGAGGCCCACGGGCAGCTTAGAGCCCAGACAGGGTCTGGCCGGCAGAGCAGGCTGGGGCCGAAGCAACGAAGGTGCCCATGAGGGCTCCCGAGGCCCTACCCAGAGCGTGACCGACACACACACAGGCTCCAGACCTTATCCCCAAGCCCCTGGATGGCACCCCAGGTCCTTAGAAGCTCCCCAGTCCCCCTCCAACATACAGGGTGTCCACCTTGAGTGCCACCCACTGCTGCCCTGACCTCACCCCTCCAGTGCATCCCACACTGCCAAGCTGTCCTCACGGTAATAATATCCCGGCAGGTCCTGAACCCCATGTTTCACGAAGTCATTGGGGAGATAGAGGTCATCATAGGTGATCTCGGCCAGAGCCCACACCATCACCTCGGCAGAACCCGCCAGGGCCAGGGACGTGCTCTGTTAGGGACAAGGCAGACCCTGGAGCCACAGGGTCCCTGCAAGTCCTTCATAGAGGTCCCTTGGCCCAAACCCATACCTTGTAGAGGGGGTGGCACATGGGAAGCTGCCTCAGCATGGCCAGGCAGAAGGCCTCAGCGATGCGGTGGGTCTCCAGCAGGTGGGTGATGGCCTCGTGACAGTGGAACTTGGCATAGTGCACCCACGTCTTGGCCGTCAGCCAGTCCCACTCGGAGTCACTGGGCAGGAAGATAGGGCAGTCAGGCCCTGGGGTCTGGCTGAGCTGGGGGTGGGGAAGGAGGAAGGGTTAGGTGAGAGCAGAGACTCACATACATGAGGGCCCCCACTACAGGAGGGAGGCAGGGGGAGTCCAGGGAGTAAAAACTCCACCCCCTATACTCCAGTCCCTCTGGTCCCCTGAGCACACCAGGGCCTTTCTCCCTCCTTACATCTGCTGCTGTTCCCTCTGCCTGTAGTACCTTCTGCCATCCCTTTCTCTATCTGACAGCTCCCACTCATTCTACAGGAGCCAGCCCAAAAGCTGCCTCCTCGAAGAAGCCTTCCTTATCTCAACCCCATGGCCACCACATTCAGCTGTGCAGGTTGTGCACTGCACAAGGGGTTACGGGGTCGTTGAAATCTAGTCGACACTGTTCGACTAATGAGCCAGGAGCATCAGGGCTTGGCTGATCCCCACTCCCACCCGAGGGGTACCTTTTTCTAATTTAGACGTGATCCCACTGGAGACCTCTGGGAAGGAAGCACCCCAGTTTCCCTTCCTGCCAGACCAGACTCTCAAGGCAGCAGCTAAGTTTGATTAGCACAGTTTTTCTAGCAGAGGTCTGGTCCACAGCAGGCATTGGTTTTTCAAGTGGATGGATAAATGGAGTCAAAGAGACAAGCTTGAGCCACCAAGCGCATTCCCATCTGGTCACCTCTGTGCATGTAGACACAGCATGCACACTCTACACCCTGGGGCTTACACATGAGTACACCCACACGGACCCGGCTTCATGCAGCATGGGCATACAAGTGGCAACACACAGATTTACACATGGTGGACCCTGAGGGGCTCAGCCCAATGAGTACAGCCACAGCCATACACCAGGCTCCCCACTACCCACACACACAGATACAGACGCACATGAACATACTCTCAGATGTGCACGCAGGGACACACTCACATGGGCGCACATGCTTACACACAGATGTGCACACAGCCACAAGCCTTCACAAATAGGTGCACACACACACACGGGCTGACCCACTGACCATACACTCACACAGGAGTATACAAGTACACGCACAGGCCACAGTCACATAAGTACACACACATAGTCATGCCCACACAGAGGCTCACCCACTGGCAACAGTCACACAGCCACCCCAGGCCTGCACTCCAGGCACCTGGATGGGGATGGGCATCAGGTTCCCTTCCGGGCCAAAGTGCAGCAGGCAGAGCGGGGCGCAGTGGTACTGCTTCTGGCCGTTGAGTTCAATGCTGGGAATGCCCTCCATGATGCGGTAGTCTGCCAGGTAAATGTTCCCCTTCTGGAGAGGAGCCCCGATGGGTGGGCAGGTAGGCACCCAACACACAGCACCCATGCCTTGGGTGCAGGGTGCCCTGGCTCCCAGGTGCTGGGGTTGGCCAGGACCCGAGTGGGGGATGCGGGCGAGGGTGGGGCTCTACAGAGGCCTAACTGCGGAGAGACACGGATGCCAGGAGGGGAGGGAGGCAGCGAGGCCGTGGGGGTCAACTAGGGAGCAGGCCTCACCTCCAGCTCCGCTTGCAGGCCCGTTCCCTCGCCCAGGAACGGGGCCACTGTCGTCTGTGACGGGGAACTTGTCTGGGATCCGCGTGCAGCGGCGGAGCAAGCCTGGGTTGATGCCATTGAGGTACTGGTACCCAAAGAAGCTGCCCTCTGCCCAGTGCTCCGCCACGTACTCTGGGGGGACAGTGCGGGGGCGTCACCACGCGACACGCTCCCCCCCCTCAGGGACAGAGAGGCCCCAGAGGTTAGAATGGCCAGGAAGGCAGAGGCCCGGGAAGGAGGAAGACAATGGACATCCGAGTAGACTCGGGAAGGAAAACCAAGCCCCCAGACTCGGGTTGAGCAGCCGGAGGCGCCCAGGGCGACGTTTTCCGAGGAGCCGCCAGAGGGCGCGCTCGCCTGTGCGAATTCCTGCGTCAGGTTCAATGCACGGCTCCCATCCCACTGCCCCGCGCGGGGGTCCTGCCTCCTGCACGCGGCTCGAGTACCTCCCGCCCGAGATCAACCCGCTCCCCCGTGCTCGATTCTGGATGCCGCACCCCATACCGAAGACGACAGGCTTGTTGGCAGGGAAAATTTTCTTGATATGCTTCAGTCTCTTCCACGACCGTTTGCAGTCCACTAGGCCGCGGAGTTTGAACCCCAGTGCCCTAGGACAGGGGATTCGAGGGGGAGGCCGTCAGAGAGGCTGTCGACTGCTGCCCCACCCCCCAGGGTCTCTTGCGGCGGGGGGGGTCTAAGGGTCTCCCAGTGGCAAAGCTCAAGGCCTTTCTATGTCTAGATCTGAGTGTCACCCCTCAGGTTCCTTAGGCCCGTCTTTTCAGCTCCCTCTGCCCTCCTGGCCGTTGTAACCTCTGGGGCTGTGGTGGAGGCGGGCATGGAGCAGGGGGAGAGGGACAGCCCTCCCCCCCCCCCCCCCCCCGGCCCTCACACACACTTACATGGGGCTCAAGCGGATAAAGAAGGAGGCCGTCTTGATGAAGGAGTAGCGGAGATTTGAGTTCAGGAACATGGTGGCCTTAATGTTGATGAGAATCGGGAATCCCGGGATGTAGCCATTCCACCTGTGGGGAGGAGTGCAGGGCTGGGGCTGGGCATCTGAGGTCCGGGTCGGGGGGAGGGGGCAGAGCGCAGGTGTCAGCCCGGGAGGGACGCCAGTGCAGCCTCAGGTCCTTACTCAGGGAGGTTAGGGTTTCACGGGACAGGAGGGCGGTAGCTGGGGATGTGCACGTAGTTGGGCGGGCCTGGAACAAAGACCCTCCAGCTGCAAAAGAAGCGGAGACGGTGGGCCTTGATGGCCACACACCATCCCACGGCACAGGAGGCAAAGCCATCACTGGCCCCCTGACCTCCCACAGTCCCTGCCGCCCTCCCCTCACTGGTAGAAGTCCTGCTTGGCTCTGGTCTCCTCCTTTCGGTGCTCCAGAAGGATCAGGATTGTGTCGTCCGCTGTTGTCTTTCCTGTAGGGAGACCAAGGAGGAGGATCAAGGTCTGACCCCGCCCCCACCTGCCCCTGCCCGCTTCAGGGATCAGAATTCAGCTTCTGTCCCCAGGGTCAGCTCCGGGGGGGCGGTGGGGGGGGGCATGGCCAAGGACTGGGGAGGCTTACCCTGGGAGAGAGAGAGTGTATCTCCTCCTAAAAACTCAGACAAAAGGATCATGGACCACCCTCCCCCTGCTCCGCTCTACCCCTGGGCTCTGCTGCAGGGAAGTCCCTCTTCTAGACCCACCGAAACATTAATACCCAACAGTTATTTAGGACTTACTAGGTACCAGGCACTTTCTAAACACTTATATCAATAATTTAACCTTCACAAGAACAACATTATAAGGCAGGGGACTAGTATTATAGGCCCACAATCCAATCTCCACAATTCTAAAATCCGAAAGGTCTAGAAATTGTTTTGGGGTTTTTTTTTCACAAGGTAGGCACAAATTCCTTAGCTGACGAAACCTCTAAATTTACCTGAGGCTATGGGCAGTCTTTATTTAACTCACTCAGTAAAACTACTCAGAGTTTTTGCTGCAAAAATATTAGTATATTTGATCAGGGAGTGCCCTGGTGGATGTATCATGTAATATACGGTGTGCGTGAGTGTATATAGAATATATATACGTGTATGAAGATACATATATGTACAGTACTGTACAGCCAATTGTGTTAGTTGGGTACCTAGAGTAAATTTACTGGAATTAGGAACAAATTGGACTTATGGACGTGCTCTCGGAACACAACTCATTAGTATGTAGGGGACTTACTGTATAAAGTACAGGGGAGCAAATTTAGATATAGAGTAGCCAGGCAAGAGCTCTTTAGAAGGGGACTTTTGAGTAAAGGTATAAAGTGTGGTCGACTCCTTCCAACCACAGGGCCTTTGCACATACTGTTCCCTCTCCACCTCTTAGACCTGGTTAATGTTTCCTCTCCCTTCAGATCTTAGCTTGATAATTGCTTCATCAAGAAAGACCAAGTTTAACTCTTAATGGCTCCCAGAGCACTGTAGTTAACATCTTTGATGGATATCTTTCTTTCCCACTAGATTAGACTGTCTGTAATTTGGTTTGGTTTTCTCCCCACCTCCAGGCACAGTACCTGGTAACTGGGAGATTCTCGAAACATGGGTTAGTGATGAGGACAAGATCAGGGTTGGGAACTGAATCAATGATGGGATTGGAATTAGGATGAATATTCGGTAAGGATGAGGTGAGGGGTAGGAAGTGACGTGAGGGCGGGGAATGCCTTAAGGGGATGGAGGCAGGACAGAGAAGAGGCTGGGGATGAAGGTCATGCACATGCTCTGTGACCGGCAGAGCTGTCTCATTTGCCTGGTCACAGTACACAGGCCGGTCAGGCCTGCCCTCCTGGGCTCTGCTCAGCCACCCTGATGACCCTTGGGTGATGCTAGGAACTTGATGATTCAAATTTGCATCTTAAGATGAAAATGTACCCAGCCTCCTGCCTTCTAGCCACTCCCCTTCTCTTGAGACTGTGCCCCCAGGGGGCTGCTAAGGCTCTGTAAGGAGCAGGGCCAGTGGAGGGGGGAATTGAGGCTCAGAGGTTTGGGAAACTGCACCTCCAGGCCCCTCTGGGATGCTGGGTCCTGGAGGAGCAGGGGTGAGAGGCCCAGCCTTAACCTTCTAATCCAGCAGTAACATCACTCTGTGGGGGTGGGAAGGAGGCAGGGGCACACAGGAAGCCTGGAGGGGATTGTGGGAGGGGATTTGGGAGAAACAGGGGAGGGAGCTGATGGTGTAGAAGAGTTTGGGCGCCATTTTCCAAATCACAATCCACTCTCAATAGGTGTCCCCCAGCCAACCCCTCTGTCCCCAAAAAAGTAGGAGTGGTGGCTCTGGGTTTGATCAGGGCTCAAGTCTGGAGTGGAAATTAGGTTCCCAAGGGAAACAGATGGAGATGGGGATGTGGACGTGGCCGGGGACATGGATGGGATTAGGCATGAGGATGTAGATGGAGCACTCCCCAGTTACAACCAAAATGTGGATGCGTGACTCTGGGTAGGTGCTCACTGGGCTGAAGAACTGGTTCTCCTTGACCAGGGGTGGACCCAGAGAGCAGGAGAGCCCCCAGGGAAGGATGTGAGCTCACTGGGCCGAGCCCTCACTGCTGGGGCACCCACCCCACCCCCACCTTGCCCCACCCTGAGCTCTGCAAGGCAGGGGAGCAACCCCTGGACCCCCCCCCGTCCCCCAAGACAGAGGGAAAACAATCAGATTGGGTCACTTCCCTACTGTAAGCCAGAGCTTAAAACGGTGTTTCCCTTAGAATCAAATCCAAGGACTCAACTGTGGACTATAGGATCGTGCATGACCCAGCTTCCGTCCACCCCTGGGTCACCTATTGCAGCCACTCGGTCCTCGAACGCACACCCTTCAGGGCCCTTGCACTTGCCCTGTCCTTGTTTGTAACACATTTCCCCCAAGTCTCAACTCAACTGTCACCTCCTCAGAGTGACCTTCCCTGATCACCACACCTAATGCTCCCCCTCCCAGGTCATGCTAACACACCACCTGGTTTCATCTCCTGACTGCACTTGCAACCATCTGAAAGGATTTATCTGTTTATGTATTTGTTTATGTGCTTTTTGTCTGCCCCCATAAGCCAGTTGAAGTAGGGATCATGCCAGGGGAATTCACAGCCGTGTCTTCCACATACTGTCTAGGGAGACAGGAGCCATGAGGCAAGCAGATCCCAGAACGTCAGTGCTGGACATGACTTTCCCGGTCTTCACGTTCCTCCCATTCATCTGACAAATCTGGGCCACTGAGGCTGAGGGACTCGGAAAGAGGGCTGGTATCTTCTCTTTACACCATACCAGCTGCCCTCCAGACTGACGGAAAAGCACAGAGGGGTCCAGAGTGCAAGCTGAGGGATGCCACCTGTCTGACAAGGCTGGAGCTTTACATGGGCCCCCTCCCCACATCCTGTACCCAGAGATGTCCAGAGCCCACATAGAGTCCTACGTGTGGCCAGGTGTGTCTCCCCAGTAAATCTCCCTCCAAGCTGGCTTTCTGGGGAAACAGATTCCAGTGATCCCCCCTGGTTCCACCCTCTCTGGCTCTGGGACATTTGTAGACGAGGCATGTCTTCTAATGCTGACTTTGGTGCAGGCCAAGGAGTGTCCGTCCTCTTGGAAAGACAAGCTGGCTGACTGTGCCCTGACATCCTTCCAGCGTATTCTGGTCCTGCTGTTCTAAGTCAAAGCCCGGGTTTAAGGGGATGGCACATCCAGCCTCTGCTATAGTTCTTATAGCCACAAGGGGGCGCCGTTGGGTATGTCTAATTTCTTGATTATGTTCAGAGGCGAGCAGAAACTGGTGATTTTGGCTAAATTCTTTGGTTGGAATCTGCAGGTGAGACATCCCCAAACATGCCTCTTCATGCACAATGCCATGGGGATCCTATTCTCCCAGTATCACATGTTCAAGAAGTGAAAATCCGATCTTCGGCAGAGCCAAAGTCTGCCCCACGTCCACTCCCCAAAGACACTGTGACCAGGTTGGTCCGGTACAAAATTTGACTCAGGAGGCAGAAGAGGTAAGGGGGGCTAGATCTGAAGTCTAGGGAAGCAGGAAAATGGGAAGGTTGGGTGGCTGTGGAGAAAGATGTGGATGACTGACTTGAGGGCTGCACAAATCTCAATTTTTAAGGGCTACAGGGCTGGAAGGGAGAACATTAGACCCCCCAGATTACCATCTGTTTCAGTCAGAGTGGGTTAGATTATGCTACAACAACAAATAATCTCAAAATCTCAATGGCTTAACCAAGCAAAAGTTTATTTCTCACTCAGCTCCATGCCCAGCTCAGGTCATCAGGGGGCTCTCAGAGACAGAAGCTGATGGAAGCAACATCTCATCACATGCTTCTAGAACAGAGAGGCAGAGAGCAGAGAACTCTGGTGGGCTCATGCCAGCAATTAAATGCTCCAGCCTGGAGATGACCACATCACTTCTGCTCATAGCTTGTTGGCCAAAACTCATCCATGCACAAGATAGCCAGAGGTTGAATCCTCCATGTGTCCAGAAGAGGAACCAGATCTCAGTGGCAATGCTAACAACTCCCACACCCAGAAGCTGGATTCTCAGGCTTTGCAAAATACCCACTTTTTTGTATCGGCCCCTTGAGTCTGGATGTTCCTTCACCTCCTGATGGATAACACACTCTGGGAGGTGAAGGAATGTAAGATCTGGCTAGGTGGTGGGTTGAGCTGGGAGGCTTCCTGTCTCCAGAACAGGTGATCCAGGGACTCATTGCTGCTCCTTCTTTCTCTAATCCCCTGGTTCCCCACCCACCTACATGCACACAGGAACAAAAACAAAAATGAAATGGGAGCCAAGTATACTGATTTTTATTGAACTTACTGGGCTCAAGGACAAAAAAGGTGGGGGATGATAGTGGGGATACGAAAGAGCTGGGGAGAGACTACACACACACACACACACATGCACGACGCACGCGCACACACACAAGCCAGGGAGCCTGGCCCTGAGAACTACAGCTAGAGGTACAGGTAAGCTGGGCTCTAATTCTAACCCTCTCCCTAAAGATGCTGGAGTCAAAGTGGACCACATGACAGATCCAGGGCATACATCTTTCCTTGTCCAGTTTCCAGGCTCTTCCAAAGAAGGAAGTTGGATTGGGTTGGTCCTAGGATGGGAGGAAAGTGGAAACAAAGAGGCAAAGTAGGAGAAGGAGTTTTGGAATGGGGAGGACTGGGAAGGTGCCCTCAGAGTCCCAACCTGGGCCCAATGGGAGGAGGAAGAGTCTTCACAGAAGGCGGGAGTAGGCTAGGCTTTCACAGGAGCCTGCCCAAAGTAGGGCAAGGGGTGTTGGGGTTCCTTCCTTTTGAAGGGCCTGTTGTGCGTTTGACTTTAGCCAGCGCTTTCTCACCCTGGACACCGTTGTACTGGCAGCTCAGGGCCCAGTTCATGTGATGCTAGAGCCACCGTGGGTGGGAAAGGTCCCCAGGTGCAGAGAAAGTTCACGCTGACCGAGAACAGGGAAGACGGAAGAGCCTTGAGGACCCTGAGAAGCTGGGCCTCCTCACGCTTGGGCTTTCCGGGTGGTAGGAGGAAGGGGTTAAATGGAGACGCTGTTCTCGATGAGGGGAGGGTCCAGGTAGGTATAGGGCAGCTTCAGGCCCCGGGTCCGCTCCCGCTCCCGGATGTCTCGCGAGATCTGAGCCAGGTGGCTCTGGAAGATGGCGATGCTCCGGAGCGGCCTTTCCTCGGTGAAGTGCTCGTCCGGGTAGGTTCCCAGGGGCCGCTGGGAGAAAGATCAGGTGCGGGGTCAGGATGATGTTCAGAATGGGATGGAGAATAATGAAGGACCACATTTGCCAGCAAATACAGTCAAAGTGGCTTCTAAAGGCGGGCGTGGCCCAGCCACGGCTCCTGTAAACGCAAACCCTTCAAACCTCCAAACCACCACTCCAGCGACCTGCGCAGAGCAGCCTGGACACCCGCAGCCCACGGGTCCCTAAAAAGGTCCCTTCCTGTGCCTGGGCCACTGTTCTATGAACTAAATACAACCACATTCAGAACACACCTGAAATCAAACGTAAACACGCCCGAGCAAGTATGCCCAAGGATACACTTCTTACCTCACAGTTTCACAGATGTAAATCCCTGAAGACAACCAGGTCTGAGGCATCTCCCAGTCAACCAATGTTGCCAGCATAATCAGCATCACCATACACTCGTGCTTTACAGCGTAGCCAGCCACAGTCAAGAAACAGTGCAGTGAACTTCAGTCAGTGCCATCCTGTGGCAGAACAGAACTGCCCCTCTGGGCTTGACCGCAGTGCACAACCAGTTCACCATCACGGTTCATGGGGCCAGTCTCCGAACCAGCACACACTGCTCATACAATACAACTGTTGCTAACAATCCTGATGTTTAAAATATTCTTTGTCTTGTTTTATTGCGCCAGTAAAGCCTCCCAAAACACTGTTAAATCACAGCCTTGTTTTCTTTTTTTTTTCCACAGCCTTGTTTTCTTGTCCCTGACTTTAACGACCTCTATTGTTTCACCATGAGGACAATGTTTTATGAAGTATACTTTATCAAAACTCCATAAGGGAGTTTCATCTTTTTTAAGATTTTTTTTTTTTTTGATGTGGACCACTTTCAAAGTCTCCATTGAATTTGGTACAATATTGCTTCTACTTTATGCTTGTGGGTTTTTTTGGCGGCGAGGCATGTGGGATCCCAGCTCCCCTACCAGGGATCGAACCTGCACCCCCTCCAGTGGGAGGCAAAGTCCTAACCACTGGACCACCAGGGAAGTCCCGGGAGTATCATCTTATACTGAGTTTTTATTACTAATGGCTGTTCTCATTTATCAAACGCTTTTTTTTTTTTTTTTTTTTTTTTTTTTTTGCTGTACGCGGGCCTCTCACTGTTGTGGCCTCTCCCGTTGCAGAGCACAGGCTCCGGATGCGCAGGCTCAGCGGCCATGGCTCACGGGCCCAGCCGCTCCGCGGCATATGGGATCCTCCCAGACCAGGGCACGAACCCGTATCCCCTGCATCGGCAGGCGGACTCTCAACCACTGCGCCACCAGGGAGGCCCTATCAAACGCTTTTTCAGCATATATTGAGATGATTATATGGTGTGTTTCTTTATTGATGTAAGGGAGTGTATTGTTAAGTTGCATAAGGTTGAACCAACCTTTCATTCCTAAGTTAAACTAGATTTCATCATGATGTATTATTGTTTTACTATTTACTGTTGGCTTTCACGGACTACTGATATATTTTTAAGATTGTTGTAGCTAAGTGGAATGAGTTTGTAATTTTATTTTCTTAATTACAGCTGACGTTGCAAGGACTTTACATGGACCATCACAACGGCACAACAATTCTATAAGACAGGTACTCTCATCACTCCCACTTTACAGATAAAGAAACTGAGGCTTAGAGAGCCCGATTACATATCCAAGGTCACATAGGTGGGAAATGTGGATCTGGGACTAGAACCCTCTACCTGAGGCTCACATCTCTTCTTAAGAGCCTTTGCCAGGTGCTGGTATCAGGGTTCCCAGTAAAATGATTTGGGAAGCTTCTACTTTTTTCTACACTTTCAAGCAGTTTGAACGATTTAGGAATTATTTGTTCTTTGAAGGTTTAATAGAATGTCCCTTTACAAGGAGAAGGATCAGATCTTTTACAGCCTTTTTCATTTATGTATGGTTTTCACCTCTTCTGGTTTTTTTGTTTTGTTTTTTAGGTTTTCTTTTAAAAATCACTTATTTCATTTAGGTTTCCAAATTTATTTGCATAAAACTAAGTATTTTCTTCTCCTTTTTATTTATTTATTTATTTTTCAATCTTCTCGAATATGTGGCTATATGCCTTTTACATTCCTGATGTTGTACATTTATGGGTTTTTTTTTTCTTGATTTGAATTGTTTCTGGTTTCTTTATTTTATCGGTCTTTTCAAAGAATCAGCTTTATGTCTTACTTACCAGACTGACATCTAATTTCCAAAACTATAGTGTCACTATTGATAAAGCAGAACACAGAAATATGATAGACTGGGTTCAAAGCCTACTTACTAGCTGTGACCTTGGGCAAATTGCTTGGTGCCTTTGAATCTCAGTTTTCTCCCCTGTAAAATGGTGCTGCCATTTATGGAATGCTTATATGCCAGTCACTGTCTTAAGCATTTTAAATATAGCTACTTATTTATTTTGTGTTTTGAAATAGTGTACATAGGATACCTGATTTAATGACGGAGGCATGATAGATCCTCAGAAAGTGACAGGTGCTATTATTATTGTTGTTGTTGTTGTTAGAACTTTCTGGGTTGAACTTCCCACTGGCTTATGAGAAAGGGAACTCTCCACTCTCATCGTCTTGTGTACTCTTCCCTCTGTACCGTGACATTGTGATTTATAATAAGAAATGTATATTTGGTCTTCTTCCCGTTCCTAGCGCAGAGCTCTTAAAACCCTTATAATTTCGTTAAGTGATAGAATGTTAAAGGTGTCTTTTGTTATTCAAAATAAGCCCTTTTCAACGCTTATGTTAATGAGGTGACTCCTGGAAAGCCCCTGGGGTGGCCGGTTGCCGGGAGAAATCAACCTTGTGATTAGAGGGTGAGAACTTTGTTTCACCCCTGCACCCTCAGGGGAGAGGAGAGGAACTGAAGGTTGAATTAATCCCCAATGGCCAATAATTTAATCCATCATGCCTAGGTAAGGCTGCCTCCATAAAAATCCCTCACGTACAAGTTTGGAGAGCTTCCAGGCTGCTGCACACGTGCAGGTGCTGGGACGGTGATGGACCCAGAGAGGGCAGGGGAGCTCCGCGCCCCTTCCCCAGCACCTCGCTCTATGGAGCTCCTCCATTGGGCTGTTCCTGAGTTGTATCCGTTTAGCATAAGCCAGTCATCTAGTAAGTAAACTGTTTGCCTGAGTTCTGTGAGCTGTTCTGGCAGATGATCAAAACTGAGGAGGGGGTCATAGAAACCTCTTACAGCTGGTTGGTCAGAAGCTCAGCTGACAAGCTGGACTTGAGATCGGCACCTGAAAGGAGTGACGGGGGTGGAGCGGAGGAGCGGTCCTGTGGGACTGAGCCCTTGACCTGTGGGATCTGACGCCATCTCCAGGTGGACAGTGTCGGAACCGAGTTAAGTCATGGGACACCCAGCTGATTTCGGAGAACTGCTTGGGGTGGGAACCACCCACACACATTTTCTGGCTGGAAGAATCGAGTTGAGAGTATCGCGAGTACCCACAGAGTGTTCTGTGAGTAGACAAAAAGCAGACAGAGCTCTTCCTTTATAACGACAGAAATGGGTGTCTCCACATCCTTGGGAGGTGGGACCAGAGAGAAGCAGCCTCCAGGGACGAGTTCCTGCATTCCCGGGCATGAGATGATAAGTTAAAACTTGTGAGAGAGATAAACCCTCTGTGCCAAACGGAGTGAGTGGGAGAAATGAGGATATCGCATAATGTCAGAAAGCTTGGGGACACGACCTGGAGGGCAGAGACATGACTGATAACCCGGTGTGTAAATGGAGGCGATAGTAAGTGGTGATTAAAGGGCTGCTCCCCTGGCCCAGCCTAACTCACAGCCTCCTCGCCGTCCTTCCTGCCTCCAGAATTGCCGCTCCCATCCATCCGCACAGCCACAGAAGCACCCTCGCTAAAACACAAATTTCGCCACGTCACCCCCAGGCTTAAACTCTTCAATGGTTCCCCTCTGTCCTGTGAACAAATACCGCACCCACACTGAGCCGCTTATGCTCCTGCAAACCCACCGCCAGACTCTCACCTTCACTTGGCTTCACTTGGTAGAGTCCTTCCCTCTGCCGAGAAACTAACCCTGCCCCTCTTTTGTCTGCCAAGCCCCTCCCTGTCCCAAAGGTTTCATCTGAGATGTCACTTCCTCCAAGAAGCTGTCCCAGGTTCGCCCAGAGTTGGTCAGGTTCCATGGGGCCCCATCCTCACCTCTGTCACTAGACTGTAAGCTTATGACATCAAGGTTCATAACTGCCCACCAGTGTCTGGCACATTGCAGGTTCTCCGGAAGTCCCGATTGAATGGAGGAGTTCATGAATAATTCCTACAAGACGGTGGTGCCCTTTTCCATTTTCCTGTCTGTCTCTTCAACTTGGCCACAGGATTCTCGAAGGCAGGACGTTCTCACCCAGATTTATGGGCCTGGGGCCCAGCACTGTTGACACATGGGAGGGATCCAGCAAATGTGCGCTGGATATCTGGGTGAATGGATGAGTGGTTGATGGAAGAGTAAGTGGTTGGATAGACAGATGGACGGATAGGTGGATAGATTGGTAAACTGGTGAATTAGATGGAAGTTGTGCCCCAGCCACTAAACTGGTATTTGCTTCAGTGTATGTCTTTGGGGACCAACTGTCATTTCCTGAAGAAACTTAAGAACCCAAGGCAGCTCAGCAGTGGGCATAAATGCCACCTGTCGGCTCCCAAACTCCCTGGGAGAGCTGCCACCACCTCTACTGCCCAGGCCCTGCAAACTCCCCACACCCCCAGGCACCCCCCCACACACCTGATCCTTGGGCTCTTGGCTGACCAACCAGAAGAGGAGAATGTTGTTGCAGGTGGTGTTCACTTCTGGGAGGGTGTCTAGGTAACTTTTCAGGGTGGTGGTCCCCTTGGTCTGCGGTGGGGGCTGCCTCATGGATTAGGGGGCATTGGGCATCCAGGCCCCAAAGTCATGCTGTGGAGACCCCACCCCAGTGGAGTCGGTTGGCCAGAGGAAAAGGACCCTCTCCCTCCTCAACATCCCTGTTCCTTCACCTGCCACCCCAGATTTTGCAGTTGGGAAATAAGGGGGTCATGGAGAGGGAAGAGAGGGAGGGGTATAAGGTTGAAAGTTCCAGAAGGGTGGCAGGAGCCTGGGTCACCCCTTGTCACTCCCCACCCAATGTTCCAGGACTGGGTGGAGTGCGTCACCTAGGAGGGAGGAGGACCCACAGTAGAGGTCACCCGAGAAATGGGTCTTGCGTTGGCCCCCCACACAGAGCAGGCTGCTACTCCCCTTGGCCGCGGCCCATCCAAGGCAGGAGCCCCTAAGTTCCACTCCCTCCACACCCCAACTCGAGTCACCATTACAAGCTTGGACCCAGCTCCACTCCAGTGATCATCCAGCCCCAGCGCTTCACTCCACCCAGTTGCCACTCCAACCCCAGCCCTATTCATAAACCCATCACAGCTCCGACCCTCCCATGCTCTCAACCCACTCACGTCCATTGCTGGGCCTAATCTCGCGTGACCCAGTGCCCCCCAGGCCCGCCCTCCGCGGACTCACCTGCCCACTGTTGAAGGCAGCGTGCTGGGCGGAGCAGTTGAAGATGACTGCAGTGAGGAGCTTCCCCAGCTCTCCCGGGGTGCACGGCCTGCGTGTGGGAGGAAGGGAGGAGGGTGCAGATGGAGGGGACCAGATTCCCCAGGGCTGGGGCTCACTGCAGGCAGAGAGTGAGCCGTGCGGACTGAACATGTGGCCACCACTGTCTTTAGACAAGGATTAGGGTTGGGCTGAGGTTAGGGATGGTCATCACCAAGGTGTGGTCTCTGAAGGAGGTACTGGGTTGGGACCAGAAAATGCCCAGCCGGCAGAGCTCACAACCAAAGAGCCAGGTAGGTTCAACGTGACAGCCAAGGTGGCCCTCCCTGAACACCAAGGCACTTCTTTCTGCAGCCCATATTAGTACTTAATGACTTAATCTCCCCAGTTCACCAAGATTTGTCTGAGCACTCAGGAGCAGATCCTCCACTGCTGGGTTTAGTGGCAGAGACAGATGGCCAGAGAGGGTGCTACTTATAAGCTCGCAGTGATAGAAGCAGAGGGAAGCTTTAAGGCCAGGGCTTGGCTCTTTGAGGAGAGGGCAGGCAGGGCAGGCTCGGCACTGGGGCTGGCGTGGTTAGGGGTGACTTTCCTGGAGGAAGAGAAGGGGCCTCCCTGGGTAGAAGAATGGGTGAGCTTTGAATGGAGAAAAGAAGACAGAGGAAGGCATTTTCAAGCTCAGCCCTTGGTCCTCTTTTCTCTGTACCTCAGTGGTCTCATTCAAGACTGTGGCTTTAACCACCTCCCACTGGCTGAGGATTCCCAAATTCACATCTCTCCTCCTCCTGGCCCCTGAACTCTGGACTCAGAAGCGGGTGTCAGCTACTACCGGACACCTCTGCCTGAGTGTCTGTGAGGCATCTCAGACTTGACACCTGCCAAGCCTAATGCTTGACTCCCTACCCCGCACGCTCCCCAAAGCCATCTCCCCCTCCCCCACCAGTGGTCCCACTTCGGTGCTCTCTGTCCAGTTGCTCCTGCTAAAATCCGTGCACTGGCTCCTCTCTTTATCTCATGCCGCACATGTCAGCAAATTCTTGCAAAAACCAGTCTCATCCCATCACCTCCAGTCTCCATACCACCCTGTCTCCAGCATCTCGCTCCTGGATGAATCTGACTGCTTCCGCCTTTGCCCCTGACAGCCTGTTCTTCACATGACAGCTGGAGTGAGTGATCCTTTAGAATCATTAATCCAATTATGTCACCCCTAGCTAAAACCCGCTAAGGGCTTCCCATCTCACTTGCCTCGCCATGGCCCTACTTGATCTGGCTCTCATTCCTTCTCCAACTTCATTTCCTTCCCTACATTTCTCCCTCTGGCTCTACTCAGCCACATGGGTCTTCTGATTCCTCAAACCCACCAGCACACTCCCACCTCAGGGCCTTTGCACTGACTCCATCTCTGCCAGTACACTCTTGCCCCGGTTATCCACAGAGCTAGCTCTCTCCCTTCCTTCACATCTCTGTCAAACATCACCTCCTCAGAGACTTCCCTGGTGGCACAGTGGGTAAGAATCCGCCTGCCAATGCCGGGGACATGGGTTCGAGCCCTGGTTTGGGAAGATCCCACATGCTGCGGAACAACTAAGCCCATGCGCCCCAACTACTGAGCCTGTGCTCTGGAGCCCACGAGCCACAACTACTGAGCCCGTGCCCCACAACTACTGAAGCCCGCACACCTAGAGCCCCGTGCTCGCTGCAACTAGAGAAAGCCTGTGAGCAGCAACAAAGAACCAACACAGCCAAAAATAAATAAATCAATACATTTAAAAAAAAAAAAAATCACCTCCTCAGAGAGGCCTTCCCTGACCACCTACGTGAAATAATTCCCCTACCTCGACCCAGTATATCCCCTGATGCTCTTTTGTTCTCCTTAGTATTCATAACCACCTGACATATTTGCTAGTTTATTATCTGTGTCTCCCCACAAGAATGTTAAGCTTCATGAAGGCCAGGATTTTTGTCTGTCATGTTCACTGCTGAACCCCAGCACCTGGAACAATACTTAATAAATATTAACAGTACTTAATAAATATTACTGGTTGAATGAAGTGAAAGCGTGAGAGGGTAGGAAGCCAGAGTGGGAAGGCATGGAGGCATAAACAATGTGAGGGAAAAGGAGGAGACCTAATTGGAGGCGAGGCTGCAGCAGTGTGCCAGGCGGGGTGGTTTCTGGGCACCGTTTCAGAAGATTACTGGGGCAGTGGCCCCAGTGATTGAACTGGAAGGCGAGCAGCGAGAGGCTGGGAGGGGTGGGACAGGGTGAGAGGCGGCTGCCACAACGCACGAGTAGTGAGAGGACTGGGACTAGGATGGTGACAGTAGAAAATGATGGGGACAATAGGATTCACCACACTACTGGCTTTAGGGAGAGAGGAAGACATCGGGGAACATGAGTCAAGATGGCTCCTGGTTTGGAGTCAGGATGACAGGAAAGAGGCTGATGCAACAGAGCAGACAGAGGGGCTTGGAGGAAGGACCAGGTGTCTGTCTGCCTGGGAGTGTGTGAGAATTTTCTGAATGTTCTGTTCGTGGTGGATAGAATAAAAAAGCAAAGATAGACCGTCTATGGGAATTTTTCTGTAGCGCATACTGTTTTTGTTTTTTTCCCTTTGAAATATGGAAGCAAAAGGCATGCTGACTGAGGTTAATGAATGAATGTGTTTTACCTTAAAACATGAGTCTAGAATTACTTTGGGCTGTTTGGAAGAGATGTTTGTCTATCTGAAGGATGTCCTGCTGTATTAAATCAGAGACAAGTTGAATAAAGAAAGATCAGAGAGTTGATCCCGCTCTGGGTCTTGAATAGGAAACAGATAACCCCAAAGAGAAAAATAGCTGTCCCTGGAGGAGAAGCAGTCAGGATCAGGACACCCCTGATTAAGAGTATGGGTGCAAAGCACAGGGAGGGGCTGCCCTTTAAAAGATCCAGAAGAGACCTGGCTGTCACCACCTTAACCGAGAAATCACACTTGGCATCACTAATAGTGAGACAGCCTGACCTCACATGCCTCCCAATATGATGCAATGAGGAGAACACAGCATCACTGGAGAAATACTCTTGCCCAAAACATTTAACCTTTAGGTATTGCTTCCGGTTGACAAAAAACACAGGGGGTAGAGGAATGACATCATGAGGAAGCAATTAGATAAATTTGGAAGGTGAGACATTCTGTAGAACAACTAGTCCTAGCTTTTCAGCAGCCCTTGTGAGATGTCATGTGATTTCAAAAAGGGTGGAGGGGCCTGTGCTAAAGTGAGAGAGGCTTTAGAGTCAAAACAAAGGTGGTCCTTGACTGGCTCCAGAATCAACAGGATCAGCTGAGGGAGAATGGGACAAGTGAGGAAATTTGAATATGGACTAGTAAGAGGGTGATGTTGGAGATTATTGTCAATTTTGTTAAACATGATGACAGCATGGCGGTTGTGTAGAAAAGCGGCATCGTCGGTTTGTTTGGGGTTTTTTTTGAGATGCATATCAATTAGGGGTAAAATATGAAATGTGTGTAATTTACCTTAAAAGACTTCAGAGGGCTTCCCTGGTGGCGCAGTGGTTGAGAGTCCGCCTGCCGATGCAGGGGACACGGGTTCGTGCCCCGGTCCGGGAAGATCCCACATGCCACGGAGCGGCTGGGCCCGTGAACCATGGCTGCTGGGCCTGCGCGTCCGGAGCCTGTGCTCCACAGCAGGAGAGGCCACAACAGGGAGAGGCCCGCGTACCGCAAAAAAAAAAAAGACTTCAGCAATAAGCAACAGCTTAATCAAATATGGCAAGATGTTAGGAACTGTGTCTAGGTGTTGGGTAAATGGGTGTTCATTACGTCATATCCTATACTTTTCTATATGTTCAAAATTTTGTTTAAAAAAAAAAAACAGCTGGGACTTCCCTGATGGCCCAGTGGTTAAGACTCCATTCTTCCAATGCAGGGAGTGCAGGTTTAATCCCTGGTCGGGGAGCTAAGATCCCCACAGGCTGCACAGAGTGGCCAAAAAAAAAAAAATTGGAGCCCATTACAGGTAGGGCTACACCAGCTGTTTATTCTATTTCCTGGTGACCTGAGACCACGCCTCCTTCCCGGGTCTCCCTCCGAGACAGGAATTCCTCTGGGTGGCCACCAAAAGTGCTAAGTCAGCTAAAAGTCACATCCCTGCCCGAGAGAAGACATCCCAGGCAGTGAGAGCCTTCCACCCTCCGGCCAGGGCTGGGATGGGGAGGCGGCAGAAGCCCTGAAAGAAGTGGGAGGTTCTGAAGGACACGTCCTCCCTGGAGCAAAGGGGAGACTTTAAGGAAAGGAGGACTAAGCAAAGGAGGCCTGAGAGGGGGCCACTGGTGTTGGTGGGTCTCAGAGGCCACTCTGGCAGTGTCAGAAGAGAGGGGAGAGTTAGGGGCCAGTGACAGGTGTAAATAAGGAGGAATCAGGCAGCAGCAGTACCAAGCTACTCCATGAAGCCAAAAGTGAGAGAGGTTGGTGGCTGGAGGGGCCACCTGGCAGGACGGGCATAAGAGGGTATGAGAGAGGATTCCAGAGTCCTTAGTATTTGCAGCTGGAGGTGGCCCCTACCACATGATGTGACTCATCCACAGACCTCAGCAAGCGGAGGTGAATGGGTGGTAAAGGTCGAGCAGGGACCAGACAGGCACCATGTAGTGGCTGAAAGCAAGGGCTTTGGAGATGTTGGGCGCTGGCTCTGGATCCTGCCTCTGCCACTTACTACCTGTGCAGCCTTCTGTGCCTGTTCCTTATCTGTTTGGTGGGGCTAACAACCACATGTACTTCCAAGGCTGGTCAATGAATAAGAACTGGGTCATGGTAGGGCCAAGGGGGACAGTGGGTTATTGGGAATCTGTGGTTGGAGGATGGGGAGGGGATACTTGAGCTTTCCCGGCCCAGGAACGCCTGAGCAAAGATCTCTCCAACCCAGGCCTGCAGCTCCGAATCCTGTTGCACAGACGCATCACTGGGGTAATAGAAGCCCATGATTTCTGAGACAAAACTGTAGGAAAGAGATGTCCCTGCTACGGCTGTGACCTTGGGCTCAGGCCTCGCCCGAAAACCAAGGCCCATTGCTGCTCAGGCCAGGGAGAGCCAGCCGCCCAGAGTCTACTGAGAGTCCATGGGGGTTCAGTGGGGACCCCCAGATTCAGTTGGAACCCCAGTGCCCAGGCTTGCCTCAAGTCTCACCCCCACTCCAGAGAGGCCACCGAGGAGAGCCTGACATGCTGCGTCCCCTCGCTACTCAGCACCCAGGAGGATGGAAGACCTGCCCACCTAAAGGCCCCAGCCCACACCTAGCTGTTGCTGCTGCCCTGACTCCTCTGGACGCCCCGTCCTTCCCGTCCTCTGCTCATTCACACACAGCCCAGCCCCTCCTCAGCCCATGGCTACCTGCCATTTCATAAGGAACCCCAACCGCAACTCTCACCCTTGAGGTGCCCCACGCGGGGCCTGAGGACACCTGAAACCCCCAGCATCAAGTGCCCCAGCCTGCATGAGCACACGGGTCCACCCTGCCCCTGGGCCAGATTGGCTGCAGGTCCCAGGCCCACACCCCTCAATGGCCGCCCAGATCTTCAGGCCGTCGTCTCAGTAATGGTAGTTGGGGATATCCTGGACGCCGCGGGCCCGCAGGCTGTCCGGAAGGCAGAAATTGGTGTAGGCAAAGTGGGCCAGACCAGTGCTCATGAGGTAGAGGAGGACTTGCCTCCCGATGGACGTGACCTGAGGAGAGAACACAGCTGGGCTCCCAGACCGGCCCATCCCCCACCCCAGTGCCTGGGGATGAGATGGGTCTAGTGACTCAGCAGAGGGCATTTTTTAGTTAATCGAGCAGTCCAAGACCAAGGATCAAACACCCATGAGAGCACGACATGGGTTGCGCAGGTTGCGGCCTTACTACGTGCGTAGGCGGTAATCCTTATTAGGTACGTGGGAACTAGAAGAATAAACTGAAGGCCGGGCGAGGAGAGCGCCGACTCAAGGTCAGCGGGCGGCTGCGCTCAGGCCGGGGTGCCTTGCCCAACTCTAGCCTTTGGAACCCGAGCCCGAGGAGGTGGGGCCGGTGGGTGGGATCGAAGGGAGGGAGACAGGGTTTGTGGACGGGGCAAGGTGCCCTCGGGAAGGAGCCCCCTGGAAGGGGCGGGCGGGGAGCCGGGAGGCCGCACCTTGTCCACAGGCCCTCTGGGTTGAGCAGCGTGGCGCGTGCGAGGGTGTTCATCTGCGGCGTGTAGCGAGTGTGCGGAAGCAGGAGCTGCGAGCGGGTTGAGATCACAGGAGCCAAAGGTCAAGGAAGAAGGCCGCCCCGGCCCCGCTCCCTCTGGCCCCGCCCGGGGGTCACCCAGACCTTGTAGATGGGGTGGCAGAGGGGCAGCTGACGCAGCGTGGCCACGGCGAAGGCCTCGCACAGCAAATGCGTGCACAAAAAGTGCGTGGTGTTCTCGTGCACCAGGAACTCCGAGTTGCGCACCCACGTCTTGGCCAGCAGCCAGTCCCAGTCGGAGTCAGTGAGCAGAAAAATGGGGCTGTCTGGCCCGGGGGTCTGGCTGGCCTGCGTCCAGGAATAATAAGGGGCTGAGGCTCTAGACTGCTAGTGTGCCCCTTGAGGCCCCGCCCCCGAAGCCTCGCCCCGCCCCGCCCCCCCCCCGCAACCCCACAAAGCCCGGCCCCAGGCTCTTCTGGATGGCCAAGGGCACCAGCGCCCCCTGGGGGTTGAGCCACAACAGGCAGAGCGGGGAGGCTGCGTACTGCGGGCGGCCGTTTATGCAGTGGACGGGGACCTCTACCAGGATCCAGTAGTCCGATAGGAAGATGAGCCCCCTCTGGGGAAGTTGCACGGAGCCTTAGAGTGCTCTCCCCACCCGCGCTCTGCTTCCCTCCGTTCTCTGGCCACTCCCACTCCAGCCTAGGTCTCAGTAATTATTGCCTGCAATAAAGGCCAGTGTTGGGTACCCCACCCTTCCCAAAATGTCCGGAATGAGGTCCAGCTGAGTCCTTCGTTGTGCAGCCTCTCACCTGGCTTCCCAGCAGCTTGGACAAGCAGCATCCTCTCCCCCTTTCCCCATACCTGGTCCTTCCTATTTTCTCAAGTCAGATGACTTCATTGTATCCAGTATCAGCAAAATCAACACACGAGGGGAATCCACCAACCCCATCTCCAGCCTTCTGGAGGATGCCTGAGGGCTTGACTGCCCCCAGAGAGACTGGGCCTTCATCTCCTCCCACACCCTCGGTGTTTCTAGTTCTCAAGGATCATTCTTGCTCCATCTAGTGGTGCTGCCTTTGGCCTGTCCTAAAACAGCCTTCTTCGGGCCTCAGCACCTGGGATCTTGGAGGCCTCAGAACAGGGACAGGACCTCCTCCTCCAGGCTGTCATGCTCATTCATACCACTTCAGCAGGCCCCATCTCATGCCTCAAGCCTGAGCCCCATCTGTCTCTCATCCATATCTGCTCTACTTAAAGGCGCAGGGCTGGGGGATGAGGCCTGCAGGCTGGATGCAGCCATCCCACCCTTACCCTCCATACCCATCCCTTCTCCCTACTGACAACTCACCCACCTCTAGCTCTGTCTGCAGGCAGGTGCCTGGTCCCAGCGAGGGGGCCACCATGTCATTGGTGACAGGAAGCTTGCTGGGCAAGCTGGAGAGGCAGTGGAGCATGACAGGATTGACACCGTTCAGGTCCTGGTATCCGAAGAAGGGGTCTTCACATCAGTGCTCAGTGACGTACTCTAGGGAACAAGAGAGGGGGGCCACTTGGGCTGGAAACCGCTTCACTAGATCATGCTCAACCCAGCCCTTTGCTCATCACCATGGTTTAGCCTTTCCTTCCAACAATCTTATGAGAGTAGGTATAATTATTCCTTCATTTTAACACTGGACACCGAAATTCGAAGAGGTAGAGTGACTTGCTCAGTTGGGTGGCAGAGCAGGGATTGGAACCAAAGTCTGGCCCCAGAGCCCAGAACGCTTGGTGGCAGGGGTAGGGGAGGAGAGGCAAGTGCATCTGATCAGGATCAGGACTCCCTACGTGACCCTTAACCCTCTCTCTGTCCCCACTCACCTATTCTTGTCCCCTCCCAGAGGGAGGAGAGATTGGTTCCTGAGGGGAATCTGGGAGATTGCCACCAGTGAAGCCAGGAGCCCCTCCCTCTGGAATCCAGCAGGCCCCCTGAGAGGGCCAAAAGAGGGCCCTTTCCCAGGATGGGGCGGAAGGGTCTAAGTATGGGGTAGGGTGGAGGACGGACATCTCTGCCTGGCTGTGCACACCTGAGGTGAAGGTCTTGTGGCAACACATGATATTCTGGATGTCATCCAGCTTCTTCCAGGAGCCCTTGCGGTCCAGCAGCCCCCGAAGCTTCATGCCCAAGGACCTGTGGGAGGGGAAGTGGGGGTGGGCAGGGGGGCTAGGGGCTGCCAATGGCACTGTGCCCCCAGCCTAGAGGCCTGGAGGGATCTGATGAGGTCAGCGCCCAGAGAAGAGGGACCTAACAGTCCACATGGGAGAAAAGTCTAGAGGCTACTTGAGGCTTTGTAGCGGTGACTCCACATGTGTGTGCAAAGGTGGCGCGCAGGGTGCAGACAAGTCTCCTCGTCGGTGTTTCGTCGTCCTGCTTTCTCCAAGCTCTCAGCTTGTCACAGACCTTCCCTGGCCCCCCTCCGCCCACACGACAAAGCCCCAACTGCTAAGGCTGCCTAGGAAGCTCCCCACCAGCTGATTTCTACAATCTTTCTAGCTTTTTCTCCCACCCTGTGCACTTACCAAGCCAGTCACAGCCTTCTTGCTAAACATAGCCAGAGATGTACTTTGTACACTGAACCGGTAAAAGTGGGCTTGCCAACCTGCGGGCCGTGCACTTTTCACTTTGTGGATGTTGGTACTGTTTGAATTTTTTTACAATGAGCATGTACTATTTTATAATCAGAAAAAAATGCTTGAAATGAAGTCAGCTTTCTCCCCTGTCCAGGGCTTTGTTCAAGCTGTGCCTCTCCTAGAAAACCTGCTGCTGCATCTCCACCTAGTATCAAACCTATCTGTTCTTCTGTGTGCATCTTAGATGCAAAGTCCTTCATGAAGCATGGCCTGATGGCCCCCAAACACACACCTTGTGTGTATCTTCCACAAAATACGCATGACTTCCTTCGTTACATCGTAAACCCTTAAGTACATCACTCCCTTTATTATCCTACAGTGTACTCAGATCAACTCCTAGTATACTGTGGGCTCCTTAGGGCCAGGACTGGGCTGTGTATGCCTGACATACCCAGTTCGTAATAATTGCTCACTAGCTAGGCCAAGTCAAATGGAAGGGAATGGAACATAGGATAGGAGGGTTATGGCAGTTGGTCAGTAAGGTAGGCTGTGGAAGGATGCTGATGTGCCATGAAGAGTGTGGGCACCTGGAGAGGGCGCAGGGGCCTTAGTAACCTGACAAGCCCAGGGGCAGCTTCCTACGTGCTCACTAAGCCGCTCACTCCTCCTTCCATGGGTCTTTGCTGAGCACCTGCCCACTCAGGACCCGGGGATGGGAAAAACTGGGTGGGAGCTTGGTCATTAAAGCAGAGGCTGAGAAGGCAAGAGAGAAGAAAGAACAGGCCTTCCTCTTCCAAGGCCTGCCACACATGTCCTTCAGGACACCCTGCAGTCACCTCACACTAAAGCCCAGTGACTCCCTCCCCTCTGTAAATGACCAGATGGCTGCCAAATGCCAGCTCCTCTTCCCATTGGCCTTTCTCTGAGCCTCACAGGCTGACCACGTGGTCTCCTGGGCCCTCCCTTGCCTAGACCCGCATATCCATCCGGGGACCAACTCAGGTGACTCTACCTTCCAGGATGCTCCCCTGGTCCTTTAGCCCTGCCAGGGCCTCTCAGCGGGTCCTTGTCCTGAAGCCTGAGCCCCCTGTGTCTGCCTGTGCACCCCAGCCCCCTGCGGACACACTCAAGCTCCATACTCCGCCTCACCTCTGCATCCCCTCCCACTAGTGCTTCTCCAGAAGAACTGTTCTGGCACCAAAGCCTAGAACACGAGGATCCGGCTCCTTGCCCTGGCCTCCTCTGGGCCTCCTAACGCGGCCCCTGCGCAGATGGCCGAGCCCGGCACTCCTCCTGCCATACTGACCAGGACCCACCCACTCTCCCCTCACTGATCCTCCCCCCACCCGCGCAAAGCTTCAATCCCACCTGTCTTCCCAGCAACCACCTCCTGAGCCCCGCTGACCCGCCTCCTCTAGGCACTAGATGTCAACTGTACCCCCTCCAGCCACATCACACTCACAACCTCAGACTTGAGCTGCTTGTGACCCCTTCGATTGCTGATCAGCTGTGCTGCACATCTCCCGAGGGAGACTGTGAGTTCCTCCTGGCCAAAACTATATCCTAATACTACTCAGTAACCTCTATTGAAAGATTATTTTGTGCTGGATATTAGCTCATTAAAGTCTTCCCCACACTTATGAGGTAGATATGAATATTATTTTCATTTTACAAATGAGAAAACGGTTTAGAGGCTAAGTGAAAATCAAGGTCATAAAGCTAGAAAGTTTTGGTCTGGAAATTGAACCTGAGGTGGCCTGACCTCCTCCTTAAATCTTAAGGGCTGGGCCTCTCTGGTCCTACTCAACATGGTCCCACCAACAGTGCCTGGGACCGTGCTCTGCTCTGAGTAGGTGCTCAATTCATTCTATTGATTTGAGGAAGGGAAAGAGAAGGGATAATTAAGAGCAAAGAGGTGGTGATGGTGAGCTAGAGAATGGAGTTGCTTAAAGAGAGAGCGGAGACGGGGTGGTGGGACAGGGAGAGGGGAGACTGGGGATGGGGAGAGGGGAGACTGGGGCAGAGACACTGATGTGCATCAAAGGGACAGAGGCTGAAGGAAGAGTGAGCAGGAGTGCAGAGAGGGCAGTGGCCTCACGCAGGGATGGCGTTGAAGAGCAGCGAGGTTGTCTTAGTGGCCAAGTAGCGAATATTGGGTTCCATGGACAGCAAGGATGGGATGTCAGTTTTCATGGGAAAGCCAGGCAGGTACCTATTCCCACTGCTGGGGAGTGGAGGGAGCAGAAGGACAGAAACCAGTCAGAGGGACCTGAAGTCCACTCACCTTAATTCCTCTCCTCTCTCCTCCCCCAGAATCCCCAGGCCTCCCCTCACTCCAGGCTCCTCCCCTGCCCTCTCCCCTCCTCTCTGCCGGACCCTAGGGGCCATCCCCACCCATTCTTCTCCAGAAAATTGAATTAAACTGCATTTGTCACAGATCCTGCTTTCCAAGCTGCCCACCCAGTCCTCACAACAGACCCTTCACGCCCCTCCAGCTTCTTCCTCAAATCTCAGTTCACCCTCACCTGTCGCCCTTGTCTGCACAAGGCACCGTCTTGATCAAAGCAAATTTCTTATCTGACTCCACCTCCTCAAGGCTGCTGATGTCTACAATGCCGGGGAAGCCAGGGGTGGGCTAGACTTTCCAGCTTCCAGGGTAAAGAGGTCAGAGGTGGCAAGTGAAGCTTAGGGTAAACAGGAACCTTAGCTGTCAAAGACATGACTTTAAAACTCCCAGGGGCTCCCCTGGTGGCGCAGTGGTTGGGAGTCTGCCTGCCAATGCAGGGAACACGGGTTCGAGCCCTGGTCTGGGAAGATCCCACATGCCGCGGAGCCACTAGGTCCGTGCACCACAACTACTGAGCTTGCGCGTCCGGAGCCTCTTTTCCGCAACAAGAGAGGCCGCGACAGTGAGAGGCCCGCGCACCGCGATGAAGAATGGCCCCCCCTCGCCGCAAATAGAGAAAGCCCTCGCACAGAAACGAAGACCCAACACAGTCAAAAATAAATAAATAAATAGAGAAAAAAAAAAAAAAACTCCCAGAAACCACCCATTTTCTGGGTAGGTGACAAAGAATTAAAGTTTTTTTTTTTTTTTCCTGAAGGCACTAAGCTTCAGATCAGGGTAGCATTTGAGGATGACATGAATGTCCACACTGGTTTAGAGTTGGGTTTGTGTTGAGATCAAGATCATGGCTGGTTTGGGGGTGAGGCTGAGGATGGGCTGAAGTTGGTCAATCCTAGGGTCATGTCTGGTATCTGGGTCACATCAATGACAGCTGGGGTTGAGTGTGGGTTCATTGATGTTGTTGGGACAATTGTCAGTACTGGCATTTTGGGTCTGGACTCAGGGTCAATATTAGATTAAGGTTAGGTTTCAATGAGGATCGTGATCAGAGCTGCCCCCAAAGTTGGAATTGAGTTTAGAGTTAGTACCAGTCTGATGAAGGATGAGGTCAGATTAAGATAGCAAAGAAGTCAAATTAGGCCACCCTCACCGGTAGCATTCCTGTCGGGCCTGGAGTTCCCATTTCCTGTGATCCAGAAGGAGGGGAAGGGAGTCCTGACAAATAGTTCTTGCTGTGAGGAATGAAAATTACTCATTGCTAAGTCTCTTGTCAAATGACAGCTCCTTCAGCATGCCTTTCCTGAACCCCCCAACCCTTGAACCCAATCCCTCAGTGACACGGATGTCCCACATTCTTTGTGCATTCATCAGTAGAAGGGATTCAGGACAACCTCACACCCAAATTATAACAATCTTCCTAATTGTTTGCATGTTTGACTCCTTGGGGGCAGAAGTCACGTCGTATTCATTTTTTGTATTCCCAGCATCCAGCATGGTGCCTGGCACCATGCATATAATATGCACTTGACAAAGAACTGATGAACGAATATATTTTGTGAAGTGATGGGTGGATGTGCTGTGATGACAGATGGGGGTTCAGAGTGAAGTCCATGAGTAACTCACAGTATTAGCAAGGGTGATGTTCACTCGCTTCACCTTGACCTAGAACATCATCTCTCATGCCTAAGACTCGCCTTAGTCTTGCCTCTGCAGATGAGAGAGCTGCTCAGGAGATATGGGGGTCCAGGGGCTGAAGGACCTTCAGCCCAGCAACCTTGAAACGTCCCCCAAATTCAAGAAAGAATCTGAACAGCCCCTCACAGGGACTTCATCCATACCAGAAAAGCCAATTGTAGTGGCCTCCCCCTGTTGAAATTCAGTAACTCAGCTTGCAGGTTAATTCCTCTCAGAGGAATTGGCTCTGGGGAAGGGCAGAGGGTGTCAGTGGTGAGCACACATATCTGTGTGTTTGTGTGTGTGTCTCTGAGTGGTGTGAGTGTATGTAAGTGTGTGTCTGGGGGGGGGTGGTGGGTGAATACTGCCCAGAAATCCCCTGCATTTCAGGGCGTTAGAGGCTTATATTTTCAGAAAGCACCTACTTGGGAGCCCTGAGTTCCAGTTACCCTAATTCCAGCCCTATTCCCTACACCCTGGGCTCTTGTGAGAGCTCCCCCTGATCCCAGCAGATGTCTTTGGCAGCCCAGGCCAGCCCCTGCCTCTGGCCCACCTGTTCCTGGTCGAAGCTCTATGGTGCAGTAGCCCTCAATCCACTGATAGCAGGGAAAGTGGCAAAGAGTACCACTGGGGGTAGTGACGCAGATAGAGCTGCAGTACCAGGAGTCCTTGGGGAAGAAAGCGTAGTGCTCCTTGTGGAGCCGCAGCAGCAAGAGCTCACCCAGCTCCTCTGAGCAGCGTACCTTGTACTTCTGCACCTGGGGGGCAAGAGAGCAAGCAGTTGAGAGGCAAGGAACTGCCAATGTCATCCTTGCACCTTGAAAAGTGCGTCTACACCGACACCTAGCCTGACATATAAACCCGAGCTGACCATAAGCCATGTGGTGCCTTTGCATGAATTAGAAAAAGGCATCCTTCATCCAGGCAGTAGCAGCCACGGCGCTGCAGGAGCCCTGTGTGAGCAGAGTGGATTCTGGATCTCCCTAGCCTCCTTGGAGCCCTCACCTTATGTAGGCCACCAGCAAACAATCCTGGGGGCTGGCAGAGGCAGGTGGACCCCCTCCAGAGAAGAGGAAACCCAGGCTCAAAGAGGGCAAGCGCCTTCCCCAAAGCCCACCTTCAGTTATTGGAGGAGGAGCTAGGAAGCCAGTGGAATTCTCCGGAGCCCCTGCCCAGGGCTCCTTCTCCACAGCCCTGCCTGGATAGGGTTTATTATCCCCAGAAAAGACAGGGACCAGAATAGGGGTAGTGACGAGGTCAGGACCAGCATCCTGAGTTCTGCAGGATTTGATGAGCTCTGGAGGAAAGACCCTCCCCTCCTTCAGGGTCCCCTGTCCGCCCTGCCCCTCGGGGTGGCTCCTCCCTCTCTCCTCCACTCACCGATCCAGGGGCTAAGTCCCTTCCCACGCGATCCAGCCGCCGCTTGGGGCTCTCACCACATGTGCCCACCAGTGTGACAAAAATGTTGTCCAGTGTGCCGGCCATCAGGTAGGGACCAGTGCCCACACACACGGTACACCGCCATGATGGGAGGGAAGGAAGGATGCCCCCGGCAGCCGGCCTGGAGGAGGTGAGCCGCAGGCCAGGCAGGGCTGGGCTGCTGGGCTGCTGAGCCGCTGTGTCAGAGCCTGGGGGTCAGGATAGGCCTTTGAGGAAAAGTCCAGCTGTCTCTGGGATGCTCTAGGGCTCACTCGCTGGCTCGCTCTCTCCAGAAGCTCTCTGTTGTTGCTAGCTGAGGGCTCCCTCTTCCTGCCCACAGCCCTTCGCCCTAATAGTTGTTTGTTTGCATCTGGCACAGCCGGTCCCTCTGACTGGCAGGACCGGGTTCACCCAGATGATTATCAGGAGCCCGGGTCCCACTGGGAAGGGAAGGACCAGATGCCAAGAGGGAGACAGGGATTAGGTGACGCCTGTATGACTGGGACACTGATCTGCTTCTGGTCATGGGCCGACTGATGCCCTGGGGCCCTTGTCCGCCCACTCCCCAACTTCCCCCAAGACTCTTTGATCCTCTCTCTCAGCCAGAACTGGCCACAGGGCACCCGCATTCCTACTTGTGAATCATCCATGTGAATCACTGTACACAAGTGAGCCGTAAATCACACGTGACTACAGCCACACGCGAGTCGGACACGCATCTCTGCACACTGCATAGGGGTCAGAAACAGCCCTCCTGTCACCTCCTAAACTCGTCACCACCACCCCCAAGCCCGGCCCTCTTGTGTCCCCGGTCCTTGGCACGCCCGATTTCAGTCTCTCGCTTGGAATAGGGCCGGTCTGGGGACCGAAGTGGTCTCCGGGCGCACAGCATCTGAAGGCCCCACGTGGCCTTCTTTCCGCTCCGGGCCGCCCTTGGCCTTGGGGCGGTAGGCAGGAGAGCCCAGGTGCGTGGGGTGCCTGGGATCTCGGTCATCCGGACTGGGAAGAAACCTCTCCTCGAGGGAAGCCCGCGGCCGGCAGCGCCCTCGTGCTGCCGATACCGATACCGCACCCACCTAGCCTCCGCGGCGCTCCAGCCCCCAGCGTCCTAACAAGTGCGGCCGCTGTACGGAGGGGGTCCGATAAAGCGCAATCATCCGCCATTAGCTTCACCGGCTTCTTCGAGGTGCGTTCTGTAGTCTCCTGCGCGCATGCATACAGTGCCTCTTTGCTTCAGCATTTTCGTAAGTGCAAAACTCTTATAGGAAGTAGAAGTGGTTGAGTAGGAGAGCCCGGATAGCTCAGTCGGTAGAGCATCAGACTTTTAATCTGAGGGTCCAGGGTTCAAGTCCCTGTTCGGGCGCTTATCCTTTTTCTCCGCCGGTACCTGACAATCTTTAGAATACTTTTGAGTACAGTAAATAATTGTATTCCTTCGAACATAACAGAGGAAAAGAGTAACGCAAATATTGCTGCCTGGTGTTAAGAGGAAATGGTATTAAGTGCGTCAGGGTATTTTTCTGAAGGCAGAACGAATGACAGTGGAGGGAGAGCAGAGATATTTTAGAGCAGTGCATGTGCGAGCCATTCATGCGAATTTAAATTTTCTAGGAGCCACACATTAAAAGGAGTACAAAGAAATAGGTGAAATTTTTTTGAAATTAATTTTAATAACATTTTACTTAACCCATTATATCCTAAATCTTATTTTATCATGTAATCAATATTTTTAAATTATTAATGAAATTTTAAGCATTTTTTTGTACTGTCGACTAATTATAGTGTGTATTTTATACTTACAGCACATTTAAATTCATATTTCAGGTGCTCGATAGCGGTATCCACCCTAATCCGACAAGTCTTTTTTGTCTTCTATGAATAGCAAAGTATGGAAAGGCACGGAATAGGAAGTACAATAATATATATACTGTCAGAAGGGTGTTTTTTAGGGAGTGGGTTCCATGGTGTAATGGTTAGCACTCTGGACTCTGAATCCAGCGATCCGAGTTCAAATCTCGGTGGAACCTTCCCATTTTTTGTATTCACTCAATACCAGTGTGTTCTATTATATGATTCATTAGCTTCATGTATGATATTCTCTTATGTTCTGAAAGGATCTGGAAAGAAAATTAAACTAGGATCTTACCTTCTGAGCTTTTTAGGCTAGGTAATTCGAGCCTGTAGCACACCGTCAGGAGAACATACAGTAAGTCACTTAAATATATAACAAGTTGCACTAATTTTGATAGGAATGTTGACGACATGTTAAAGTGGAGATCGATTATGAAGGTCCGAGGTTTCTTTGGCAGTTTCCATTATGTATTGGTTTGGGGCTGGGAGGCAGACCTCAGTTCTGTCTGGAATACACGTTGGTGAGACCGGTACCAGGAGTTCTCATAAAAGAAAGTAATTTACTTTATGAATTAAAGAGTGCTTAAGCCTCGGGAAAAACTTTGGTCTGGCAGCGGTGGGATTCGAACCCACGCCTCCGAAGAGACTGGAGCCTAAATCCAGCGCCTTAGACCGCTCGGCCACGCTACCTGCGTGGGGGAAACTTTACCCCGCAGTCTTCCTAAGAGACTAGAAAGGAGGAGTGGAGCTACAAATAGTTCTGCTAAATTGGCTGGTCTTCTTTGGGAACTATCGAGATTCCTTCGGACAGCGGAGCAACAGATGGGAAAGCGGAGAGACCAGAAGAAACAGAGACACAGAAAATTGCCAACAAAACAAGTTTATTCTTGTGGGTGGGGCCACATCTGGGAGTGGGATGCGCCTGGACTGGAAGCATCCCCCAAGCGGGCAGCTGGAGCTCTGTACTCGCTCGCTCGCTTGCTCATATTCAGTTGCGCTGTCTCCCAGTTTCTTCCACCCCTATGCTCCCTCACTCCCACCTGGTTCACGTGCTTTGCGCACGCTACCTCTTCCAGGCAAGCCTCTGAGGTCCAAACCACGCGCTTCTGTCACACGCCCCGCCCAATCCCCTCACAGCCCTCCCCCTCCCCCCGCCCCTTTCCCATTCTAGTACCCGTAAGCCGTCAGACGCCGCCGCCCGCCAGGTGGCTCTGTGGCGCAATGGATAGCGCATTGGACTTCTAGTGACGAAAGAGCGATTCAAAGGTTGTGGGTTCGAATCCCACCAGAGTCGATTTTATTTTATTTTATTCCCTTTCCTCTTTATCCGGCTTTTTCTTAAAGGCTCCCATCCCTTCTCCCCCATCCTATGTCACTGTTTTCCATCTGGTTTCCGTTCCAACCTCAGCCTCCGCTCTGCTCTCTTCTTTACTTACCTGTCTGCCCCGGGTCTTGGGCCAAGGAGAGCAGGACTGGGGGGGCGGGAGACAGAAGGGGAGGGAAAGTGGGCGTGGACGCCGAGATAAAGGCAGGCCCCTGGCTCGGGGACACACGGGGATTTAATAACCACTTTATTCCATGCACTAGGGACTGGGGAAGGGACTGGGGCTGGGCCGGGGGCAGAGAGGGTACAATCCTAGACGCAAAGGGGGCAGGGAGAAGGGACAGGAACCAGGGAAATATATATTTATATAGATACTCTAATATAGACCACATCTCACCCGCGCGCTGCGCCCGCGCGCCCCGCCGCCCTCCCCAACACCTCCTCACCCCAACGCCCGGGTCCCTCTGCTGCGCTCGGGCTGGAGTCTCTACCCCAACCCCCCAGCCCCCGTCCCCACCCCCACCCCCCCCAAAGCTCAGGGCCAAGGTCTCCAGAAAGCGGGCGGCGGGGGCGGCGGGGCCTTGGGCGCCCCGTCTTGTCTGTGAGGCGGCGGCGGCGGCGGCGGCAGCAGTCCGGTGAGGGGGCGCGGCGCGCCGGAATCCCCGGCTCTCGGGGAGCAGGGGGACGGGGACCATGCGCAGCGCGGGCTAGGGAGGCCCTTGTGCACTGGGGGGCGCTGGTGCAGCGCGGGGCCAGGCGCTGGGGCGGCGGGGTCCAGCGGTGGGCGCGGCGCTTGGGGCCTCGGATCTACCGGTTCCGGCCGGGGCGGCTTGGGGCGCAGGTAACCTTGCAGCGCGGAGAAGAGCTGGGCTCGGGCGGCCGGGCTGGCGTCGTGCGCGAAGGCCGCCAGGCGAAGCAGGCACTCGCGGAAGCCGGACAAGTAGCAGCTGGCGAGCGCCTCGGCGTCCTGGGCTGGGGACCGGGAAACACCTGAAGCCGCGGCAGCGGGTACGGCCAGCGGGAGGACGGACGGGCAGGGCAGGGGTCCCAGAAGTGGGGGGAGGGGAGGGAAGGGGCGGGGCGCAGAGATACCGAGGCCGGACAGGCGCAGAGACAGAGACAGGGAGCCAGGTGGACCGACAGAGGGAGAAAATGAGGGAGACACAGAGACAGACACGCGCGGGTGTTATTATTAACCTCGCCTCGGAGCGGAGCATGCCACACCCCAGGCCCACCGTCCACCACAGGGTCCGCCCCATCTACCCCGGCCCGGGCCCCAGTGAATTCCCCCCTCCCTCCCTCCGCTGCCCCACCCCCGCGCTGTACCCGGGGGCTCCACCCGGCTTCGCTCCCTCAAGTAGCCCACGGCGAACTCCAGTATCTCAGCTTTCTCCAGCTTCGGGTTCCGGAGGTTCTACAGATGGGAGGGGAGGGCGCAGAGACAGAAAGGGGTGGGGAGAGAGGGGGAAAGTGGCAGGGGGAAGAAGGGAGGGGGGATGCGGGAGCTAGGGGTGCCCCTGGATCGCGTTTGTGCGCGGACCACAGAGCGCGCTACCGAATGCGGAGTGGAGATGACCAAGAATGGTCCTGGCCCACCCTGAGACGAAACTGTCCAACCCGAGGGGATGAAACCAACCCACAGTGTGAGGAGCGGATTTGAACAGCAAACCCGGGGAATGAAATTAACCACCCCACTGGCTATCTTGGGGAGTGTGGGGGAGGAGGAGGGAGAATTTACAGACCCAAAGGTTGAAACTGACTGACCCCAGGAGTGAAATTTACAAAACCGGGTGTGAAACTTACAGACCCGAGGGGTGGCGATGAAGATCGCGTTCTGAGAGCGAGAGGGGGTCTGGGATGGGATTCGAAGGGTCAGGATGCCTTGGGGCCAGGGTCGCCAAAGCAGCATATGTCCCCACCCAAGTGGGAAGCCCTGAGACAGGAGGACGGAATGCTTGGGAGTCCGATGATGGCTGAAGAACTGACCTGGTCTCGGGTCCGCTCCAGCAGCAGCAGCCTCAGTTCTTCCAGGCTGCGGTTGATGCGGTCCCGGCGCCGCTTCTCCACAAGCGGCTTCAGCATCTGCGACCAGCAGGAAAGGGAGAGCGGGCCGACCCGACCGAGACTCAGCGCGGCCGCGTGGGCGTCGGAATCCCGCCGCTGGGATAGTCCGGCCTCCACCCCTTCCCCAAGACGCCAGAGAACCTAAGGCCGGGCCCATTCGATCCCTCTCCGCTCCCCCTCCCAACGCCCCTAGGGTCAATTTCTGTAGCTCGCCTCCTCTCTCTCCCGGGTCTTCTGCATTCTCCTCTCTCATTCTTGTCCTCCCTCCTCCCCTCTCTGTTTCTCTCCTCTTTTCTCTCTACGTCTCCGTCTCGTGCAGTCTTTCTCTGTCTCAGTGGAGAACTTTGGGGGCCCTCTTTGCGCCCAGACACGTGGGCCGCAAGGCGCCGGGCTGAGTTGGTGGCCCTGAGTGTAGAAAGGGAGATACCCAGCGCGACCGCGCCCCCTCTTCTCCCACTAACCCGTCTGTGCGGTCACCCTTCTCCGTTGGTTCTAAAATCTTCCACCTGGGCTCGAGCCTCTGGAACCAATGCTCTCCAGGCCTTCTCTTACAAGGCTGCATTGGCCCAGCTCCGGCTCACAGCCCGCGTGGAGCAAGTGCCTATCCTCTCCGCTTTTTGTTTCCACTCTCCTCCCTTAGCTCTCTGTTCCTCCTGCTTATTTTACTCGGACTCTGACCCCCGCCCAAGCCCGCCAGGCCACAAGGTGTCAACTGCCATTACCCACCCCCCAAACCTCTGCTTCTGCCGCCCACCCAGTGCCAGCTCTGACGTTGACCCCTTCTCCATACTTCGCAGCTTCCTCCCCAGCTCCTGGCTCCTCGGGTCCCCCGCGCAGCTCTCCCCCTTCCAGCCCTGCATTTCCAGCCTCTTCTCTGACTTTCGGTCTCAGGGACCCTGTCCCCTGACCAGCCCAGGGACCTCTGCTTCCTCCCCTCCCGCTTCTCACCTTGGGGCCGTCCCTATTCTCGGCTCGATCCCGGGTGACCATCGCTCCTCCGGACCCTTGTGTGGACCGAGTCCCCGCTCTCCCTGAGCCTTATATCCCGCAAGCTCCCGAGTAGGGGGTGGTAAAGACCCGGACCCGCCCCTTCGGCACCTGGCTCCTGCCCGACTCTACCCTGGGCACGAGGCTCCCGGAAAGGGGAGGAGCACAAGGGGGAGGGCTACGAGTGGAACTGGCCTGGGAGTGTGGGAAATGAGAGGCCAGTGCTGCACCGGCTGTTTAAGACCATAAGGCTGTATAATGAGGCGGGACCCAGCTGATGGGAGGAGGTAATTAGAAGAGAGAGTTTGAGTAGTTTGGGGATAGAACTCAGGAGTGGAGTTCAGAGTTCTCCCGTTCACTATTTCAGCTTTCTTGGGAGCTCACTGTATCCCCCACTAACCCTGAAATCGAAAAGTTAGCACCCCTCAGCCCCTAGGCTGGATCCTATACATCTTTCCCCCAAATTCACCTCCTACTTGAGATAATGAGCCACCTGAGTGTGCTGGCTGGATCCATTTATTCGACTGGGACTTTGCCTGCAGGTGGAAGAGAAGCTCTGTTCAATCTAAGTCAGTCATACTCAGTTCCCCAATATCTGCGTGTTCATTGTGCCCACTGGGCACTGGTCTAGGCTGGGACCATTCATACTGAGATATGGACTGGAGGCCCAGTTTATTCCTGCAAGATTCAGTAGAAAACGCTGATGTGTTGTCAAGTAGCTATTTTAGAAGCACAGTGAATCAGGTGCTCTGGGAAAGGGTCATCGTGAGGGACGGCTGGACTGGGGTGGGGGAAGCCTCATGGGAGAGGAAGCAAGGCTTTGAAGCACGGGTGGAGAGATCTTTCCACTTAGAAGTATTTGATTCAAAACTAATTATAGGAGATTCAGGGGTGCGGCTGCCAGGACACCTGATGCAAGTGTGCTCATGTTGCTTGCTCCTGGGGACCCCTCGTGATTACAGGGGGACAAGGAGAAGGCAGTTTTCTTAAAAAGATAAGAAAGGGAACAAAAAAGGGATCAACACCCACCTCAAACCAAGAGTATGCCACTCTGCAGAATGATGCGTGAGACTTGAAGACTTCAAGACAAAGTGCCTGAGAAGATAAAATCAGAGATTTAACGGGACAGCAAGAATGCCAGGGACAAGGACACAGAAAGACACGGTGGCGTTGCAGACCGAGTCAGAAGATAGCTGCGGAGTCAGAGACGGATGGGGCTCCTCCGAGCCCTCCCAGTGCCCGTCCACAGCCTGGTTTTTTCACGGAGCCTGCCTTGCCAAAGTCCGAGCCAGGGGAACACAGACCTTGGGGAGGGCGCTCCCATTTGGAATCAGGGAACCCAGCACATCCCACCTCCCACTACCTGAGCCAAATGGGAGCGCAGATGTGTGGCCCCAGAACCCCCCGCTGCCCCCCTCCTTGGGAACCTGGGCTGGGCTGAGTTTTTCTCACCTGCACGCGAGGCTTGGGGCCCCCGGCGGCAGTTCGCACCCGGGTGTGGGGCCGCCCCTGGCCATATGGGGCGACTTTATGGCCGGGTGACCGGATCCAGGCGGGAGGAAGGATGGCCTGGCGCTCCACCCATGTCAACTATTGGGACCGTTTCTCTGCAAAGTCCCTGGCTATAAAGCCTTCCTGGCCATAAAGCCTCCCTGGCCGTGGTCGCCTCGACTCCTTACAAACTGAGTTGGATCTACCAAGGGTTAGCGTTCACTAGCATTGGTGGTTCAGTGGTAGAATTCTCGCCTGCCACGCGGGAGGCCCGGGTTCGATTCCCGGCCAATGCATTGTCTGACTTTTCGTCCTTTCTCCAAAGATGTCTTTTCTAATGTACCTGAAAGGCATCTTTAAGATTTGTACCAAATATTAATATTAATATTAATACTTAGCTTTTTTACTCTGTCGCAGAGTTTGAGGCGCCGGATCCAGACCCTGATTTCGAACGTCCTCACACTCCCATCCTCCCAGCCTGGGGGTCCGGCTGTCCACACCCCTCCCTCCGCCCCCTGCCCGCACCTCCGCAGGCGTGACCCTGAGAAAGGACCCGGCGCTGGGGTCCCTGCCCCGGGGGTCCTCTCAGCCCTCCGCGGGGGAGGGGCGAGGTCCTCCGCCCCTTGAGCTCTAAGGCCCAGTTGCTCTTCTTTCCTTTTCTCTTCCTCGCTCTCAGTTTCTGTTCTCTGGAGCTCGCCTTCTTTTTCTAAGTCCACGGTCACGGCCTTTTTGTCCCGCCTTCTATCGCCGTCTCTGTCTCTTTCACATTCTTTCCAGGTATCTTCACAACGGCTACGCTGGGTCTCTCTGGGTCTTCTGTCGTCTCTGTATCTCTGGCTCCGGGTCTCTCCGGCCTCTGCATCTCTTTCCGCGCCTGCGTCTCGATCTCTGGGATCGTCTCTCCAGGACTCTGTCGCCTCCCGGCCCTCTGTGCTCCCACGCTCCGGCCATCCCCTGGGAAGCTCGCTCACACCTCCAGGTTCCTGCCACTCCCCGCCCGCCCCTTCCCGGTCGCTTTGATCCCGCACGCGTCGGGCCGGCGGGCGGCCGGGCTCCCGCCAGCTGCCGCAGCCACTTGTGAGCGGGGGCGGGGTGGCCCGGGCTCCCGGGCTCCCGGGCTCGGGCGCTGGTTTTCCGCCGTCTTCTCCCGCGCTCTCGCCCCTCCTCCGGGCACAGTCTCCGGCTGCTGCCCGGGCTGCCGCGGGCCCGCCTCTCTAGTTCGCTGAGTCTGGTCCCTCTCAGTCCCTCTCTCTGGAGCTCGCCCCGGGTCTGGGTCTCTGCCTCTGGATCCTGTGTCCTGTCTCTTCCAGCTCCATCTGGGCTTCATCTTCCTGCTTCATCTGGGATAGGCTTGGGGTCTTTCTTTTTCGTCTCTGGATTGTGTCAGCGACTGGGAATGCTCTCTTCTCAACTCTAAGGCGTGACAGTGGCCCCCAGAAGGAAACTCTACAACTGTCTGGGCATCTGTATGTCGGTGTGCACAGCCTCTGTACTCAGTCACGAAGCCGTTATTTATGGAGGGCCTCTTGTGCACCAAGTGTTGTTAGGCATCGAGGGTGCCTTGGATCTGGGCTCTCCTTACATTTACATTATGGTGGGGGCGGGGAGGATTCAGAAAATAACTAAGAAAGCAGAAAATAATCTAAGATGGTTTTGAGGGTGGGGCTGGGAACAACCGGTCGTCGTGGCAATGACTTGAGAGGGAAGGGCTGCTTTACTCTGGGTGATCACGTAATAGGGAAGAACCTTTGTGTTCTGTTACAACTTAATCACTAAAGGGATGTTGCCTATAATCTTAAATTACACGCCTCCCAGGTAATGAGCATTAAGATAAAATACCTTTGTTAGCTCACAGGAAACATCCTGACCAGGCCCACCTGTGCAGGAAGGCAGACATTAACACATCACTTCTGAAGGCTGACCAGAAGCAAGAAATGTTTGACTTTACTCCCTCCCCTTTTGGTATAAAAGAAGCTGAATTCTAACTCAGGCAAGATGGTTCTTTGGGACAGAAGTCCACCATCTTCTTGGTCAGCTGGCTTTCCAAGCAAAGTAGCTATTCCTTGCCCCCAGCAACTCATCTCTTGATTTATCGGCTTGTGGCAGTGAGCAGTAGGGGCTTCGACTTGGTGAGCAAGCTTCGCTGCTTGTGGCCAGCTGGCCCTGGTTGGGGAATTCTCAGGTAAGGCCCTAGCAGCTGCCAGGACCACTCGTCCTAAGGATCTGCCCTTTAAAATTCCCCGAAGCAGCACCGACTGCCCCAGCACTTGGCAGATGGAGCAAGGAATCCACGTTTGGGAGCTCATGGGCTCCATACTGTAGGGTAAGTCACTCCGGTTTGTACGGTGGGAAACTTTATTTCTTCTATGTTTGGGGTTTTTTGTCTGGAATAAGCCAATTTGTTTTGTATTTGAGTGGGGGTACCTTGTTGGAGAGAGGAAAGAGTTGTTGAACTTTTACCTAATTTGTGAACTGGTTCGTTTGTTTCTTTGGATGCTAGCGTTTGTCTGTGCCATTTGTGTTTTGTTTTTCTTGCATTTCTGTATTTAAAAATGGGGAAATGTTTCAACTCTCCCTAAAGAAAGTCCTCTGAGGCACGTTTTGATAAATGATTGGATTACAGCCAAGAACCCATGAGTGGGACAAATATATTTTATTGAAACAATGTGTGACCACAGAACCTGTTAGGATCTCCAGAAGGGGTTTAGGCACGGTTATCTTGGGACCCTGTGCACCAGGTCCTGCTACCCTTGCTGTGTTAATTATGTCATTTGTGGTCTCCTGTGTCGTTGGTATATGTAAAACCCCAAAACCAAACTTGAGGATTTATTTAGGATTTTCTGTTGTCCCTTGGGTTTTTCATTTCATTTTGTTTGGTACTGTTTCTCCATTTACAACCAAATCAATTTTGCGATATTTAGAGCTTTTACTGATGTCAAATGGAGGAAAGGAACAACAGGGAAAAAAAAAAAAAGTCTGTGGGACATTCCCAGCGAGAAGAGAAGGGTTCCACTTGGCTCCTAAAATCACCAAAAGCCCCAGCCCAGAATTCAGCCCGGCTGGTTGATGCCAAAGCAAAAAGGCATCCTTTTGATGGTTAGAAATGATCAATTGCCATTTATGATTTTGTGGTGGCTATTCTGTGAAAAAGCAGGGAAGAATAATGAAATCCTTTATGTGTAAGCATTTGTGCTATTACATCAGGGAAAATAAAAAAAGGAAGGGAATGAGAGCGAGAATATGTTGCTTCAAACCTTAACTCCTCCAGCCAAGCAAGCTGTCTTAGCTGCTCTGACCATTATGCCAATATATCCACTCCTTCCACCACCTTGCAGTATCCAGCCCCACTTCCTGACACTGGGGCTCAGGACTTCCCCTCCTCATAGGGATCAATTAGAAAATCCTGTGTTTGTTAGTTTCTGGGGTACAGGGACTTGGTCTGGTATTGTCACATAAGACCCAACTGGGCACCCAGTTTGGGCCAGAAGGCACTCCTGGGGCGAGCCGATTTCCCTTATGCCGTTATCTCATACGGGGCCTGAATGCAAATGGCCGGCTAGCGGGGCTTCTCAGACTTGTTTAATTAGAAAGATTGCGACCCTACTTTACAGGGAGGATCCTTTACACCTGAAGCCCACTTGGCAGCCCCCACAGCTGAACCCAATTGGGACCCCAGAGAGGGAAGAAGGCCCTTATTAGAGCACTGCTTATTAGTGCACCTTGGCAGGGCTGCTTTGAAAATGGGAACCAAAGCAAAAGGGTTTGAACAAAATTCAAGAAATTCAGCAAAACAAATGAAGAACTCTTGGAAATTTTAGAAAGTATGATGTTTATAGGCCTGATAAATCCTAATGGAGACCCCGAGGCCCCTGAAAATATTAGAATGGTAAATTTGACATTTTGGGGGGCGAAGTGCCTCAGATATCAGGAGAGAGCTGCAAAGATGAGATGGTGCTTGATTGAACCCTTGATTGATGGTGCTTGATTGAACCCTTCTCAACTGGTAGATGTTGTTCCCTGTTGAACACTTTAAAAGCAACAACAGAAGAAAGAAGATGCAAAACGAAATGCTGCTTTCTTTTGGCACAGTGGCATTGGATTCCCAGAAGGCGAGTAACCTGAAAAGAAGTAAGCCCCCACTGGGGGAGGACCAACGTGCTTACCGTCAGGAGGAAGAACATTGGAAAACAGATTGCCCTAGGTTAAAACAGAAGAAGAAACAATAAAAGAAGACAGCCTCTCACATGGTAGAAAGAGAGGAACACTCTGATGAATGAAGAGGCCCAGGGACTCCCCTGGACTTGAGGTGCCCAATTCCAATTTCCCCACAGGAGTCCCGGGTAAAATCGACAGTGGGAAATGAGCTGATTAACTTTCTGATAGACCTCACCCTGAAGTTTTTTCACCACAACAGCTTGACGTCAGTCCCATCAGAACAGGCTTTAAGCCTACAGATGGCGCTCATAGTTAGGTTACTTTGTGGCTTCAATTTCTATTGGAAAAAGTGTCCACTTTGTTGCTGGTGCTCCTTGGACAAATAGTACTGACCGGATAGTACTGTACAGTGTTAATGAGAATGGCAGTGTCACAGTTATTCAGTCTCACGGGGGTAACCAGATTGGCTCCTAAGTTGGTAGTGTGCTGAGTTCAGTCGATGTGGATAAAGACACATTACAGATGTGCTCTTGGTCACTGCACCAATGTACACAAATGACCTAAAGAAAGAGGAGGGAAGAGTCTAGCTGTTCACTACCACAAAGGGCGTTTTGAATTGGCACCAATTTCTGGAAGGCCCCAAAGGTGTTGAAAATGCTTGGTTTGGTTCAGCAATTGCAGCTCTTTCAGACGTCAGTGTGGATGGCTTTCATGACGTGATCATTGGTTCACTTTTGGAAAATCAGAACTCAGGAGCTGTGTACATCTACCATGGTCGTGAGGGCAGTATTTGCGTGAGGTAGTCCCAGAAAATCTTGGGATCTGTTGGAGCCTTTAGGAGCCATCTTCAGTACTTTGGGAGATCCCTGGATGGCCATGGAGATTTAAATGGGGATTCCGTCACCGATGTGTCCATTGGTGTCTTTGGACAGGTCGTTCCCCTGTGGTCACAGAGTATTGCTGATGCTTCCTTCACACCAGAAAAAAATCACTTTGCTCAACAAGAATGCTGAGCTAAACCTCAAACTCTGCTTCTGTGTGAAGTTTAGACCTACTAAGCAAAACAATCCAGTGGCCATTTTATATAACATCACAATTGATGCAGACCAATAAATAAACCTCTGTGGGTTTATTTAAAGAAAATAACGAACGGTGCTTGCAGAAAACCATGATAGTAAATCAAGCAGAGTTGCTCTGAGTACATCATCCACCTAGAGCCCTATGACGTTGTCAGCTCTTTGGATCTGTGCGTGAACATCAATCTGGAAAAACCCTGGCACTAGCCCTGAAGCCTACTCGGAGACGGCCAAGGACTTCAGTACCCCTTTCTATCAACAGAAGAAAAAAAAAAAAGAAAAGAAATCATACACTAAAAAGGAACATCATTAATATATGTCGAGAGACTAATTTAACTTGGGATAAAGGCCTTGCCAGTTGCCCTGCTCACAGAAACAGGCTTAAATTAAGCCCCTTTGAAATATTGTGTGATAGGCCATTCCGGGTGTCTGCCCAGCAGGAGAATCTATAAATGCTCTAAAAGACCCAGCATTTGCTGATTATGTAAAAACGCTGGGCACTATACTCATCTCTGTTCATGAGTTTGGGGGTCAGAGCTGGAGGGTAAACATGGAGGAGCCATTGGAAGACAGATGGCTTTTAATGCCATGAGACTGGAGTGCCTAGGGAGAGAGTGTGGAGAGAGAAGAGAAGGAGCGTGGAGCATCCCAACACTTAGAGGTCAGGTTGAGGAGGAAGGCTTGTCAAAGGGATGTAGAGTTAGAGAAGTAGCAGAAGAGCCAAGTGACCTGGAGACCAAGAAAAGAGGGTGTGTGAAGGAGGGAGCAGTCAGCTCTAGCTAAGCTGCTGGGAGGCCAAGTAAGAAGGGAGCGAAGCCACCACCCGGTTTAGCTCTTAGAGATCACAGGTGACCTGGGGGGAGAGTGACTGTGCAGTCCCACTCGAGTGGGTCGAGGTGAGAATGGGATGTGAAGGCATGCAGACGGTGGCTGTAGACACAACTCTATCAAGCTTTGCTGTGAATGGGGAGGAACATTGTTGGCAGCTGGAGCACAAGAAAGAGATGAGGGTTGCTAGAGTGTGTTTGATGCTGGTGGGAGTAACCAAGGGTGGGTGGGTGGGTAGACTTCGCTACCAGGTGGAGAAATGGGTCTCAGGTAGTAGGGAAGACTCCTCACCCACAGGGAGATGGGGAAGATAGGGGGTGTGGGTCACTTAGAGTGTGGGAAGGATGAGGCAGTTTCCCTCTAGTGGTTCCTGTTTTCCCAAAGAATGAATTAATCCTGTGATAAACCATAATGAAAAAGAATATGAAAAAGAATGTATATATGTGTGTGTGTGTGTGACTGAATCACTTAGAAAGAGACATAGAAATTAGCACAACACTGTAAGTCAACTATACTTCAATAAAAGAGAATTTTTAAAGAAAGAATGAATCAAGCTTATTGCTGGAGGAGAGAGAGCTACAGGTCCTTTGAGGAGAAAGAAGGTGTGAAACGTTCATTTTGGGGAGTAGGAAAACAAACCTTCTAGGATAGAATAGGATTTCTAGGCAGGTTGAGAGTCCATTTGAGATGTGGAATCAAAAATTACAATTTCAGAGGTGAATGCACCATGAAGCTAATGAAATGTACAATTCAGGACCCCTCACTTACTCAGGCCCCTGGGAGGGTCCCAGCAACGTGCTCACACGACCATATGCTTCTGTAAAACTTGCCAAAATAAGATACTTTAACTGCAAATGGTAAAGCCCACTCTCTGTTTTCACTCCAGCTTCCCCTCTGTCACCCTTTCCCCCCGCCCCCGGTGCAGTGGGCATTCGAGGGTATGTTAATGCTAATGCAGTTAATGTGGTTCCCAGTCACTTCCACACATAGTTAAGCTAGCCCAGCCATCCTGGTGTGGGAATGGCTTCCAGGGAAACTCCTGTCACCTGTGCTCACTCACTAGGCATCGTGCAGTGAAGGTGCAAAGCCCAAGGGCACATGTGATACGAATGCATCCAGTGCTCTTGTCACTATAAGTACATGGGTGGTAGAGGAAAAATGGATTTGAAATATACAAAGTCAGTAGCCAGTCTGTGGAGAGTATTACAGGGGTATGCAGGCAATTAATTGATACCAATAAGGTATTTTTCTGGACTTTGTAACCTTTGTGGCATTTGCCAGCCTTTTCAGTTTGTAAGTTGTGATCTCTTGTTTCACTGTAAATATTTTTTTTCATCTTTATTGGAGCATAATTGCTTTACACTGTAAATATTACTTTTTGTACCTAGTTTTATATTATTTTCTTAAAAAGCTCTCACCCCCTATAACAATTATATACACTTCAGGCTCCCCAAACCTGAGACCAGTTGGCCTGGTTGGGGGATTTTCTCCAGCCATCGCTCCTGTGTAGATGTGGCTGTGAGGGCATCCTCCACACCCCTTCCCAGGGTTTCTATGGCTATGTGTTGGGGGCCTCTGTGGATGGCATGCCTCCGTGTCAGCGCAGGCCTGTGTACGTGTCCCTTGTGGTTGTCTGTGTACATGGTGTGTGTATGGGTGTCTGGGCCTCTGGCCTGTTCCTGGCCGCCCTCTCAACACGGGGCAGCGTCAGGGCTTGGGGGAGGGGAGCTCGTGTCCCACACGCGCTGGGGCCCTCGGGAGGCAGGAGGCGGGGAAGGAACTGAGACACACAGCTGGCCTAGTGTCGCTGCTTCCCCTCCCCCGCTGTGACGTCTCCCCAGACCTGGGTTCCCAGGCTCAGCTCCTCCCTCTTTGTTCTTCAAAGAGAAGGCTGGCTTCCTGGGACCCCCTGGGTCCTGGGAGGGGGCAGTTCCTGGAGAGTTGGGACCTGGGGGTTGGGGGTGGGGAAGTAGGAGGCCCAGGCCCCTGGGCCAAGGGAAGAATCAGGGTAGAAGACCTCTATAGAGCCCCAAACAAAACAGACAATAATCTCTGCCTTAGGGCACATACGTCCTTGTGGGGGAAACAGTCAAATGCACATCGCACAGAATTTATCATTTGTCAGTTGGTGATAAGTGCTATGGAGAAAAGTGAAGCAAGGAAGAGTGGAGAATGGGAATTGTGACTTCAGACAGTAAGATTAGGGAAGAACTCACTGAGAAGGTGAAATTTACAGAGGTGAGGGCACAAGCTACAGGGCCACCTGGGGTAAAAGCACTCCACACAGAGGGACAGGCTGGCTAGAAGGACAACCTGCCAGGCTTGTCAAGGGAACAGAGAGCAGCAGGGGGCGGAGTGAGGTTGTCTGGAGTGGAGGTAGCAGGTGAGATCAGAGGGACAAAGCAGGAGGCTGATTATGTAGAACCTTCTAGACCATTGCAAGGACTCTGTCACCTCTGAGTGTAATGTGAAGCCATTGGAGGACTTTCTTCCCCCTAGCTTTTTTGTTTTGTTTGTTTTTGGAACTTTTAATTTTTATATAATTTCAAACTTTCAGAAAAGTTACAAAAAAGTACAAGGATTATACATCAACTATTCTTCAATTTAAAAATGAAAGGAAGAAAGTACAGGCAACTCCTGTGTACTCTTTTCTCTATTAATTGTTTGCGTTTGCTCCGTTTGCTTTATCATTTCTCTCCAAATATAATATAGATATAAAATACTTGTTTTCTGAATCATTTGGGGGTAAATTGAAAACATCAGGCCCTTTTGCCCAAGTTACTCAGTGTGTTTTCTGAGAATGAGGACATTTGTAGTAATAATAGTACATAGTAGTACAACTGTCAACATCAGAATATTAAAATTAATATAATACTATTATTTAATGCCAGTCCATACTTAAATTTCCTCAAGTGTTTCAGTTATGTCCTTTATAGCCCTTTTTTCCCAATCCAGGATTCCATCCAGGATCCCATACTGCATTTAGTTGTTCTGTCTGTTCAGTTTCATTTAATCTGGAAAATTCTTGATCTTCAGTTTTTTTATATATATCCTGGAATTAAAAAAAATTTATGGAAGTATAGTTGATTTACAATGTTGTGTTAACTTCTGCTGTACAGCACAGTGACTCACTTATACGTATTCTTTTTCATATTCTTTTCCATTATGGTTTATCACAGGATACTGAATATAGTTCCCTGTGCTATACAGTAGGACCTTGTTGTTTAGCATCCTATGTACAATAGTTTGCATCTACTAATCCCAAACTCCCAATCCTTCCCTCCCCATCTCTCCTCCCCCTTGGCAACCACCAGTCTGTTCTCTATGTCTGTGAGTCTGTTTCTGTTTCATAGATACGTTCATTTGTGTTGTATTTTAGAGTCCACATATAAGTAATATCATATGGTATTTGTCTTTCTCTTTCTGACTTACTTCACTTAGTATGATAATCTCTAGGTCCATCTATGTTGCTGCAAATGGCATTATTTCATTGTTTTTGATGGCTGAGTAATATTCCATTGGGTATACACACATCTTCTTTATCCATTCATCTGTCGATGGAATTTAGATTGTTTCCATGTCTTGGCTATTGTAAATAGTGCTGCTGTGAACATAGGGGTGCATGCCTATGGAGCGGGATACACTCCTGGTATATGCCCAGGAGTGGGATGGCTAGATCATATGGCAACTCTATTTTTAGTTTCTTGAGGAACTTCCATACTGTTTTCCATAGTGGCTGCACCAATTTACACTCCCACCAACAGTGTAAGAGGGTTCCCTTTTCTCCACAGCCTCTCCAGCATTTATTATTTGTAGACTTTTTAATGATGGGCATTCTGACCAGTGTGAGGTGGTACCTCATTGTAGTTTTGACTTGCATTTCTCTAGTACTTAGCGATGATGAGCATTTTTTCATGTGCCTGTTGGCCATCTGTATGTCTATTTAGGTCTTCTGCCCTTTTTTCAATTGGTTTTGTTGTTGTTGTTGTTGTTGAATTGTATAAGTTGTTTGTGTATTTTGGAACTTAAGCCCTTGTCCGTCACATCATTTGCAAATATTTTCTCCCAGTCCACAGGTTGTCTTTTTGTTTATGGCTTCCTTTGCTGTGCAAAAGTTTATAGGTTTGACTAGGTCCCGTTTATTTATTTTTGCTTTTATTTCTATTGCCTGGGAGACTGACCTAAGAAAACATTGGTATGATTTATGTCAGAGAATGTTTTGCCTGTGTTCTCTTCTAGTTTTATGGTGTCTTGTCTTTAAGCCATTTTGAGTTTATTTTTGTGTATGGTGTGAGGGTGGGTCTTCACAGTTTTGAAGAGTACAGGAAGGTTTCCTTGTAGAATGTCCTTCACTTTGGTTCATTAGATGTTTCTCCACGGTTAGATTCAAGTTATTCAGGTTGTGCATTTTGGGCAGGAACATCACCCCAGAAGTGGTGTGGTGTCCTTCTCAGTGCATCACATCAGAAGACACATGTCAGTTTGTCCCAATTTTGAGGTATTGACTTTGATCTTGAGGTTGAAATGGTGTTCGCCAGTTTTCTCCAGGTTATCATTTCCCCTTGATAGTAATTAATATGCAATTTGTGGGAAGACACTTTGAGATTCTTTACTACTTGTACCTCCCTAAAAGTTCACCCACTAGTTTAGCATCCATTGATGATTTCTAACTCCAGCCCTCCTTCTATATTTATTAGTTGGCAGTTTACTGTAACAAGAGTGTTCTCTTTTCCTCCCATTTATTTATTTATACTGCTATGAACTCTGGATTCTTACTTGACTCAGTGCATTATTTATTTTAATGCTCAGATTGTCCAAGATTTAGCCAGTGGAAGCCCCTTTAGCCACAGCCCCTAGCTGCTGTGTCTTTTTGATATACACCCAATATTTTTGAGCACTTCTTTACTTTCTGGTGAAACAGAATGTTCTAAGATCATTTTGTAATTCCCCAGCTGTATCCCTAGAGACACCCTTTTCTCCAAGGAGTGCTGGTTCGTTTTAGTAGAAAATGGTATTTAGTAACCAAGATCTGAGCACTTGGTGTGTTTATCACTACTTGTGTGTCATTCCTTTTAGGCTCCCTCAGCAGACAGAGCTAGGAAATATAGGTGTATGTATACATTGTGTATGTGCATACGTTTCCTTATGTTACATTTCCTTCCTTAACTATACACATTAAAACCATGAATTCATATTGATACCCTACTGAGAGATTTTAAAGAGAGGAACGACAGAATCTGATTTATGTTTTAAAAGGATCACTTTGCCCAGTGTGTTCAGAGTAGACTGTAAGGGAACAAGGAACAAGAGTGGAAGCAAGGAAATAATTTAGGGGCTATTGCAATAATATGGGTGAGAGATGAGGGTGGCATGGACCAGGGTGTAGTATTGAAGTGTAGTAACAAAGAGTCAAATTTTTTACCTATTTTAAATAAGAAATTGTTGACTGATTTGATGTGAACTGTGTGTGTGTGAGAGAGAGAGAGATGAAGCAGAGATGATTCTAAGGTTTCTGGTCTGGCTAACTGAAGAAATGGAATTTCCATTTACTGAGATGGAAAGTCTGCAGGTGAAGCAGTTTTGGGGGACATGACCAGAAATTTGGTTGGGACATTTTAAGTTTGTGATTCCTTATTAGATATCCAAGTAGAAACAATAAGTGGGCAATAGGATATATGCATCTGTAATGCAGGGAAGAGTTTTGGAGCTAGAAATGAAAATTGGGGATGCGTTAATGTAGTATAGGTTGATATTTTAAACCATGAGCCTGGAGATCATCAAGGGAATGAATATAGATAGAGAAGAGAAGAGGCTAGAAGATTGAGCCTTGGAAACACCTCAACATTTAGAGATCCAGGAGATGACGAACTAGCAAAGGAGTCTGTGAATGAATTGTTAACAAAGTGGAAGGAATATAAGAAGAGTGTGGTGTCCTAGAAGGCAAGTGAAGAAAGTGTGTCTAAGCAGGGAGAGTAAGCATCTGTGTCAACTGCTGCTCAGTAGTGATCAATGGATTTAGCAACGTGATGGTCATTTTGTAACGTTAACAAAAGCAGTTTTGATGAATGGGGGTTGGGGGTACCTGATTAGAGAGGGTTCAAAGGAAAATGGAAAGGTGGTATTGGAAACAGTGGGCATAAGGGAAGTTGTTTTGCTGTAGAGGGGAACAGAGGAACATAGTGGTAGCTGGAGGGGAGTTGTGGGGTCAAGATGGCGTTTGTTGTCTTGCATGTTCTAAATTGAGATAAACTTCATTATGTTTGTAGTCTGGTGGGAATAATCCAGTTAGAAAAGGGGGAAATTGATGGTAAAGAAAGAAAACAGCAATGTCCTTGAGTGGGCCAGAGGGAGCGGGAGATCTAGTTGGTGTGGGGGTTGGCCTTAGTTAGGTGGAAGGGTTCATCTACAGTTAGGAGGGAGGGGAATAGCATGCGGTCACAGACTCAGGTAGGTAGGCAGGTGCGATTGCCCATGTCAGTAGGAAAATTTCATCGGAATGCCTTTTTTTAAATTGAAGTATAGTTGATTTATAGTGTCATGTTATCTTCAGGTGTACAGCACACTGATTCAGTGAATACATATACGTTTTTTTCAGATTCTCTTCCCTTATAGGTTATTACAAAATATTGAGTATAGTTCCCTGTGCTATACAGTAGGTCCTTGTTGGGTATCTATTTTATATATAGTAGTGTGTATATGTTAATCCCAAACTCCTAATTTATTCCCCTACTTCTGCTTTGGTAGCCATAAGCTTGTTTTCTATGACTATGGGTCTATTTCTGTTTTGCAAATAAGTTCATTTGTTTTGTTTTGTTTTGTTTTTAGGTTCCACATATAAGCCATATCATATAATATTTGTCTTTGTCTGGCTTACTTCACTTAATATGGTAATCTCTAGGCGCATCCATGTTGCTGCAAATGGCATGATTTCATTCTTTTTTATGGCTAATATTCTACTGTATATATATATATATATATATATATATATATACACACACACACACACACCACATCTTCTTTATCCATTTGTCTGTTGATGGACATTTAGGTTGCTTCCATGTCTTGGCTATTGTAAATAGTGCTGCTATGAACATAGGGGTGCATGTATCTTTGCGAATTATAGTTTTCTCCGGATAAATGCCCAGGAGTGGGATTGCTGGATCATATGGTAGCTCTACTTTTCGTTTTTTGAGGAACCTCCATACTGATCTCCATAGTGGCTGCACCAATTTACATTCTCACCAACAGTGCAGGAGGGTTCCTTTTTCTTCACACCCTCTCCAGCATTTATTATTTGTCGACTTTTTGATGATGGCCATTCTGACCAGGGTGAGGTGATACTTCATTGTAGTTTTCATTTGCATTTCCCTAAATTAGCGATATGGAGCATATTTTTCATGTGCCTGTTAGCACATGTATGTCTTCTCTGGAGAAATGTCCATTTAGATCTTCTGCCCATTTTTTGCTTGGGTTGTTTGAACTGAACTGTATGAGCTGTTTGTATATTTTGGGAATTAATCCCTGGTTGGTCGCATCATTTGCAGATATTTCTCCCGTTCTGTAGGTTGTCTTTTAATTTTGTTTATGGTTTCCTTTGTTGTGCAAAAGCTTTTAAGTTTAATTAGGTCCCATTTGTTTATTTTTGTTTTCATTTCCGTTACTCTAGGGGACGGATCCAAAAAGATATTGCTGCAATTTATGTCCAAGAGTGTTCTCCCTGTTTTCCTCTAGGAATCTTATGGTCTCCGGCCTTACATTTAGGTCTTTAATCCATTTTGAGTTTATTTTTGTATATGGTGTTAGAGAATGTTCTAATTTCATTCTTTTACATGTAGCTGTACAGTTTTCCCAGCAGCACTTATTGAAGAGACTTTTCCATTGTATATTCTTGCCTCCTTTGTTGTAGATTAACTGACCATAGGTGAGTGGGTGTACTTCTGGGCTTTTATCCTGTTCCATTGATCTATATGTCTGTTTTTGTGCCAGTACCATAGTGTTTTGATTACCGAATGCCTTTTGAACACAGTGAAACAGGAAGTAAAGCTGAAGGAGGATGAAGGGATTCGTGGTTTGATGTGAAAAGGAATGAAAGAGTCGTATAGGAGAGTTGGAGGGGAAATGGATGGGGAAATGTGATATGATTGCTAATAGCACTGAGAAAACACCTGAGTTTGGAGTTATGAATTCAAATTGGCAGTTAAAACGGCTTTTTGCTTGATATAACCTTTGGAGGAGTAGAAGCAGGAATCTGAGGCCCACAAGAGGGCGCTCGTGGACAGGTCCTGGGTGGCTGAGTCCCTGAGAGTCTTGGAATAAAATTGGGATTTGCTCCAAGGGAAGACAGCACTGGAAAAACAAGTTGCTTTCTTCACCGGAGGTGGCAGTAGTATCCTTTCCCAAAACTACTGACGCTGTGAGCAGGATTCGAACCTGCGCGGGGAGACCCCATTGGATTTCGAGTCCAACGCCTTAACCACTCGGCCATCACAGCCGCCTGCGGCCTGGGGCCTGCGCAACTATAGCTGTTTATCAATACGCCCGCCTCTTGCGAGCGCTGTCTTGATGTCAGTGCGCGTGCGCTTGTGAGGCAACAGCCCTACGGAAGTGGCGAATTTCCAGTTCTCCCTGCGCCGAGCCACAGTATAAAATGGGCCCAACCAAACCTGAGTCCACGGCAGACACAGGGATGCCGCTACACCCTGGTTCTTGACAGCTGGCGTCAGCCTCCAAATTCACACTAAAAGTGCACAGGGAGGGAGGGACGGAGACTCAAGTAGCTAACGGGATGGCTGGTAAGAAGAATAATCCTTCGATATGTACAGCAGAGAGGCCCCCTCTCAAAGTCTGGAAATGTGTGTCCCCCCTTCGCAGCAATAATATACTAGAGTCAACTGTCCCAGGCACCGCTGGGATTCGAACCCAGGATCTCCTGTTTACTAGACAGGCGCTTTAACCAGCTAAGCCACGGCGCCGTTGGGTGGGTTTTTGAGTCTAGATATAGATCAGCTGTTCCTGAGGGTCACTAATCGAGACGACTGAAATAATGGCTGCCACGGGTCTTCAGTGACTCATCCTTTCCAAGGTTCCTCCTTTCCTTCCCAAGTTCTGAGCCCGAGGGTTAATACTCTGCACCACCTCCCTCTCTCCCACACCGTTGGGGACCAACTCGACTATGAATGGGTGCGTGGCTCCCCGTCCCTTAGCCACCTAGACTGACCTGCTTTCTCAGCGAGAAAGGGTGTGCGGACAAGAGGGACGCGGGTCCTCAGGGGAGGGAATGGCTCACTCTCACTACAGCCTTCCGGAAAGGGGGGTGCCACACCTCCCCAAAAAGAGCTCCCCTAACCCAACCCCCAAAGTTCATTCCACAAAGTCCTGGTATTTTTTTTTTATATTAGAAAATAACAGACACGATATCAAAAACACAAATGTCATCGGTAGAGGGTACAGCTGAGAACACCTGGGTCCCACCTGAGGGGCAGCACCAGGGACTCCATGGTCCACCAACCTCCCCCACCCCGGAGCAGCTAGGGGTCTGGACCACTGGGTCCTGCTTGGGCCTCAGAGGGCTGGCTACCCCAATAAATAAACGCAGCCCCAACCCTCAGGGACAGGGACTCCGGCTCAGCTGGGGCTTGGAGAACCACTTAAGCAGCTTGTCAGCAACCTTGTCCAGGGGAAGGAACGACTCCTCAGCAGGGATGGGAGGTGCGGCTTCTCTGGGCTGGGCTAAAGAGCGCCACCCTCTGTTCTCTAAGAGGCCAGAGGCAGCCCCTGGATCCTGGGCTGCTGATGGGGGGAGGTCCCACACCCCCTACAGCGGGAGAAGCCAGGACAGTTTTCTATTGGTTGGTCCAGCCACATCTGAGTTCTGCGAGTTGGGACATGGGAGAAGGAAGCTTCTCATGCATTCCCGGAGGTGGCCCCAAATGTAGTCTAGCTGGTGCCATTTTCTGCGGCAGGTAAGGCTGGACTGGATGAGTTCCCACCTTGTTCCTCCTCCTCCATGGCCAGGTCCTGAGAGCTTGAGACCGTGGCCCCAGCTTGGGCCTGGGCCTCATCACCGCCCTCACCCTCACCACCACCGCCACCCCCTTCGCCTCCACCCTCCTCCATGGGCTCCAGCCCCAGTCCATCCATTTCCGAGAAGAGTGGGTCACCAGGGTGGCCAGGGTCTTGGGTGCTGCTACCGCAATCCACACAGGCCTTGGAGAAAGGAAGGATATGAGTGAGTCAGGCAGAGTTCTCACTGCTGACCTGCCACCCCAGCTCCCCTTGTTCCCAACTCAAGAGTACTTCCCAAAGTGTATGCCCAAGAAACATTAATCCATACGGATGCGCATGGGGTCAGCAAGATTGGAAAATGCATTGTACCCTGTATCCAGACCCCACAAGGGGACAATCACAATATACATTAGCATAAGATTGGCCGAGAAAAGGTCTACAAAAGCACACGTGGTTTAACACTAAATAACCCAGCAGCAAACTTAGTAGAATGAACATCCTTCAGAATTAATGATCCAGGAACAATGAGGGGATCAGCCCTTAGCCTCCACCCTTTCAACTTGAGCTTAATTCCTTCTTCTCCCTCCTGGCCTAGACTTCTCTTCTCACCATCACATCAAGGGCCCGAGGCAGCTGACCCTTCCGGACCCAGGAGTGCACAGCACCCAGTTCCCTCCGCTGGTCCTCCGAGAACCGAGGCTGCTGCTTCTGCATAGCCCGGAGCCGCTCCCGGTCCTGCTTCAGCACAGAGGCCATGTCCCTGCTCCAGGAAGGGGTTCAGGAGGCAGAGAATGGGAGCTGGGGCCAGGGCCCACGAGGCTGGCATTTTTCCTTTACCTCAACTCCCCAGCTCCCCACTCACTGCCTCATGCTCCTCCCCTGAACCGGTGCTCCGGGAATTCAGGCCTTCCAAGACCAGGAAAGCTGCCCTCAGCCTGACTCATGATGGGGCTCCAAGGGGCGGAGGGCAGAACAGGAAAGCCCCAGGGCAGAGACAGGCCCAGAAAAAAAACCTCAAGTTAGCTGCAGAGTGAGGGTGGGCCGCCAGCCTCCCCACTCCTTTGAAAAAGAGGCAGAGGAGGTCCCTGAAAGTCCTCACCTGGAGGGCACCTGATAGGTCATCATGACATGCTGGTCAGCATTGGCCATGAGCAGCCAGATGGGATCCTGGAGCACGTACTTAATGACCTGGTCCCCGGGCTCAGCCCCGGCCTGGGCAGCCCCAGCCTCAGCCTCGGAAGAATCGATGCTGCCGAAGTACTTGCTCGTGTGGCTGCTCTGACTGCTGCCTGTAGAGTAAGGGGCGGGCAACCAACAGAGTCAGGCCGACCGGCGCTCCACCAGGCCTCGCTCAAGCCCACTGGCCTTAGGAAGCAGGGCAGGGGCCCAGGCTGCTCAGGCCAAGTAGGGCCTGGCCTCCCAACCCCCCAGACACTGTCCTACCCCGGGAGGTGTTGTGGGAGGCGGGGCACTCACGCGTGATGCTGGCTGAGGTGCTGCTCCCCTCATGGGAGCCTGAACCAGACCCAGAGCCCAAGGAGCCTGAGGCAGCAGAGCCCGTGCCAGAGCGCGAGTCCTCCTGCAGCAGCAACTCCAGCAGGTCGCTGGAGCCCGAGAGCGCATCCTGGTTGGAGGACTCGGTTATCTCCACCTGGGGGAGGGGAGGGGCGGGGTTAAGGGATCAGCACCCAGGCCTCCCTTCAACTGCTGCCTCTGGCTGGGGGCGCACCCAACACAGCGGCCTATTCCCACTCCGTAACAGTGGGCCCAGGCTGAGTGACAAGAGAGCTGGCGAAGAGTAGCGCCGTGACGCTGGACCCTTTCCAAGCGGCAGAGGCACTCTCAGAAGTTTTGGGGATGTCCTCGCCACCTGTCAGACAGGCCTGTCCCCACTTCACAGACGAGGCAGCTGATTTCTTCCTCATTCAGAAACGCAGCTGGGGCCTCCCACCCCACGACACCACCCTCTGGGGACGCCAGGTGGGCAGGGGGCAGGAGGAAGCACGATGGGAGGAGCGGGGGAGAGGGCCGCGTGGGGGCCGTAAGAGGATGGGGGCGGGCCTCGGTGCTCACAGGTCTGGCCGCTGGGTCCGCAGTCTCCTCACTGGGAGGGGGGCGCCCAGCACTACTCCCCTCGACACGGGGGGGCTCCTCAAGCTGCAGCAGATTTAGCTGGAGCGGGGAGCTGCATCTCGAGTTGAAGAGCGGAGAGTCGGGGAGGCGGGGAGGGCTGGGGGGCGGCAGGGGCAGGGACGGAGAAGGGGAGTGGGAGGCGGGGGTCTGGGGTGCCCCACAGGGGTAGGTGGGTGGGGCAGGGAAGAGATAGTTAGGGAGCACCAAGGCCACCACTGGGGTCACCAGCGGGGCAGAGAAAGCTGCAGGAGACACAGATGTGGGTGCAGGAGGGAGAGGCTGGGGGCCTCCTCTGGGGGAGAACGCGGGGACGGGGCAGGGCTGGACCACAGCCGGGAAGGGCGGTGTGGCTGGTGGTGGGGGCCAGGGGGCAGAGGATGGCACAGGGGACGGGTGGGAGACGTGGCAGGGGGCTTCGGCCTGAGGGGTCGGGTGCTGGCGGGAGCGCTTGGCTTTGGATCGGCAGTGGTGGCGGCGGCCGGGGGCCGCGGGGCCATGGCGGCAGCCTGAGGGGAGAGATGAGGGTGAGCAAGGCCCTCGACCTGGGGGTTAGCGCCCCTGCCACCCGGGCCGGCTGCCCTGCCACTCAGACCAAGGAGAGGGTAGGCGAAGGCCCCAGAGAGTCTGCCTCCCTGGCCCACATGTAACAGAGGAGACTCTGGGGAGGTGGGGGGACCTTCAGGGAAGAGTCACAGGGACGCGGGATTCACTGACAAAGCGGCCGGGGAAGGAGAGGTTACACGAGGCGGGGTGCTGGGGGTGTGCAGAAGACCGAGGCCTGCTGGTGGACAGGAAGCAGGCGAGGTCGTGGACGAGTGGGCAGGTGGCTCCGGTCCGGTCCAGCCACCAAACTCCAGCAGGCACTGCCAGCCTAGGCGACAACCTGCCAGTGGGGCCGTGCTCCGCGTGGCTCATGATGGAGCCAAGGTGGGCGGGAAAGCCCAGTCCCAAGCCCTGTGCCCACCTGCAGGGGGCCTCCCTCAGGCACCTGGAGGGCTGCCGTCTGCCCTTGAAGCCCTGCCCCCACCCGAAGTCGTCCCAGTCCTCCCTGCCGGCCTACACAGATCTCCCAGTCAGTGGCAACTGAGTCCTGAGTGGGCTCTCTTCCTGCCCCTGCCCCCAGACTGGGCCTGGAGTGGCTTACCTGGAGCAGCGCCTCTGCCTGCCTGTCTCAGTGCTGCCCTCCTCTGGCGGCAGCCTGGACCCCCCCCACTGGGGAGAAGCTAGCGAGGGGCCGTCCCTAGGCAGGGCCCCGGTGGTGAAGGTGGCAAGAGCCTGGGTCCCTGGAGCACAAGGACCTCCCTCAAGAACCCCTCCCCTGGCAGTCTGGTCCTAGACCAGGCCGCAAGCAGGTGGCTACCCGACTCACCGGGGGCCGAGGGGGCCGTGGAGGAGCCGTCAAGTCCACGCAGCCTGCCAAGGTCGCGGAAACGGCTGAGGAAGGCCTGCTCCTCCTTCTGGGTGTGCAGGGACAGCACAGCCTTGGTCAGGCCCACCGGCCGGTAGGCACCTGTGGCTGGGTCAGGGGCCACCGTGGGGCTGGGGGCTGGGCTGGGAGCTGGGCCGGGAGGCAGGCCAGGCAGGTCCTCCAGCATGATGATGTCTGAGGAAGATGAGACAGGGGAAAGGTCAGAATCACCTTAACTGTTAGCGCACCACACCACACGGCACCCTCCATGTCCAGCAGCTTAGCCAAAGCCCTGGCCTCCGTCCTGCGGCCGAGCCTGGACCTCCCCTGCATCTCTTGGCCACCTCCCCAGCGAGAACTGGCTCTGGGCCTTCTTCCTCGTGTAAAGCCGTCCCAGGGTAAGAAAGGATACTCGGTCCCCGCCAGTGGCACTACCCTAGGATGACCCCCCGTGACTTTCCTCGGAAGGGAAGCCCACACCTCGCACTTCCCTCGCTCGTTTTCCAGGTCAATGCCCAGGAAGACCTTCAGGGCGTTTCAACAGTCCCTGCCTCAGACCCTCTGTGGGCAGCACCTCAGGTTGAACTACACCCCAGACTTTGTGTGTAAACTGACAGTAAGAACACACGAAGCAGGATGAGGGACAGACAAGGTGGCAGGGGCTGGCGGGCGGGTGGAGAGCAAGAAGCGGCAGCCCTGAGCTAACTAAGATGGGGGCCTCCTTCTCTCCATCAGGAACCAGAGGGCGGGAGAAGGCAGCCGGAAAGGGGGGGACGCTGGCTGGGGGACCAGATGGAGCCCGGGCACCGCCCCCCTCAGCCACGCCCATACCCGATTCCGGGGGCTTCTTGTCTCCCACATGGACGATGGTGGAGCTGAAGCTACACTGACTGGTGACGGACACCACACTCTCCGCCTTATTGGCCAGGGCGAGTGGGCTCAGAGCGCCTCCTCCCACCACCGGCTCCTTCAGAGGGGCGGCCCCCTCCCCAGATAGCACTGCCGCTGGATCTGTACGGAGAGAGATGGTGCCAGTTACTGCCCCGCTGGGAGGCTGGGAGAGGAAACCCCAGTGCGGGTGGGGAGAGAGAGGAGCATGGATATCTGGAGGCTGGGGGGGACAGGACAGAGTGAGGTGGGGCCCCAAAGACAGAAATGCAGACGCAGGAACAGAGGACAGGGTGGTGGAGGCAGGACGGCCTGGCTCTTCACCTTTCTCGGCCCCCGCAGAGACTGCGCCCGCCCGCTGCCTGTCCTCGTCGGAGGCCGAAGAGGCGGTGCAGGAGGAGGAGGAGGTGCATTTGCGCTTGGTCGTGCTGGGGAGGTTGCAGCTCTCCAGGTACCTGAGGAAGCACCAGAGGACATGAGGGCAGCGCCTGGGTGGGGCGGGGCCGGGGCCCAAGCGGGAGAAGGGGCCACGATGGCCTTACCTGAGGATGCTGTCCAGGCAGTTGATCTGCTGGTAGGAGCAACTGGAGGCTTCTTTCCGCTCAGCCTCCTCAGGAGCCAAGGCTAGTGGGGCCTGGATCGGAGCAGGTGCCACCTCCAACTCTGGGTCTGCGGATTGGCAGGGAAGGGCCTTGGCCTTGAATGTGCCTGTAGCTGGGCCGAGGAGAGAAGAGCTCCTCTGGGTTGGGCTGAGGGTCATGGGACCCGCCCCGCCCCAGGTCTCACTCCTCACCCACACCCTCACCAACTCACCAGGGACGCGGGGCCGGGGCAGAGGGCGGGCCCGGGACTCAATAAAAAGCTGCTGCCCCTGATGCTTCACCAGGTGCACATCCTTACAGATCTGCTGGAACGTCACCTGTGGGGCAGGGCAGTGGGCAGCATTGGGGGGGGTCGTGGCCAGCCTGGGGAGCCCAGGGCGTAGCGCAAGAAAAAGGCCCCAAGGCTTCCCTGGTGGCACAGTGGTTGAGAGTCCGCCTGCCGATGCAGGGGACACGGGTTCGTGCACCGGTCCGGGAAGATCCCACATGCCGCGGAGCGGCTGGGCCCGTGAGCCATGGCCGCTGAGCCTGCGCGTCCGGAGCCTGTGCTCCACAACGGGAGAGGCCACAACAGCGAGAGGCCCGCGTACCGCAAAAAAAAAAAAAAAAAAGAAAAAGGCCCCAGTGGGGATGCGTGGAGAGGAGATCACGATGAGAGCAGGGCGAGAAAGAAAAGGAAGTGGACAAGGCTCCTCTGGGCTTGGCAGTGCTGACTCTGAGAACAAGGGGATGGGGGACTAAAGGGGTGAAGTGGCAGAGAGGCACTCACCGGTGCAGGAGGCCCAGGTCCCTCGGCGTCACCCCCATTGCTGGCACTGGAGGAGCCAGGGCTGAGGAGAGGGCCTGGGGAAGTCACCGGGCCAACTCCACAGAACCCTGTAGGGCTGGGGCTGTGCACAGGCTGAGGCAGGGAGAGCGACAGGTCAGATGTCCACGGCCCTGTTCTGCACCCCTTCCTCATTCCCAAGCCCCCTCCCCTCAACTCTCACCTGTAACAGCAGCCGGTGGATCTGCTCAGAGAGCTCCTGGATGTCAGGGTCCAGGGAGAGAGCGGGGCTGGGGACTGGGGGAGTGAACACGTCTTCATTCAGGGGCGCCCTGAAGGGTGGGAAGGATGAGCTGAGCCCTGCCCCCTCCACACTGGCCCGCCCTCCAGGGCACCACCCACTTACGTGCGTACTTTGTGGCGGCCCAACACAAAGGCCACCTTTCGGCTCCAGGGGTGCACAAAGCCAGCCCAGCTGGTGTCCATGGTGACATACTCCCCATTCCGGGCGCAGAAGCGGATAGGGGAGTGGTCAAAGGGCTGGCCAGCCAGCTGCAGGACTGAAGGGAGTGGGAAATGAGGTGCGGGTCAGTGGGAGGGAGAGCTAAGTAAGGTGGCGGAGCCCCGTGGAGCCGCCCCCCCACCAAATCCAAGAGACCAAGGCGCTGAAAGACACAACCACAAGGACAGCTGTTAGGAAGCCCTGGAGACAGCCGGAAGGGAGTGCAGGATGAAAGGAACTCACTCTTCTTGTGGATGGCCAACATGAGGGGTCGGTCCTCGGGATGCAGGAAAAGGAGCACTGGGGCCCCCAGGAGGTCCTGGGGGAGGTAGCCCAGCAACGGGGCGGCCCTGAAATGACAGGAGGCATCAGAATGGCCAAAGCCTCGGCCATGGACACCTCCTTTTCCTCCAGGTCCTGACCTCACCTTTCATCCACATCCTGGAAGAGGCAGCTGGGCGTGTGCCTCGTAGTGAAGATCCTCTTGTCCGGGGGAATCCGGGGAGCTGAGGCACAGAAAGCGTGGCCATTGGATTTCATCCAGAATGGTCCAGCTCCTCAGCCCTCCATGCTGCCTCAGGCCCAGGCTGGCTGGCAGACAGTTCTCTCCACAGCTCTGCCCTGGGCCCTCTAGCCTACAAAGATGGTCTGGACAATCTTTGTGCCCCATGCCAATAATGAAACTGAAAACCAAGGTACTCTCCTTTGCCTTCTCCTAGGTTAGGGCTCTCATCCAACTCTACCTCTAAAGGGGCGTTCACATGCTCATTCTAACAATACCTTCTGTGTTCCAAAACTGTCTTCCACACTCCTGTCCTGCCTCACCCCCAGCCTAGAGAAGGCCCCCTTCCTCATACCCCAACCAGGCCAGGCCCCTGGCCCGCCCACCTTCATAACCAGAGTGGATGCGCTCTGCGATTAGCAGGCAGCACAGCTGTGCAGGGGCCCCATCAGAGACCCGGATCTTGGTCACATATGGGGTTAGGCGGAATGGCTGGTACCGAGGCCCTGGATCTCGGTCAGGACCCCCTCTAGCAAGGAAGAGAAAGAGGCATTAGGGACTGTCAGTGAAGAGCCACCCACCCCCCACCTCAAGGTCATGGGCCACACAGCAAAGAAAGACAGGGGGTGTGGGAGGTGCAAGGGGTCTGCTCCCACGTCCTCTGCCTACCTGATACGGCAGAAGACAGACTTCTGGGTGAAGTCCTTGAGGCCTGAACCTGAGACAGACCAGGAGGGCAGTGAGCACAGCTCCCCGTCCCCTCCCTGGGCTGAGAAGAACCCAGCAAGGAAAAGCCTGGGGCCCCTGGCCCCTCATGGCAGGTGCTTCCTGGAACTGCTCATCCCTCCCCCCAAGCACTTGGAGACCTCACCTGCCGAGGCCCCCGTGCCCCAGGTGGGCAGGCGAGATGGGGCAGTGGAACCATAGAAGACGCCCACATCCTGGGGAGCCAGGAGCTCTGAGAAGCGGGCACCGCGGAACACATCCTGCTTGCAGCGCAGCAGGATACCTGCCTGCTCAGAAATGTAGACGATGCGGCCTGTCAGGAAGGAGACAGCCACGGAGAAGGTATCCTAGGCGAGAAAGCAAACACAAGAGCAGGTTCAGGAGCTGTGGGAGTGGGGCTGGGGGTGCATCGGGATACAGAGGCTGGGCTGCGCTGACCTGGTTGCGAAGCGTGTACTCAGATGTGATGTGCTCCAGTTCCTCCAGAGTGTAGGTGGACATGTCCATGGCACAAGGCTCGCCCTCCTCCAGGCTCCACTGCTGGTAGTATTCCTGGTTGGCTGCGGGGTGTGGGCAGCGGCACACTTAGGGAGACTGTCCCCATGGTAGTAGCCCAGGACCTGACCATTACCCTCCCAGGAAGCACCACTCACCTTGCACCTGCTTGACACAGGCCAGTGCGTACTGCAGCGTGGCCAGGGTCCCAGAGCGGCCCTTGCCCCTGCGCTCTGGTGGCAGCCGAAGCTTGAGCTCCCGCAGCGCTGTCATGAGTTCTTTCTGGGTCCTTGCCCGAGCTGACTGTTCACTGCTGCAGGGCCCACAGGGAGGGAGCGGGTATAGGCATTAGCCCCAGAGCGTGGCCCCCAGCCCTTTCCCCCAGCCCTCACCCCACGAACCTGCAGCCACTGGTAGACGGGTTGTCCTGTTCTGAGCTGGCACTCAGGAGGCTGTAGGCAATGGAACTGCTGGGTGGGGATGGGCTCTGAGAGTTTGTGCTAGGGGAGAAGCAACAGACCCAAGATGAGGAGAAAGTGGCCAGCAGCACGGGCCTGTCTCCCAGCTCAGTCTGCTCAAAAGACCACTCCTAGCACCTGCAACCCATCCAAACACACCTCTTGCTGCTTTCAGTGGTGTCCAGCAGGGCCGAGTCCTTGCCATTGCCAGAGGAAGAGCTATGTAAGCTCCGCTGAGATGCACCCCTGGACTCCGGTCCATTGGACTCATTGCCGCTGGAGCCATTGCTGTTGGCATCCGTGTCGTCAGCCAGGCTGGGGCCAGGACAAGGTCGATGCTGTGGAGACCCAGGGGATGGAGCCCCTCCAGGACAAAAGGATTCCCCCGGCCTGGGGTCCCCTCCCCCATCAGCCCCTTCAAGGGGGCCGCTCATGTCTGGGCCATGGGGAGGACAGGAGAACAGGGAAGGCGGAGAGGCCACCACGAGGGGGCCGGGAGGAGTGAGGTGGGAGACTCAAGCCTCAGAGAGCTAAGTTTGATCACAGCCAGCGCCTGAAAAGAGAGACCAAGAAGGAGAAAAACCTGGGCTGTAAATTTACAACACCTGCCGGTTTCATTCAGACCCTCCCTTTCAGGCCCCCACGCTCCTGGGACCCAGGCTTCCAATATGGAGCCTAAGCAATTTCTGTTTCCTGTCCGCGTACGGTGCGGGGGGTGGGGGTGGGTCGGGGGCTGCAGGTGGAAAGGGGCCTCTCTTGGTCCTTCTCCCACATCCCCTGCCAGCGTGGCCTGGGGAGGTAATACCTAAGCGGTCGACTAGAAAGAACTTCAGCTGTGAGCCACAGCCTGGATACTTCCCATCGCCAAATTCCCAGCAGGCCCCCACTCCGCCTGGAACTCCAAGGCCTCGGAGCAGGGGGCGAGCCTGCCGCCTTCTATATTTAGGCCTCCGGGCTAATTTTATCCGGGGGCGGTGCCACCTCCGCCGCACATGCGCGCGGACTTGCGCGGCCCCAACACGCGCTTCCGCCGCCACTGCGGTCGCCAGGGAAACCGACGTCAGCAGCTGAGCTCAGCGGTTGCTGGAGGGCCCGCAAGAGGGCGGGGGGCGACCCCTCCCCCATTTCTCGGCGGAAACGGGGGAACGACACACTCCTGCACTCGCAAGCGCGACCAGGGGTCGCCCACCTCTAATAGATCCCCAGTCCCCGGAGCGCCGAGTGGCCCTAGGAAGAGGGGCAGCCATCGGGGTTTCAGAGGCTGGCCTTGCTCCCCAGGGCAAAACACAACCACCACCGCCCTCCGCGCAAAAGCCCTTAGACTGGCGCTCGCCAGGATCCCAATCATTTTGGTCAAGACAACACAGCCTTTCCTCCTCTGGCCCCTGCACCTTCTCCCGACCCCCCAGGACCGAGGCCTGCCATTGTCAGGAACCCAGGAATCCTCTCTCTTCGGTCCCCTACTTTTCTATACACCCGCCACCACCGCCACCCCCCCACACACACCCATCCGAAGCAGACACACTCTGCTCTGACCAAGGGACGGACAAAGGCCAGCAGACGGCTGTTCCCTTACTCTCCCTCCAACCACACCCCCAACCTCAGAGTATTTTCTGAGCTTCAGGAGAAAAGGGAAGGCTGTGGCCAACAGCAGGAACTAGCACCGGGAACGAGATGTTCCAGTTTGAACCGGGCTGACATCACAGCCGGCGCGAGGCCAGGGACTGGAAGAGGGAGCGCGGGAAGCGCGGAAAGCCCGGAGGGGTCCTGGTGCTGGGGCAAAACCGGGGACCCCTGAGTGACAAAGGCAGCATGGGCCATGCCTGATGAGGGTCAGGTGTGGGGCCGGGGCAGCTGGGAGCTGGGGGCAAAACTGGAGGTAAGGTAGGCTGGTCAGGAGTGCGGACGCCCAGTGCAGGATTGTGAGGAATACCTAGGTCCCCGGGGACAGGGAGAGGGTGGACAACGGCAAGGAAGGCGGATTATTGGTGTGCCGTCTGAGCGCCCGGGCCGAAAGCGGCCCATCAGGCTGGAAGTGGCGGCAGTCCGGCTCCGGGCCGAAGACCGGCCCCTGGGGTGGCCGCGGAGATGCTTACCTGGCCGCGCGAGCGCCCTCCGGCCGCCTCCCCGCCGCCGTTGCAGCCCGCAGCCGAGTGCAAGCTCCGCGGGGCCAGGAGGCGGGTTGCATAACGCCAGGCGCTGCCCCTCATTGGCCTCCTGCCGGCGGAGCCGCAGGCCCCGCCCCCAATTGGCTGGGGGATCTCGTCCCGGCGCCTGATTGGCTACTGGCCCCCACTGAGGTCAGGGCTGTGTCACACACACGGGCGCACGTGGATCTGGGTGCTGGCGCTGGGCTGAAGGGCCCCAGACACCACAGCCCAGCCAATGGGCGCGGGACGCCTTGTACAGTAAATAATGGAAGGGAGGGGAGGGGAAGGGAGGGGAGGTAAGCTGTCCCTCTTCAGCGAAAACACCAGGGCCACAGTAGGTATTTAAGAGAACTCTACTTCCTGAACTGACCAGCCTTGCACAACGGGACACCCTGGCCTTGCCAGGGGTGGGCAGAAAGAATGCAGACCTTAGGAGGTGGGCCAAGCTGGATGAGGCAGCTGGTCCCTGGAAGGAGATGGACAGAAAACCCAGCTTGGCCTTTCCTAGGTTCCCCTCCCCAGCCTTGTCATCACAATAAAGCCATTTTACCCAATCCCGTCCTCTCACACTTCAAATCCTGTGGACAGCTAGGAGGAGGGCAATCGAGGGTCCACATCTGAGGAGGGGGTGGAGTGGGGGGAAGGATGCAAACAATAGAAGGGGCAGCCAGAGCCAACAGGAGCTGTGAAGGGAAACAATGGCAGGTGTTTCCATGGCCAATCAGAGAAAAGGTCACCGGGCAACCTACGTGGTAACTAGTCCTTCTCTCCTGAGGATGCAGCCACCCACAGCTACGGCTGCACCAAAAGTAGGGGCCAGGCAGCCAGGGCTCCAGGGGAACAAAGCAGTGGCTGAGAGAAGAAACCTTAGACAGAGAAAGGTGGGGTGGCAAGGGCTTCAGGTCCCCACTGCAAGGAGAAGAGAAAGCCAAGGACCTCATCATCTGTCTCCTTAACTGTATTCCGCAGCCCCCAGGAGAGAACCTGACACACAGTAGGTGATCATAAACATGGTGACTTTGTAACTAGAGCTAGGGGAGGGGGAGGGGCCTCAGTAATAGAGAAGGAGCTGGAAATTATAATTTTTTTTTTTTTAAGAGCAAGAAGCAGAACACCGAGTCCTAATTTGGGGGAATAAAGTGCCAGCTTGGGCCGCAAAGAGCTGCAGTTACACAGACCCCCTCCATCCAAGACTGATGTGTAGTTCCTCTCAGGGCTCCCTGGAAACGTGGGTGGCAAGTGAAGAGGCTGATGCTGAGGTAATCAGCGTGGGTGCACACGCCTCACTGTCACGTGGCCTAAGCTTTCCTTAACAATTGTGTTCCCCATGGGGGGTGGGGAGGGGTGGGCAGGGTCAGGGCTCTGTGGAAAAGCTTACAGAATAACCCAGAAAAACCAAAGCAGGAAAACACAGGAAATAAAGGATTGAGGAGCCTGGATTCTCAGTCTTCTCTCCTTGAAAATGTCCCCCCAACTCATATACTGTGGCCCAGTCCCTTGTCTCCTTTTCAGACACCTCTTCTCTGGAAACATCCTTTTTCTTCTTCCTCAGCACTCCTTAGGGCTCTAGATGTGATCTCCCCCGACACAGGCGATCCTTGCTCTCCACCTCCACCTCCATATTTTTCTTTTGCGTAGACAAAAGGGTCCAGCGCTCCTGCAGCTCTCAAGGCCCTAATCAGGATCCTGCCTCACGGTCCCCACAGTAACCAGACCCTGCTGCCGTCAATGGAGGAGAGGGGGCGGGAGGCGGCGGTGACGTCAAAGCGGAGGAAGGGGGCGGGGCGAGGCAGCCGGGGAATGTGGGGCAGGGAGGCTGGAGAGGCAGCGGTTTGGGAGGCGGCCAGCCCGAGAGGGCGGCGGCCAGCGAACTTGGGAACATCATGTTCTTTTGGCTGGTAGCCCAGGACATGCACCCAGCCTGGGCGCCTCCCCCCAACCCAACGACAGCCGTCCTGTCCCAAAGCCAGGGATTCCTGGAGAGAGGATTAGGAGGAAGGGGTGCCCCCCCTCCCCCGCCTGGCTCTCTTCTCCAGACTCGCATCCGCCCTCCCCTTGGCTTGCTCCTACAGCTCCTGGCATTGGCTTTCCCCCTCTCCCAGACTGTACACATCTGCTGGCCCGATCCCAAAGCCAGGGCGGGGAAGTTGGAGGCCAGGTTCTGCAAGAGACCTTTGCTCCTTCCCTGAGGCCCCCTTCAGAGCCTGAATCTCTTGTTACTATGGTAGCAGAGACAGGGAGGAGGGATAGGGAGGAGAATGGGTCTAGGATGAGGAACTCGAACTGGGAAAGAGCAAGTGGCCCAGCCTGGGGCCTGGATCTTGGGACAGGGAAAAGGGAGGAATGAAGGTTTGGGGTTGGTGCCTCAAGACAAGAACCAGGAAGAGGGAAATGGGGCAGGGGTCACCAAAATTTGCAAAAAAACTTAAGAATGTGAGAATAGTTCCCAACCACAGCATTCACATAAATCTTACACCCTGTCACTGTTCTTTTGTCACCCTATAGCAATTCTTACCTAAAAAAAAAAAAAAATTAAAAACATGACCCAGGTATTGCGCTGAGCACTTTACATACATTATCTTATTTAATCTTCAGAACAATCCTGTGAGATAGGTATCATTATCCCCATTCCACAAGGACCAACTAAGGCTCAGAAGTTACCAAACTTGCCTAAAATGCCTCATAATCAGTTCTCAGGCTCTTAACAAATGGGACCCACGGCTCAAATCTGAGCTCTGATAATGGCTTGTCATTCTGGTTTCTTACCCTTCAGGAACCTGTGAGGTGTTACCAGCTCTGGGAACCTGGGCCTCTCAAACACTCAGCCAATTCTAACTTTGGTGCCTAAAACACAGACTCCATCCAACCTCTCCTCTACCCTGGGACATTCAGTTTGCATTCTCCACACACTTCAAATCATCACAGTCCCAGTTTTCACATGCTCACATGTGAAAACCAGCCCCAGTGATTTCCTAGGAACCCCACTTCCTCACTCTTCCACCTTACTGCAGGTCACTTTACCACAGGCCTGGTTGCTTGTACAGACAGATACCAGAGCACCCTGTTGGTGCCTCCTCACCTCCAGGGGCTCAGGAAGACACGTGTACAGCCAGTCTGCACAAGCCCATCCTCCCTCTCAGGATCCGACAGTTGCTACCCCACGTTTACTCCCAAAGATGGCTCCGAGTCCCAACCCCTCCCCTTTACACATGAGAAAGACATCCAGAGCCCTGATGTGGCTAGCTCAGGGTCACACAAATCATAACCTCACCCCTTTTCAAATCACAGTATCCCCTTTGGTACCCTCTCAACTGCCCTACCAGGACCTCTCTCCAGCCTCAGAACCCCTGCCTATTTCAAGTGATTAAGGCACCTAGCCAAACAGCAGTCACGCACTGGAACGTCTCCCACCGGCTCTCAGGGGTCCTGTCCGGTACCTCCCTGGGAGCAGGGCTCTCAGCTCCTTCAGTTCGCTGGCTTCTGAGCCCCTTCCCGCGGCAGTCAGGGGTACAGGGACCCTAGGGCGTTGAGGGATTTGATGTCAGGGATTCCCGCTCCCCTCTCTCTAGAGCTGAGTTCGCAGCCCCTATTCCCCCGCAACCATCAGAGCTCCCACCGCGGTGATAACGCATTTGCAAGATCCCCCTCACGGCAATGCATTAACACCCCTCCTTACAGAACTACCGCGGAAAAACCCATACCGACCGCCGCTCCTCACCCTCCACGCCTGAGCACTTACCGCTCAGCGCGCACGCCGTCCAATTTCTTCCCAACTAGGATCAAGGAGACTTGTTTTCGCTTCTCCAGGCCCTCCCGCCGACCAGGATGCCACGCCCCTCAAGCTTATTGGCCGAAGGACGCCGACCCATGCCCCGCGCCGCGTGCGGCCGCCCAGCCCCCGCACAGCCGCCATTGGCGCCGCCCGCCTCCCTCTTCTTCTCATTGGTCAAGTTTGCCAACCAGCAGTAACAGATTCACGTGCGGAAGCGGCCACCCTAGCACGTTGATTGGAAGCTGACCGAAAGCCACGCCCACATCCACCTCCGAAGTTCTTATTGGCTGTGGCAGCGTCCCCCGACCTGCCTAGGTCGGTGACGCAGACGCCAGTCCAGTCCTCCAAATTTTCTCATAGGCTGAGAGGTCCCGGAGCTGTAGAGGACACGTGCGGGCGATCTCACGCGGCAACTTGTTTACCTAGAAGCTGGGGATTTTCCTTGACGACACGCTAACCCAGGACGGCCGAGTCTGCGCAGGCGCAGATATGAGCGGTGGTGGCTTTGGTGGGGGCGCTTTGTGAGCCGTCACGCGCGTGACAAGAGCGCCCCCGCGCTGGGACTGCGGACCTGGGTTCCTGAAGCTCCCTGAAGCTGGAAGCTGCTGGCCTTACGGTGAAGCGGTCTTCAGGTCTTAGTGCCGCGTGGTAACGATGAAGATGATAGCCACCTCCCAGATTATATTTTTTGTGGGCCAGGCCATGCGCTTCTTACAAACCCGGAGGAGGCGACTGATCTACTTCCCACTGTCTCATAAATGAGACTGAGATCCAGAGAGGTTACATAATGTATCCGGATTAACACGCTAGTCTCTAGTGGGGTCAAGATTTGAACTCAGGTCCCTGATACGATAAAGGTGGGTCCTAAGGCCTGCGGGAACCCTAAACATGTGAAGGACTCAGTAGATGAAGCACAAAAAGGCCCTGAGCACTGTCTTGAAAATAGTAAGCCCGTAACAAGTGATGAACATTATAATGAATGTATACATAGTAAGAATCACCTGGGTCCCTTACAACTGCTGAATCAATCACCGGGGAAGGGGCCTGAAAAACTATTTTTAAAAGCATTCCCGGTAGTTCTTAGGAGCCTAAAAGTTTGGGAAACACTAGTTACGTTTCCTAGGCTGCTGAATCCTCACGCTGCAGCCCAGAAAAGTGGGCCCTCCAGAACTCACCTAGCACTCGCCACCCACTGTTAAAAGTGCCTGTGGGCAGGGGTGCTAGGGTGCCACATCAAGAGCATTATGGAGCTGGAGGTTAAAGGAGTTCAGTAGGGGGTCTAGAGCCACCAGTCGGACAACAGAGTGCAGGGCCAGCAGGCCATCTACAGCCAGCTCCACACCGCACTCAGCTGGATCTCCCTGAGCTGTTTTTTTTTTTTTTTTCTTTTTTTTTTTTTTTTTTTTCTTTTTTTGCGGTATGCGGGCCTCTCACTGTTGTGGCCTCCCCCGTTGCGGAGCACAGGCTCCGGATGCGCAGGCCCAGCGGCCATGGCTCACGGGCCCAGCCGCTCCGCGGCATATGGGATCCTCCCAGACCGGGGCACGAACCCGTATCCCCTGCATCGGCAGGCGGACTCTCAACCACTGCGCCACCAGGGAGGCCCTCCCTGAGCTGTTTTGTTCAATAAGTATTTACTAACGCCTTCCGGATGTTAGCACTGTGCTAGGCACAGTGAGGGAGAGATGTTTCACAGTTGTCCATCTACTTCAGGCCTAGGAGTAAATGACCACGGGAGAGACTGCAGAGCATTTGAGACTTAAATCAAGGAGTAGAAAGGGATCCAATAAACAGCAGAAACATGCCCGCAGGGAAGGGGGGGGGGCGGAGCTGGGAAGCCCAGACCTCAGGGTTCACGGACGGAGACACTGGGATTATGAACACTTCCCATTATCAACTCCTGGTGCCCCCTCGTGGCCACTTGGTGAATCACACTTTGCCTTTGCCCTGCCCAAGGTCAGGCCCCCTGGCAAAGCTGTCCCTTCCAGATGTATGTTCTCAACCTTCCAGTTACACCTGCAGATCCAATACGCTTCCCACTGGTTAAGAAAAGATCTTAAAAACACCACCTGGTTACTCATTACACATTTATTGTACATTTTCACAATCTGGATGCGCCACAGAATTGGGGGCATGGGGTGAGGGAAGCGGGGCAGGGGATACTGGGATAATATGGGGGGTCTAGAACACAGCACCCTCACCCCCAGCATCTCTCCCTACCCTTTCACACCACAGCTTCGATCTCCCTGCTCCCCCCCCACAAAGGAACCTCGACTGTGGGGGAAAGAAAGTTTAGGAGGTGCCCTCCAGTGGCAGGTTAAGGGACTGCACCCTCAGACCCCTAAAATTGTGCCATTTAAAAAGACATTAGACCCTTCCTTCATCATTTCACCCAAGGAGGAGACCCGGAGAGGGGCAAGAATCCCCGTCTTGCAGCGCGTCCCATGTACACATTGGCAGTGACCAGTACCCCCCAGTCTGAGTTCAAGGGGGCAGTCAGAGGAGCTGGGCAGTGACGGGGCAACACCCCCCAATGAGGGAGGAGGGATTTCAGTCCAGCCCCCAGCAGGGGTGGGGCCAGAGATTTCAGGAAGGAACTGGGGGGATTCTTTGCCCTGCCCCATCCTCCCCAAGGCAGTGATGACCCCCCCGACACACTGGCAGCCACCTCTCCCAAGAGATCAGATTGTGGCCAACCCCCAACTCTCCTGGTGGGAGGAGGAGGAGGCAGATCAGGCAGATGGGAGGGAGACCCCATGGGAATGTCAACTGAGCACCCCACATGGAAACTGGGGAGCAGGAATGTGGGGAGAGACTCCAAGTGGCAGAATTATTGGTCCATCATAACACACTGAACTCCAAGACACTTACACACCAGCTGGGGGGAGGGAAAGGAGGGACAAGAGGTTTGGAAAATCGGGGTAGGGGAGGCAAACTGGACTAGGGGTGCTAGGAGGGGGCGATCCTGGGGGCCAGAACAGCCTGGCTCCCCAAAAGCCCAGGCTCCCCACCACCTGCAAGTAACGTCATGCAAATGAAAAGTGTGATACAAGGACCAACAGGGACTAACTCCTCAGTAAAAAAGAAACACAGGTTGAGAGACTGAACAGAAGAGAAAATGGGGGGGAGAAGGAAACCAAAAGGGATGTCAGTAGGCAAATGGATGCTAATTAACATGCTGGAAGCTCCCAGAAGACCTTGGGATTCTTAGGACCATAAGGGACCAGTCTCGGAGCCTCCCAATGATGCAAAGAAGATGCACCTAGGGAGGCCTGGACAGTTGCTTTTTATATTTTTTGCAGGGGGGTGGAAGTATGCAGAAGTCCAGGGCGGGAGGAAGGATCAGCTAAATCCAAGGGAAGGAGAGGAAGAGGGGACTGCATAACAGATGCAAATGAAGGGGACTTGGGGCTGGTCAGGAAGAAAGGGAAGGAGGGAAAGAGAAAAAGGAGGTGATGAGAACCTCAGGAAGGGGTGTTAAGGACAACCGGAAAAAATCTTCTAGTAATAAAACTACAAACAGACCAAATATATATAATATTATATATGTATAAATAACAGCTGGCTATTTACAAGGGGGCACACACACAACACACACACACGGATCCGGGGAGGTGGGGCTGGAAGATATGGCTGAGAGGTGGAGGAGCAGCTGGGGGTGGGGGGAGAGGCCCTTCTCTGGGCAGGGCAGGCTCCTCAGGGGTTTAAGAGCTGAAGTAAACTGTGGAGAGGGAAAGAGAAGGAAGAAGAGGGAGAAGGGAGAAAGAGAGAGAGAAAGCAGTGTGTCAGCCCAGCCCTGCTCCCATCTTCCCCACCTCCCAGCTGGTTGACATCCCTTCCCCTCCTGGCCTCAAGTTCTCCATCTGTAACACAAAGAGGCTGTACAGGTCGGTTCCAAGGTCTCTTCAACTCCTTGAGGCCACAGACCCCTAATCCTCTGGGCCTCTGAGACCACAGCTCTCAGACAGTGGGGTGGCTGGCTTCCTAGCTGTTTCTCAAGCCCCTGGGTCTTTGCTGCTCTCCCACTCCCCAATTCCAGGGTTCCCAGACTGGGCTCCTAGGCCCAAAGGGTCCTCAAGGGAGCAGTGGGGATCCACCAGCTTTCCTGTTTCCAAAAATCTTAACAGAAATTGCCCAGAATCAGGCAAAGAGCAAGCTAAACAGCTTCAAGGTTTGGGGCTGTAGATGAATCAGAACTTCTATTGGCAGCTATAAGTGCTTTCTGCTGAACAGTAAAAACTAGGTTAATGACCTTCAAAACCCAGAAATCACAAGGGAAACCTCTTCAAGAAAGGGCCCTAGCCACTCCCACCCTACTCACCGATGATGATAATGAGGATGATGGCGCAAATCACTCCCAAGATGATCATCATCTGGGGGCGAGAGGGGAGGGTCAGTGAGACAGACCATGATACTCCCAGTCACCCACCACTCCTCCTACCTGTCCTCCCGCCTGCCTCCACCCTTACCTTGAGGTTTTTCCACCAGTATTTGCGCTTGAGCTTGGCTGCACTTGTTTCAAACTGGGAGGCCCCTGCTTGGAGTGCGTCTGCACGGTCGTCCAGCTCCGACAGCTTCTGGTCCCGCTCCAGGACCTTGTCCACGTTCACCCTCATGATGTCCACCACCTGGGGGAAGGCCCGCAAGGCAGGGGGAGTGTGCCAAGGCCCATCGCAAAGGGCACTCCTCCACCATGAGCCCACATATGGAACACGCACCCCGATGCTGCCTGGCTAACATGACAAGGACATACACAGAACATGCCTAGCACAGCCGCAGATGCGCCAAGGAGCACGCATCAGGGGCTTGCTGGTAGCCAGACATCACAGATATCACAGCAGCACCCTCTATTTACCGAGCCTCAAGCAGCCTGCCAGTCACCAGAACACACCCGCCCAGGGTGAAACACCCCAGGCTAGCAAGGCTGACTGACACCCCGCGGCCCTCCCAACTGCAGGCTGACAAGGACCGGGCATGATGGCATATTTTTGTCCCCTAACTCATTAACATGAACTGCCATCACCCCCAACCCAAGATAGGCCCGCACACCTGTTTCCCAACCCTCAGGGTCCTTCCCACTGGCCTCTGACACCCGCCCCCCCCCCACAACTCACCTCATCCACCTGGGCCTGGGTCTGCTGCAGTCTCCTGTTACTGGTGAGGTTTGGAGGGGGCGCAGGGGGGCCTCCCTCCCCAGCCGGGGCGGCAGGGGGGGCAGTGGCAGCCGTGGCCGACCTGAAGGGCAGGGACGGATCAAGACCCAAGGCCTGGAGCCCTTGGCCCCGCAGCCAGGGCCCCGCCCATCCGCCTGTCCATCCATCCGTCCCTCCCTTCCTCCTTCCCGGGAAGAAAGCCACCCGACAGGAACCCTGGACTCCGTCCGGCCCCGCGGGCGAGTTGTTGCGTGACCTTGAGTGAGGCCCCCTCCCCCCCGGGCCTCAGTTTCCCCGCCTGTCAAATGAGGGTGGACCCGAAACGACAGGCGGCAGCGATGACAGGGGCGGGGCGGGCGCACGCCGGGTCCGCTCCCTCCCGCGGCCAGGGCCCGCGCGGCCAGCCGGGGACGCGAGGCCCTCCGGCTGCCTGCGCGCAGTCACTGGCGCCGGCCTGGTCTCGGGATGCGGGGCGCGCTGGGGGCTCGAGTCGAACCCCAGGCCCTCCCTAGGCCTGGACCCAAGGGCGGCGGCCGGCGCGGGCCACCCGGTGCGGGCGCGGGCACCAACTCACATGGCGGGGGCAGCGGGCGGAGAACTTGGCAGCGGCAGTGATGGCGGCAGCGGCTCGCACTGGCTCCGACTGGCGCTGGCTGCCCGGGACAGGAAGATGGCGGCCGCACGTCACTCACATCCGGGCACTGCGGGAGGGGGCGGGGCGCGGCGGGCCTGTAGTCGGCAGCCGGGCCGCGGGGGCGGGGCGCGGAGAGCGGAGATCGCGGCTGGCTGGGCAGCTGGTCTGGCGCCGCGGAGCCCCAGCCACTCCCTCATCGCCCGGGAGCCCGGAGCCTGGCGGCCGCGGCTTCCCCGCACCAACAGCTGGCCCACCCGGTCTGACCACAGCCCTCCCCGTCGTCCCCGTGCCCCCGCCGCCTGGCCCTTACGGCACCCTTCAGCCCCAAACACGTCCTCCTCCTCCTCCGTGAAACCCATCAACCGGTCCGCACCCCACTCAGCCCCAGGTCTCGGCCTGCCCCCAGGTCCCAACGCCTGCTGACCCCCCTTCAGCATGTGGAATGGGCGGGCGGGGGTAAATCAGAAGGGGCAAGTGCAGGTTCCCGGGCCATGCGGATAGCTGGGACCCCGCTGCTGAGGTGAAGTGGTGGCAGTTGGTCCCCAACCCCTTGCCCCGCAGGTGGATATCTCAAGGGAGGTCTGGGGCCCCTGACAGCTGAGTAGGGGGGATAGCAACACGATCCTCACAGCTGAGGTTCAGACCAGGGGTCCTTGGCAAGAGAGGCCTGGCTGAGGTGGGGCAAGCTTAGGGCGCCGGGAGGAGGGCACGGGACTGCCCCGTGGGGCTGCTTCAGGTGGTGGCTGCAGCCTGGCCTAAACCTAGCTCCGTCCCAGAGTGGGGCAGCTACCCTGGCAGCAGCAGGAGGGCTCAACCTCTGATCCCAGGCACAGGGCCTGGGTGAAAGGACAGGACTTTTGCTTTTTTGTTGTTTTGTTGTTTTGGTTTTCCTTTAGGCGGAAGGACAGTAAGTAGGCAGGGACGGCACCTGCGGTACCCAGGCACTTGGTACTACTGTACGTGCGGATTACCTCATGGGTGTCAGCCTAACAGTTCCTGTCCTGGCTCTGGACCCAAAATATACTACATATGTAGAGGCTACATGTATATGTGTTAAATGGCTTGATCTGGGACCCGGTAGGGGATAATCCACTACCCCTGCCGTCCCTGACTGGTCTCTGTTCAGGTCCTCTAAACTGGCGCAGCAGCTGACACACCCACCCCGCTCCTTCCCAGAAGGACTGGCCCCCTGAGGCAGGGGAAGATGGGAACAGGTGAGCTGCCTGTCCGGTGGGATGGGTTAGGGCCAACCTCAAGAGTGAAGAAGAAGACCTAGTGGCCCGGGGGGCAGAGGTGCTCACTGTGTCCCTGGAAGGTGGGCAGGGGAGGCTGGTGGCCTTGGTCTCTGAGACAAACAGGAGCTAGCTTCTTCCCTCCCCCACCCAGGCTTCCCAGGGCCTCCGGGTGTGACAGCCTCCCCCATGCAGCACCCCACCCCCTACCAGCAGAAGCCTGGGACTGGCTCTGTCACCAGAGGTGTCATTTCCCAGCTGTCCGGGGGAGGTGAGTGAACTGGGAGTGTGTGTTGGGTGTGGGGACCCAGCAGATCTAAGATAAGATGCGCTCAGCTCCCTTCCCCTCCCGGGAGCCGCCACTTCCCTGGTCCTTGGGCACTGACACAGAACGTCTGGGTGGCTCAACCTATGTGAAAAGGAAGAAAAGAACAGCTTCCCTGACTGTCTCAGATGATGCTGTGGGAGCCTAGCTCTTGTTTTTTTTTTTTTTTTTTTCGGTACGCGGGCCTCTCACTGTTGTGGCCTCTCCCGTTGCGGAGCACAGGCTCCGGGCGCGCAGGCTCAGCGGCCATGGCTCACGGGCCCAGCCGCTCCGCGGCATGTGGGATCTTCCCGGACCGGGGCACGAACCCGTGTTCCCTGCATCGGCAGGCAGACTCTCAACCACTGCGCCACCAGGGAAGCCCTAGCTCTTGCTTTTTGGCCCTGAGATTACTTTCTAGCCAGAGAACAAAGACGCCAAATTCCAGGCTTTTGAGTTCAAAAGCCTCAGGGTCTGGGTCTCAGACAGGTAAGGTTGGAAGGAGGTACAAACAGGCAGTGCTCCCCACCCACACCCTGCCCCGACACCCTACGCTAGCAGGGGAGAAGCTAGTGGAGGACCAGACACAATGATAGACACGGGTGTAAGAGTGATCCTCATTCCCCAACGACCAAGTCCAGGGGACATGGAAGGGACGGAACCCAGAATACACTGGGGGAGCCAAGACCATGCGGTGTGGCTTGGAAAGCTGGCACATTGCTATTGCTCTTGGATCCTGGGGGCAGCAACAGCAGAACAGAAATGAGAGCACATGGACCCATGGAGGCGGGGACCCGGGAGGGTTTATCCCCAAGAGAGGACACTCAGCTCACTGAGCAGCCCTCCCCACCCACCCCACCTATGCTGTGGTGCTAGGGAACTCCCCACATTTACATCAGTGGTGGAGGCGGGAGAAGAGGTGGGGTGGGGAGACCAGGTGAGTGCACCTTGAAATGACTAAGAGAATGTTTTCTGCAAGCAGCTAGAATGGAGACCCAAAATAGAGGTAAATTGAACTAAAGAAAAATAAAGTAACATTTGCATAACTGAGATCGTAACTTCTACATTTACCTGCTTCTGGGGGTTGGTAGCCAAATTTCCAGGCTCCACTCCCAACGCTCATTCAAAAGATGTGCAAGGGGGCCAAGCACCTCCAATGATTCTGACGTAGGCGGCATGGCAGAGACCTTTAATAAAGGTTTTTTTTTATTGCTTTTTCCTCTTCTAACAACTGACTTCAAAGTTGGGGTGGAAGGGAGCTGGGTCACTGCCCCACTGACTCATGGACTTGCTCCATCCACATGAGTCAAACTTGACCAAACTAGTAATTAATTTCAGAGACCTTGTGTGTCCCTCAACACAGCATGTACAGAAAAGGCCTTCTAATTAGGAGGAGAATCATGCCCCTGAGAGGGCTGCATGGAATGGGGACCAAGGGCTCTACCCTCCAAACTGGAAGGCTCAGGGCTGCCTGCCAATCCCTGGGCTCCTGGAGGGAAGGGAAACTACCAGGTACCTACTGCATGTGAGGAGCTTTACATGGATTGCCACCCACGTTCAGTGTCCTAATTACGCAAATAATATGACTGCATTCTCAAAAAATATTAAAACACTAGACATAAAACTGAGGTTCCCTTGAACACCCCCCACTTCATCTTCTTGTTTTACTTTCTGGAAGTTTTCCTGTGTCCTCCTTTTGGGGAAAAAAAGTTTTTTGTTATATTTATTTTTTTCTATTACTCTTTATCCTTAAATAAACATGGATGTTGATTACCTTTTTAATTTCCAAAGTGCAATATCTTCTCGCATCTCTCTGCATCTATGTTTTTTAAATGCAGTATTATATTGTAACCCAAGAAATAGGTAACAATCAAAATTCAAAAGGTACGAAAGAACGTACAGCGAGCCTTTGTCCTGAGCCACCCAAGACCCCTCTTCCACACAGCTGCTGTTTCAGTCTTGTAAATCCTCCAGAATGGTTGGTGCAGAGACACAGACATAGATACTTTTCTCTTCAAAAATACAAATGCTAACAGACTATATGCATTGAGTTTCCCCTTCCATTTTTTTTAACTTTCCAATTATAGAGTTATTTTCTTTTTTTCTTGTGCTTCCTAGTTTCTCTATTTCTTCCAGATTTCTTTGATAGGCTTTTTAATATCTGGGAGGAATATATGGGAGGAGTCTCTCTCTTTTCATTTTGGAGGCTTTCCTTAAATGTCTGCTGGTCGTTGGCTCTCTGTTAATATCTAATAGGGAGGCAGCAAGAAGCGGAGTGGAAGCTGTGTGTGTGTGTGCGCGCGCGTGTGTAGGGGGAGGGCACTCATTGACTGTCCGCTTTGCTGTAGGACAGTGGAAGCCTTTTCACGCAGACTCCCAAACGTTGACAGGTGGCAGGCTTTCTCTGGGGCCGTTCAGTTTTTTGAGAGAAGAATATCCTCCATTCTCCATCCCTGTCCTGCATGGGTGTGGGTTGGGAGGGCAGGGTGGGAGTTCCTGTTTCTAGCTTCAAGCCTCACCTCTGCTGCGCCTGGGGTCCCCAAGTCCAAAGCCTCCCCAAAAATGAGTGTGCGGAGGGTCGGTGTGTGTGACTCCGATGTGAGAGGTGAGGGAGACCTAGGGGTCTCGGCATCCTGAACACAGGCTCTCGGCCACCCTCTGTGTTCAGCCAGGCCCTGACCCGGAGTCTAGGGACCTCCAGGATCTTCGAGCATCATTTCTTGTTCATTCTGTCACCACCCTTAGGCCACTGTCCAGCCTCTAAAGCCTGTTGGAATCATTTTATCCACTGCTGTCTTCTCTCCGGGTCTTTGTCCTTGTACATACATGCCTCTCTGACGCCTCTCCTGTTATCCAGTTCAGAAATGCTCATGTTTACATGTCTTCCATGTTTAGCCAGAAGTCTCACCACAGTTTATTTAACTAGTCCCTCAAGGACCAACTTTGGATTTTTTCTTCTGTTTTCTTTTTGACCGCTCCTTGCAGAATCTGAGTTCCCTGACCAGGGATGGAACCCGTGCCCCCTGCCTTGGGGCGTGGAGTCTTAACCACTGGACCACCAGGGAAGTCCAAGGACCAGCTTTTAGGTTGTTTCCAATTTTTCCGCTGTTACAACAGTGCTCTTAGTGACATTGTTGTAAATACCTCCCACCATCAGTCAGCCCTCAGGACAATCCTATGAAGTAGGTATCGGCTTGATTTTACATTTGGGGAAACCTAGGCTCAGAGAAATGCCTTGATGGGATCTTTTATTAAATTGGTTAGTCAATGTTTTCTTTCATATATAGAATATCTCTTAAATTTTTTTGTATGCAACATAATATAGTACATAAACTGGTACCTTTTTAATCTGTGTAGTTCTCCCTTCTCAGGTACCAAGCACAGTGCAGAAGCCAGGCAGGCAAATGAATAATGAATAGTGGTGAACCGCGGTCTCAGTGAGGAGTGTTTTAAAGGAGAGCCCAGCCCAGCAGGCCTGGGAAGCCTCCTGATCCCATACCCTCACTCTGCAACCTTCCATTCATTATTCAATAGAAATTCACTGGGGTTAACAAGCTCCTCTCTCAAACACTTGCTGAACTGAGTCAACTGATCTGGCCTGACAGCCAGGAGTCTCGGGTTCTGGTCCCAGATCTCCTTGTCTGCCTGATGACCTCAAGCAAATAGCTTTCTGCTTGGGCCTCATCTTCCTCATTTGTTAAATGAGGGCTCTTTCACTCTACAATGCCGGGCACCGTGCTGGCACCAGGAGCTACAATAATATACAAGAAAAGAGATCATTAAACAGAGCATGGGGAAATTCCCTGGTGGTCCAGTGGTTAGGACTCTGCTCATTCACTGCTGAGGGCGCAGGTTCAATCCCTGGTCGGAGAACTAAGATCCTGCAAGCCATGGCATGCGGCCAAAAAAAAAGAAAAAAAAAAACCCCACAACACATCATGTTTGTCAATTATACCTCAACAAAGCTGGAGGGGAAAAAAAGCACCCACCATGATCTTTGATGGACGTAATGATCAAGACACTTGACAACACAGCTCAGACAGACTTAAACCAGAAAGGAGGCTTTGAGGGCTCACAAGACTGGAGTGTAGCTGGAAACAGCAGGGTCCAGGTGCTCAGGTGATGTCATCAGGGATCTGGTTCTCTGTTTCCAGCCCTGCTGCCCTTTGCCTTAGCTTCATTTCCAGACAGGGAACAGAAGCAGCTGCAGGCTCACATTCTTTTAAAATGTTAGTTTAAAAAAAAAAATGAATGTGGTTCAAAATTCCAAAAATTCAAGAGCATATGGAGAAAGTCTCTCTCTCACCCTTTTCTCCCAGCCCTCCAGCTTCCACCTCTCAGCCCCAGTCCTCCCAGTAGTTTCCCTCCTTCCAGAGATGCTCTGTGCACATAGCTTTCCACCTTTCTTTACACAAATGGAAGAACACTACACAAACTGTTCTGTAACTTGCTTTTGTCACTTAAGTATCTTGGAGACTGTTCCATAACTGTGTATAAGGTTTGCTTTTGTCCTGGCTGCAGTGTTACGTGGTAATGCAGTGTAACCAATCCCCTGTTGACAGACATTTGGTTCCAATCTTTTGCCAATACAAGCAAAGCTGCAAGGAATAATCTACACATCCCCATTCTACCTGTGTGCAAATCTGAAGGGCTAATTCCTAGATGTGAAAGTCCTAGGTCAAAGGGTATGGGTCTTTGTGATTGATTTTGATTTTGATGGAATATTGCCAAATTGCTCTCAGGTGGATGTGTTACCAATGTTTATTCCACCAACAAACAGGTGAGGCTTGTTTACTTAAACCCAATACCCTCTTCAACTCTCTATGAAACTTCCTGGTCATTGAGAATGTAAGTTAGGCATGATTTGCATCTGTCTTATGCTGAATGAAGTCAGGCATCTCTTCCTATATTTGAGAGTTCTTTATATTTCCTTTTCTGCGAAATGTCTGTACAGTTTTTTGTACATTTTTATTGGGTTGTCGGTATTTTTCTTACAGATTTGTAGGACATTTTTATGTATCAAAATTATCTCTTTCTAATACGAGTTATGAATATTTTTCTTTAGATTTTCAATTATCTTTTAACTTTCGCTTTTTTTTTTTACCATGCATACTTTTAACATTTTAAATACATATTTAAATATATTAGTCTTGGGCTTCCCTCGTGGTGCAGTGGTTGAGAGTCTGCCTGCCGATGCAGGGGACACGGGTTTGTGCCCCGGTCCGGGAAGATCCCACATGCTGCGGAAACGGCTGGGCCTGTGAGCCATGGCCGCTGAGCCTGTGCGTCCAGAGCCTGTGCTCCACAACGGGAGAGGCCACAACAGTGAGAAGCCCGCATAACGCAAAAAATATAAATAAATAAATAAATAAATAAATAAGTCTTTTATGACTTCTGCATCTTGTTTTCATACTTATGTCTTCCCTACTCCAAACTATTTACTTCTGTGGTATTCTTACCAGAAATGCATAACCTCAATCTAATCACGAGGAAACATTGGACAAATCCAAATTGAGGGACATTCTGCAAAATAACTCACCAGTACTCTACAGATGTGTCAAGATCATGAAAGGAAAAAAAAAAAGACAGGGACTGTCTCAGATTAGAAAAGCCTAAGGAGACATGACAACTAAATGCAATGTGAAATCCTGGATTAGATCCTGAGTCAGAAAAAATGCATTAATGGGAAAACTGGAAAAATTCAAATATGACTTGTAGATTAGTTAATAGTATTGTATCAACACTAATTTCCTGGTTTCCATAATTATACCATAGCTATGCAAGATGTGAACATCTGGAGAAGCTGGGTGAAGGGTATACAGGACATTTGTACTGTTTTTGAAACTTCTCTGTGATCTAAAATTATAAGGTATTGATCCATATTTTCCCCCCAATGGCTACTCAGTTGTTCTAATAAACTTTATTGACTAATCCCTTTCCCCACTGATTTTTAATTTTTTTTCACTTTTAAATTATAAAAAAACACATAAAACTTACCATCTTAACCTCTTTTTTTTTTTTTTTTTTTTTTTGCGGTACGCGGGCCTCTCACTGTTGTGGCCTGCTCCCGTTGTGGAGCACAGGCTCTGGACGCGCAGGCTCAGCGCCCATGGCTCATGGGATGGCCGTCCCACATGGCTCAGCCGTCCCACAGCATGTGGGATCTTCCTGGACCGGGGCACGAACCCCTGTCCCCTGCGTCGGCAGGCAGACTCTCAACCACTGCGCCACCTGGGAAGCCCCATCTTAACCATTTTTAAGTGTACAATTCAGTAGTGCTAAGTACATTCATATTGTTGTACAACCAATCTCCAGAACTCTTTTCATCTTGCAGAACCGAAACACTCTACCCATTAAACAACTCCCCCTTTTCCTCTCCCCCAGCTCTTAGCAACCACCGTTCTACATTCCATCTCTATGACTTTGAGCCTACTCTTGGTACCTCATATAAGTAGAATCGAGCAGTATTTGTTTTTTCATGACTGGCTGATACTGATTAACAAGCCACTAATTTCACAATAAAATGAAAACCTATTTTTGATGCTAATTGGCAAAGCCTCTGGTGTTGGCTAAGAGATAGATAGTTGAGGTGCTTGTAGTACTTCTGGAGTGTGGATGAAGCAATTGAGGCACAGAGAGGTTTAGTGACCTGTTGGTGATCACACAACCAAGGAGAGAGGGTGCACGTTAACCCCAGGATTGGCTCCACAGCTCGCTTCCGGTCTCTGCCCCAGGCTGGGGAGCACAGAAGAGAGCCAAGGCATGGAAACCAGCAGCATCTGGGTGGTGTCTGAAGACAAGAGCTGGATGAAGTCACCCAAGGAGTAGTGACCACCAGCACTTAAGAGGCAAGCAGAGGTGACAACCTGGTAATATGTCCCCAGTGACTGGCCAGCTGTGGGTTCTCAGTCAATATTCATTAGCTGAGCCTAAGAAGGAGCAGCCAGAACTGGGGGAGGTAAGCCAGGGGAACTCATTTCAGAAACGAAGGGAGAACAAATTTCAAATGAGGGGAGTGGTCAACATATTGGAAAGAGATCAAACTCTAGTCTGAGAGGGAACCTCTGGATTTAGGAACAAAGAATCATTGGTGATGAGAGGCTTCTTGGGATTGCAGGAGCAAGAAAGTGCTGGTAAATGTTTAACAACTCACTTTCCAAAAAAAAGTACGCATTTGTGCATGTACATAAGTTTATTATAAATTTTACTGATATAAAGGATATGTAACAGAATCCACAAATAATAAAATGTACAATATTCTTTATTGTAAATGCTACTCTGTATCCATGATTTCATAAATGGAGTTATATCCTAAGTACAAGTGCAGTTCCAACGTGAACGTTGGTTGATGTTTTTCATTTATATTTTTGAGTAAGACAAAAATGAGACACACGATATGCTGAAACCTCACAGATTCCTCAATGACTTGAGTGATTTCTTTGCTGAAACTGACAACAGTTTTCAAACCCTGGAATGTATCCTCAACTTTCTGTGCTATTCACAGTGTAACAGCCTACAGACGTGACACTTCAAGATTCTTTTTAAATTAACTTATTTTTGGCTGCGTTGGGTCTTCGTGGTGGTGCGTGGGCTTCTCATTGTCGTGGCTTCATGGCTTCCCTTGTTGCGGAGCATAGGCTCTAATGCGTGTAGGCTTCAAGAGTTGTGGCTTGCAGGCTCCAGCGCTCAGGCTCAGTAGTTATGGCGCACGGGCGTAGTTGCTCCGCGGCATGTGGGATCCTCCTGAGCCAGGGCTCGAACCCGTGACGTTGCAAAGGTCCACCTTTTTTCCTCGCGGACAACCTGCCCCCTTTCTTCTCTGCTCCAGCCACACTCGAGGACCTCACTCAAACAGCTCCGCACTCCTGCCACCTTGGGCAATTTCATTACTCCTTCGTAGCACCTGTAAATCGCCTCTGCAGCTTTTATCACAATTTAGAACTAAACTACTCTGGGAGTACCAGATACTTCTCTCTCTTTCCATGAGCCGCAATATCCGTGATGGCCGAGAATCAAACATCTACTCCGTCAGTGCCTACTACAGCATACAATGAGTATCCATAAAGAAGCTCTGCCAGAAAACAGCTAGGAAAGGTTTATATACGTATAGGAATAACCTGCAGGGCATCACCAGGAAACACCTCCTTGCATGCCTTTTTGCTTGTTTAAAACGATCTGGGGGCTCTCCGGTAGCGCAGTGGTTGAGAGTCCGCCTGTCGATGCTGGGAACGAGAGTTCGTGCCCCGGTCCGGGAAGATCCCGCATGCCGCGGAGCGGCTGGGCCCGTATGCCATGGCCGGTGAACCTGCGCGGCCGGAGCCTGTACTCCGCAACGGGAGAGACCACAACAGTGAGAAGCCCGCGTACCGCCCAAAAAGGAAAAAAAAAAAAAAAAAAAAAAAGGCTGGACTCCACCCTTTAGAACTGAAACATACAAACAAAACCTTCCCAACAAACAACAAACCTCTTGGAAACGTGACCTTGCAAATACCCCGTGACAAATCAAAAACCTTCGACTCCTGTAGTTTTCGCAATGCGAAAGAGTGCGTTTCAGTAACTTCTTTTTGAACGTATTCTTGCTATAAACTACCAAGCAGAAATGAGGTACTCTTAAATAGACTATCGACCGAAAACAGAAGCTTCTTCAGGTTCTTGAAAGGAAGAACCCACTACAAGGAAACTGAAGGAAAACATCCAACCCCCTCTCCTGCAGAATAATATGGAAACTTCGATACTAATACTTCCGGAATAAAACTAAAACACAGAAAACCCACTCCCCCAAAACCAAGGATACATATAACACGTAATTAAAATTTTTTAAAGTAATATTAACCAACATTCACTATCGTGAAGCTTAACATACGCTTAGGAATTACCACCACACAACCTCTCCAAAAAAAAGAAAAACACTAGGCTTTCTTTCTTGAAAAAAAAAAACCTCAACACCAACAGATTTTAAAAGAGGCCTGTATTCCAGACATGATCAACACTGTAAGACCTATAAAACATCTGTTTTTTCTTTCTTAGTAAGTACACCATACCGCTAAAAACGGTTATTCTCTACCCACGGAAAAAACTACACTAAAGATAAGGATCGTCAGAAAGAATCAGAAAGGAGCAATCAGGATGTTGCGAAGCCTGATTACGCACAGCCGCTAATCACGAAATCATGCGAGCTCCAATCATCATTTTCTATTCTGTTCTCCAAAAGGAGAAACAGGTAAGGATTATCCTACCTGACGATACAGACTACTCCAGGGCATTCCGTAGTCTGGGAAAAAGATTCCACTTAGAGCGAGGGTGAGAATCCAACACGTTAGCCCGAGCAACCTAAAGCTATCTAGGTTCTTCTATTTCTGTTGCTACATTTGTTTGCAGATGTTATAAAATATATTTTTGCATTTGCCGTCAAAAAAAGCATAGGCTAATTCTTCCCAGAACGCTCCACTCACTTAAGAGCTTGCTGTCCTACCCGGCCGCCTCACTTTATTTACATATCCCCGCCCACTCCCTTCCGCCAGAAATCTACCGTAATAACCAAAATAAAAGCGACACCTAGTATCTTAGAGTGCAAGATTGTTCCGTTTCTATAGTAGATTGGCCACCCCAAGTTTCTCCTGAAATTTTTATGTCTTGATCTTTCTTTGCTTTTTTTTTTTTTTGGCCACGCTGCGCAGCATGCGTGATCATAGTTCCCCGACCAGGGATCGAACACGCGCCCCCTGCAGTGGAAGCGCGGAGTCCTAACCACTGTACCGCCAGGGAATTCCTGTAAGTCTTGATCTTACCCTAAAATATATTTTTTTACGAAGAACTGTAAACAAAACTCATAACTCCAGACTCGAGAGACAATTACCCTAACACTGACATCCTCCACCAAATGCAGTTTTAGGGGGAGAGCTGAAGCCTATGGTTTCCTTCTTCCAGGAACGGCGAGTGGTCCCTTGCTTCTCCAGCCTTCATCCCTACTTCCAGTCACGAAGGTATCAGAAAGGTTTCTTTTTCAGCCCAAAGACGCTGATGAATAATGCTATTTCGGTGACGGCTGGGATGGCACTACGGAAGGTAAGTGATGGGTTCAGGGTCCCTTCCAATAAAAATATCCAAATCCCCAAGCCAGCAATCCCACCCCCAAAGTGTAGGAGTGGGGGACCTCAAAAAGACCACGGGATGTTGAGTGGATCTGATATCTTATACATGGAGTAAAGGGCTGGGTAGGGGAAACCTTCAGATTTAAAGTAAACGGTCCTTCCCCGTCCTCAAACATTGGGTGCTACCATACCTGCAGAAGACAAAAATGTACCAGTACGTGGTGCACTCCCAACGCTCAAATATGAAGAAGGATAGGGCCACAGATGCACTACAGTGAGCCCCAATGGCTTGGGAACGCACCAGAGTCAAGGAAAGCCTTTGGATCAATAGATAGTGATGGGCCAGAAAAGGCCAGTGGTGGGACTGGCATCTGCATTCTGGTTCACCTCCTGGGGAGCAGGGCACCTCTTGCTCCCTTTGCCACACTGCAAAGGCCAGAGCCAGCAGCCCTGACTTCTGAGTTTTAGAACTGCCATGTGAGTGGAGGCTGGAACTGAGCCTGCACAGCTGGGGCCCCAAGCTACCGCCACCCCATATCTATCAGGTGAAGTAGTAGGCTCCCCATCTACTCCAAGCACACGGGAATGCTCACAGTGACATTATACACCCTGCTAGAATCACTCTCCAGCACACTGGTCCTCCCCGTCCACTATCCCAGTGTCAAGAGCCTTCCCTGATCCATCTTCCTCAGTCTCTTCTGCGTTCCCATACTGCTTCACATCTTTACACATCCTACGGCACAGTGCTTATCACACTGAATTACACATGTCTGTCTCTGTGTCTGCCTCTTCCTCAAGATAGAAAACTGTGTTTTACTCCCATTTTGAGATCTTCAGTGCCTGACTCATAGCAGGAGCTTAACAAATGATCAAAGATTGTATTAAATCTTCTACATTACCTAAGAAGATCTCTCAACTGGAGTGATTCTGTTCGCCTGCCAGGGCAAACACCACTGTGCCAGAAAGGCCTAGTTAGGTGGCTGAAGGGCATTAAGATGGAAATGGGCCGCACAGGAAAGGTGCACAAGTAGAAAGGATACAGATGAGGCTCTGGGTGCTGTTGAACATGGACACTCCTGAGAAGAAACCGGCCAGCTCCACTGCAAAGAGGGCCAGGGTGACAGAGAGCGCTGCCACCAGCCTGCAGAAAGGAAGGGAATTGGCTTAGGCCTTCTGGCCTTTTTCTAACACCCCTTCACTCCCACTACTGCTTAATTCTGACCACCCTGCCCCAAGTGCTCACTGCATGTCTTGCTTTTCATACTCCTCGGGGGTGAACTTGAGAGGCAGGCAGGCCTGGATGTTGCTGTCCTGAGCAGGGCAGAAAGAAAGAGAAGTTGAAAGAGGGTCGAGCGGCGGATAGCGGTGGAATGGGAGGACCCCACTGGGTAAGGCCCCGGAGGAAAAGGTGCGGTGGGGCTGGGACCACCCCAAGGTGGGAAGGGGGGCGAAAGGAGGGGAGGCATGGGTCTTACCCGCGACCAAAATAAGGTGATGACGACCACCAAATGCGCCAGGAGCGTCAGAAAGCGAGAGGGCACGAGTCCCGAGATCCGACCCATGGCCCCCAGGGTAAGGGTTACCGCCTGGAGCAGAGGCCGTGGTCTCTGGGACTGGAAGCTCAGGGAGGGCCACTCCTCAAGTCTCCCAGGCTAGCCTACAAAAATTCGACGTACTCCGCCTTCCCGCTCGCGCTGGTGCCGCCCAGTTGCCTTGGTAACCGCATAAGCGGGGGCTACGACGGGAATCTCTGAAAATATCGCGAGAGCGGTAAATTATCGCGCCGCCGAGAACCCCCAGAGGATCGCGGGTATGGGTCCTCTGTACCTCATCCCGGCCGGGTGCGGACAGCCAGCCCTCTCCCCGCGCGCAGCCGAGCTATCGGCACCTGAGAGTGTGCGGCGGTGGCGCGGTTCCGCACTGCCGACTCTGCCGGCGCAGCCCCGGCGAACGGAAACCCGCCCTGCCTAGCCCGGGACACTCCTTCCTCCCCGATGCCCACGCCGGGAGCCGCCCGGCCCCCAGCCCCCGCTGCGCTGCCCAGGACGACCCTCCGGATACCACTGTCACCGCCACGCCGGCCTTAGGGCATCGCCATGCCTGAGGCCTGGACACTCTCTTTTCTTCCATTCTCCGCATCCGTTTAGCTTCCACCTGCCCTGGGCCGAACTTGGAGAGGTGGATGCCCCTACATTGTCCGGCTGTCGTTTATTCTCCCGGAGCCCCTGGTTGTCGGCGGACCCCATACCTGAACCTTCCTTGATTCTGGTTCCCCCCAACCAACTCCCCAGACACCTTGATCAGATTGGTCAGGGATTTGCAGAGTGCAGAAACTGGCCCGCTCTCCTGAATTAGGGTGTGGATGAGAGGCGTGTTTAGGGAAGGGAGTGGACGAGAAAAGGGGGTGGAGCGGGGAGTGGAGGAAGAGAATGAAACCCTGCGTCCCTGGGAGGGAAGGATCGAGGGCGGAGATGCAGACTCTGCAACGATTTCCTTATCTCTTTGAGCTGTGGGCACGACTTAGCCCAACTACAGTCCAAGCATCTCTCACTATCGCGACCTCACTGACCTTTGGGCCTCAAAGGGGATCCCTGCAGAACGGAAAGTTCTTGCCCGCATTCATTGCTCACAGTCTAGTCACAACCTCGCAGGGGCCTTCCTACCCACTTACCAGATCATCTCTCTTCCTACTGCCAAGAATAATAATGGATAAACATCTATAGTAAGAATAGAAAAGAGTTTTATTTGAACCAAACTAAGGACTAGCCCGGATGCCCACTTCCCAGATCACTCTGAGAAACTGCCCCAGGGAAGCATGGTTTCCAGTACAGTTTTATATCTGGACAGAACAAAGTACATTAAACAAGTAAGGGTTACACTTCTTCATGGTTTAAAAAAAAAAAAAAGAACAGACCATGAGTACACAGCGAGTCAGTATGGCGTTGGCACCTGGGAAGGGAGTCTTATCATCAAAAGAGGACCAGCATTGGCATCCCAAGAGGGGCACTTAATCTTTATTTTTAACATGGACATTCTTTACTTCTGGTCAGTGTGCCCTTTTCTTTAATAATTAAAGCAGATGTACAATGTATGTTTGATAGGTCACAAACAGGCTGTTTTAGTTAGCATAAAATTCAAGTTAACTCATGTTTAAGCCAGAATGACTTCCCCATACCTCAATATGTGAACATTTCTTTTATCACTACTCTTCATCTCAGTGCTTCTAGGAGGGTCTAAACTACAAACCTTAGAGGCATTTTTTATTTCTTCATGCATTCATTCAACAGATATTCATTGACTAGCTCTAAGTCCCAGGCACTGTGCTGGCCTCATGTTCTTGAGGAACAAGTCAGAAGTGTCTACCTTCCTGGGGTCAGAGAGATCGACGACAAACAGGCAAACAAATAATATACCTGCATGATAATAAGTGCTGTAAATAAAAAATTTTAAGGGAAATATTAGAATAATGTGATCAAGGAAAGTTTCTTTGAAAATGGGTCATTTGTTCTTAAACTTTGTTTTAGGAAATGTGGTCAAAAATGAGAGGAAATGCTTTTCTCTCTTCCAGGTCCCCAATGTAATAAATGGATTTCCTTTTTTCTAAACCAGTGGGTGAAAAAATTCATAAGTCAAAGAAATAGTCAAAAGATGTTTCCTCAAGGTCATGAAAGACAAAGAGATGTGACAAAAATGGGCAAACAACAAGGTCCTGCTGTAGAGCACAGGGAACTATATTCAATATCCTTGATAAACCATAATGGAGAAGAATATATATATATATCCATATATATATATATATATATATATATCTGAATCACTTTGCTTTACAGCAGAAATTAACATTGTGAAACAACTATACTTCAATTAAAAAAAAAAAGACGTGACAAATTTGACATGAGAAATTTAATGTGTGATCCTAATGGATCCTGGATCAGGAAAATAAATTTTTTTTATTATAAAGGACATTAGTGGAACAACTGGAAAATTTGAATAAGGTCTCTAGCCTAGATAATAATACTGTATCGGTGTTAATTTCCTGATTTTTTGATAATTCTACTGCCTTTATGGAAGAGAATGTCCTCGTTAGAACTTTTCGCTGAGAATAGAAAGCCCAGGACTTCAGAGCCACGCTCCCCCAGACAGTTTATCGGGTCTGACTATTCACAGGTAAAGGAAGCACTGTTCTAGAGTGAAAGTGAGGAAAGCCCATGACCCGCTTTTGCAAGATTCTCCAAGGTCCCTGGAGCAAATAGAATGAACAGAAGGAGTCAGCTGTATGAAGATCTGGGGAAAGATCATTCCAGGTGAGGCACAGCAAGTGCAAAGTTCCTTAGGTGGGAACAAGCCCAGTGTATTTGTTGAACAGAAAGGGAGCTAGTGTGTCTGAAGCCCATAATGGAAGGGGAAGAAGAGATCAGGGCGAGGTGGGATGGGTAGACAAGGGACATGGCCTTGCAGCCATGCGGAGGGACAGACTCAGATTTGTATAACATACATAGATGACTTTGGTTGCAACATGGAGAATGGATTTTAAGATTTTAAGCAGAAGGTCTGTGAAGAAGCCATGGTGTTAACCAGGAAGGATAGGATGAGATTGGACCCGAGTGGAGTCAAGGAGGTGGAGTGAAGTGGAAGGAATCTAGAGATCCTTAGAAGATAAAGTTTGAACACGGGGCTGTGGGTGGATGAGAAAAAGGGAGCGGTCAAAGATGACTGTTAGATTTGGGGCTCCAGCAGCTGGAAGTTTGGGGTATTCTGCTCATAATAGCCTTCCTGCCTAGGGGACCTATAGATAGTAAGAACTGGGCAGTCACAGTTCACATTGTGAATTAGTAAACAGCAAGCATTTAGGTCTGTCCTGTCACTTTCCATGACCTTGGTTCAGGGAAGCCTGCTCTACAAAGTCTCACAAAAGCGAGTTTTGGAGCCACCCTGTGGCCATAGGAGGTATTGCTGGTGGCCAGGTGTCCTTCCCCAGGGGGCCACTCGTCCCAGGGCTGGAACTCACATGTCCCAACATTTGAACTGGTCATAAAAGAATTCAGAAAAACATTTTTTAAATCACAGAAATATTCAAATATATGTAAAGATAAAGAAAAATAAAGAAAACCCCATTTGAAGCCTACCGTTCTGCTTCAGCAATTACCAACACATGACCAACCTTTTTTCAGCTATACTCTCCCTCCCAGTCCCACTGGGTTATTTTGAAGCAAATCCCAGACATCACGAAATAATTCTGTCCAGGAGGAAGAAATTTCCCCCCATCTCTCTTGAGTTCTTTTAGCTGATCTAATAATTACATTGACACAAGACATTAACAGGAGGAAAAAAACAATTTAGTTCATACACAGGGAAGTCTCATAGAAATGGGACCACCAAAGTGACCAAAGCAGGCTGTTTATATATCTTTTTTTTTTTTTTTTTTTTTTTTTGCGGTACGCAGGCCTCTCACTGTTGTGGCCTCTCCCATTGCGGAGCACAGGCTCTGGACGCGCAGGCTCAGCGGCCATGGCTCACGGGCCCAGCCGCTCCATGGAATGTGGGATCTTCCCGGAGCGGGGCACGAACCCGTATCCCCTGCATCAGCAGGCAGACTCTCAGCCACTGCGCCACCAGGGAAGCCCCTATCATTTTTTGACAAAGAAATATTATTTGTGAAGATTTAACAAAGGGGCTTGTGCAAGGGGTAGCTGACTAATGAAGACATTTGTTATACAGCTTTCTTAGCCTTGAATTCCCTCATTTTGGTGATGAAATAAAATTTATATTTTAAGGCAGGCCAAGAGAAACTAAACATAAAATTCTCTCTGTGTGTTTGTTTGGCCCTCCTCCCTCTCTCTCTCATGTGCAGTGTGTATCTGCATTACACATTAGCCAGAGCTCCTCAAAGACAGAAGTGGCTGCTCAACAGCAAAGATCAATTTTTCCCTCTTTCTTCTGATGCTAGTAGTGTAACTTTTTTTTTTTTTAACTTCTTAAAAGAATAGCATTCTTTCCCAACTCTGTAGGGCGTCATGGTGACTTGCCGGTCACTTTGTAAGTGCTTACCTGGACTATGTACCTTGGTGAACTTTATGTAATACATCAGTATGCCATTTTGATGTATGATCTCTTGTCTTGAAAATGTATATGACTGGGCCTTGGACTTTTAACAGGCAGCACATCATGCTTGCTTGTCTCTCTTTTTCTGGTTTTTAATCTGAGCAGTGGGTTCAGGTGTAGTCAGACTGAGGTAATCACCGTAAAGTTCCCCATCAGTTTTTCACCTACTGGTTTAATTAATCGTCACTGCCTAGCTCCATTATTTCAAGGGGGGCGTTGCAAACTGGGGATGTCCTAATTCTATCATTCCTTCTGCATTTGTCACCTGGGATTCTCCTGTAAATAAGAATGTGCCCTTGTCGACTCATTGTTTACCATGAGATACAGGTCATACAGGAAAGGTTGGATAAATGTGTGACTTTCACTCCATTATTTACCAGTTTTCAGAATAATGGTTCCCCAGTATCTTCCCAAAGTGACTAATTAGTTGTTTTTAGTTGTTAGATTTTAACATCTTTTGTGTGTTTCAGTGCATTGCAGTTGTTATTCTTTTTGAGTCTCAGACTGTCTCAGTTTGGGATCAGCACTGTCCAACAGAACTTGCCATGATGACGGAAATACTTCATATTGTCTCTGTCCAGTATGGTAGCCAGCTAGCTCCCTGTGGCTACTGAACACTTGAAATGTGGCTATTTGGACTAAGGGACTGAATTTTTAAAATTTAACTTGATTTGAATAGCCCCATATTGAATAGCCACCCTAGTGGCTACCATATGTAGCAATGCAACTCTGGACAGAATAATTTATTCGTTTCTAAAATTTGGAAACTGAAGGTTTCCCTGGTGGCACAGTGGTTAAGAATCTGCCTGCCAATGCAGGGGACACGGGTTCAAGCCCTGATCCAGGAAGATCCCACATGGCGCGGAGCAACTAAGCCCGTGTGTCACAACTACTGAGCCCACGAGCCACAACTACTGAAGCCTGAGCGCCCAGAGCCTGTGTTCCACAACAAAGAGAAGCCACCGCAAGAAGAAGCCCGTGCACCACAACGAAGAGTAGCCCTGGCTCGCTGCAACTAGAGGAAGCCTGTGCACAGCAACGAAGACCCAATGCAGCCAAAAATCAATAAATACATTTTTTTAATGATAAAAAAATACAATTAGAAAAAAAATTTGGAAACTGATAGGATGAATGGAGGAGATTTCAACATCAGAGAGTACTCTGGATAGTGACACTGGACTAATCATACTTCTCACTTGCTACAGCAACTCTCTGAGCCTAGAGATCAAGTCCATGTTCCCATTCCCTGGTACCATATTCACTGACTCAACCTCCCCTCCTAGCAACAATTTCCACTTCACTTCATGCTCTTCAACTACCCAGACTCCTTCCTCTACAAGCCAGTCTCTTGCCCACTCTAGTACTTCTGCTAAAGCTATCCCTCACTGAGTTCACAAATGCTTATTAAATACACACCATATTCCTGGGTGCTAGGAATGCATATTCCCTACTCTTGAGTAACTTAGAGTGTAGTAAGGGAAACAACTGGGCAAAAAATTAAAAGGTGGCATTTTAAGTGTTACCTTGGAGGAGACACAGGAAGGACCTCCTTTCCCAGGTAGGGGAAGAATTGGGGAAGAGAGAGCTTCTCAGTTGAGTCTGGAGGTGTACGTAAGGGTCAGCCAGGTAAAGAAGGACTGAGAATATTGCCGAACTCAGGTTTGGCTAAAGCCAATACTTGAGAGACAAGTGTTGGCTGGAAAGGAAAGCTTGCTTTATTCAGGAGATCGGCAACCTGGGGAGAAGGTGGACTCATGTCCCAGAACCAACTCTGAAGATTCTGCTGGACCATGAAAGTTTTTAAAGGGAGATAGGGAAAGCTAATTGCAGGTAATCATTAGGGGAGGGGGTCGTAGTCTTTGTTATCTTCCACTGTGTTCAGACTTTCTTCTGATTCGTTGGTGGTGAGGTAACAGGGCGGTGTTGTGCTCAGCCGGAAGTTACCATCCTCCATCTGGGTGGGGGTCTTTGTTCCTTCAGATGAGCTCAAAGATATATTGTTATATACTTTCCTTGAGGAGGAACCAGGACTCTGCCCCATGCTGCTGCACTATTGTTTCTTGACTGTTCCTCCTTTGTTTCTACATTCCCTCCCTTCCTTGATTAGCAACTATTAGAATCTGCCCTTTTGGTACCCAGGGAAGGTCAGGGAGGTTGAATGAAGCCTATTTCCTGCTAATGGGGAAACAGGGCACAAGGAAAATTTGTGCCCAGGAGGGCCCCGCAGGGTCCTGCTCCATTTCAGGAAGACCATCAAGCAATACCGGGGACAGTGGCACAGAGACAGCTCTGACCAAGGTGAGTTTAGGCGACTGTAAATAAGGCAGCAGCGTTGTCACAAGGGAGGGGAGGAGGCAGTGGCTGAAGAATCAGGCAAGGACCAGAGAGTTACTATAACAACAACCATAATAATTGAGTGGTGATTACCAGCCATGTTCTAATAATTATCTACTATAATTATTATTATAATATCTTTAGTATTATAATCTTTACTATTTTACAGGTAGGGACATTGAAATACAGAGAGGTTCAATAACAAGCTCAAGTTACACAACTAGTTTTAGCAAAGCCTGCTTATGGACACTGGCTACCTGGTTCCTGGACCCACATGCTTAGGAAGCACTTGGCCTTGGGGGCCCAACCAATAAATTAGTATTTGAACCCGAAGGTGATGGTGAAACAGGAGGGAAGGGGGCAGGGCACAACCGTTAAAAGAATGACATAGGGCTTCCCTGGTGGCGCAGTGGTTAAGAATCCGCCTGCCAATGCAGGGGACACGGGTTCAAGCCCTGGTCCGGGAAGATTCCCACATGCCTCGGAGAAACTAAGCCCGTGCGTCACAACTACTGAGTCTGCGCTCTAGAGCCCGCGAGCCACAACTACTGAGTCCACGAGCCACAACTACTGAAGCCCGCGCGCCTAGAGCCCGTGCTCCGCAACCAGAGAAGCCACTGCAATGAGAAGCCCACGCACCACAACGAAGAGTAGCCCCCGCTCACTGCAACTAGAGAAAGCCCGCGCGGAGCAACGAAGACCCAATGCAGCCATAAATAAATTAAAATTAGGGCTTCCGTGGTGGCGCAGTGGTTGAGGGTCCGCCTGCCGATGTAGGGGACGCGGGTTCGTGCCCCGGTCCGGGAAGGAGCAGCTGGGCCCGTGAGCCATGGCCGCTGAGCCTGCGCGTCCGGAGCCTGTGCTCCGCAACGGGAGAAGCCACAGCAGTGGGGCCCGCGTAGCGCAAAAAAAAAAGTCGTTAAGGATATGACAAAATGGTTAGAACCAACTTGGTCCAGGATGGCAGAAGATTCCACTTCCAGAAGACCTTGAGCCTCATTATAGGCTCATTGTAATACATTAGCATACTCTAAATAACACACCCACAGGCGCCATGGGAGTTCCGAGGCCAGCCATAAAAGTACAAAAAGTAGGCGGTGGCCCAATTCCTGGAAATCCCCGCCCTTCCCTAAATAGTTGGAATAATCCTCTATGAAATTACCCAGCCCATAAAAACTAACCACCCAGTTCTCACTTTCTGAGATGGCCCACGTTCCATTCATGGAGTGTGTCTCTCTCTCAATAAATCTACTTTTTACCTATCACTTTGCTTCTTGCTGAATTCCTTCTGTGCTGAGACAAAAAGAACCTGAGCTTCGTAAGTCCTGAGAGGAAGTGTGCGGTTTCAGCTGGGAGACTGTGGGTTTGAGTCCCCTGCTAAGCCAGAGATTGTGGATTCGAGTCCCATCTGAGGTGCGACTGGATTCCAGTCTCACCCAAGGTGCGGGGTTTCAGAAGGATGACAGGGTCAAGTGAAGGTGTCCAGCAGGCCCTAGACATCTGAATCCAGAGGCTTCATTGGGATTGGGAGTGGGATTCAGGAGTCCTCAGCACACAGGTGATGGCTGACTCCAGGGAAGGTGTGTAGCATGAGGACACAAGACAAAACTCCTAGCAAAAAGGACAGAAAAAGAGACTAGGGGGGAGGGCGAGAGGCTAGGAGAAAGTCAGCAGACAGCAGTGTCCTGACAACCAAGGGAGAAGGCTCTTAAAGATGTTGCCAAGTCAATTAAGGCCAGGCTCCTCAGCGGGCTTTGACTTGTCCTTGGTCCCTGATAACTTTCGGGATGGCCCTTACGCAGAAAGTGCAGGCATTTAGCTTGGAAGGAGTGAGACACAGCCTGACTTCTTTCACCATATTGGCCCCTTGAACTCCTCTTACCCTTCAAGAAGCAAATGGGGGCTCTCTGCAAGCTTCCGGTATCACTCTTCAGAAGTTCCCAGCTCTGGCTCACCTGGGGAGCTTCAAAAGATACCTACATTTATGGCGATGGAAATCAGAACAGTGGCTGCCTCTGAGAAGGGAGCGGCGGGGATCGATTGGGAAGGGACACGAAAGAACCTTCTAGGGTGAAGGAAAGGTCTTCTTTCTTTGTTCTTTGTCAAAACTCACCAAAATAAACACTTCAGATCTGTGCATTTCATTGTATGTAAATGATTCCTCGGAATTGTCAAAATTGACAAAGTTATCGATGCCGGGGTTCTACCCTGGACCTTTAAATCAGAATCTCTAAATCTGGGGCCTGTGCTTAGCTATCTGGAAGGTTCCGCAGGCGACTGTAGTGTGCAGCCCGGGAGGAGACCGCCGCTGGGGGAGCTAATCTCTTGACCCTACGCGCCGGAGCTCTAGCACTGCTCCACCAGATTCCGCCAGGTATCCGTCCTTCCACATGTTTCTGTGCCAGTCCGTCCCCGCTGGGCTGTGAGCTCTGGGTCCCCCAGGGAACCAGCTCTGGGCCGCCTGCTGGCGGCAGGAGGCCGGGTTCGGGGTCGGAGGGACCGCTGAGCCGGGAGGCCGCAAAGCCGTGCCCTGCGGGGTGCGGCGGGCCCTGCGGGTCCCATGATGCCGGAGGGAGAGCGCAGGCACCACGCCGCGGGATTTTAGAAGTTCCGGAAGGCCCTCGGCTCTTGCGCCTCGATCGTCGGGACCCGTCAGCCTGACCGTTCGTCATGAGGGGACCTGTCCAGTTGCCTGGGTGGCGGACCTCGTGGCGCAACGGTAGCGCGTCTGACTCCAGATCAGAAGGTTGCGTGTTCAAATCACGTCGGGGTCAGCTTACCTCTTTCTAAAGTGCGGGTCACTTCTCTTTATTCTCATTTTCAACTCGGTTGGAGCCCCATTGCGCAAGTCAGAAAAGAAGCACTTTGTAGGGGCCGGAAGGGGAGGGTCCCGGCTCGAAGTCTCTAGTCGCCCCGTCCGGGGAGAGCAATGATCTCGCGGTAGTTTTTGTGGTAGATCCGGGTACTGTAAATCTGGGCTCCTGAGGACTGACGCACGCTCCGTACCGCTCAACTCAGAGGGTCTGGCGCTGGCGCAAGCTAGAAGGTCGCTCGGCAACCAGAGCTCTGCGAGTCTCTGGGCGGGACCTCTCGGGACGCATCTCCCTTCGCGACGTAGTTGGGCTCAGGCTTACTCTGAGAAGAGTCCAGACCCCAGAGAGGAGATCCTAAGTTCTTTTGTCGTGGACGAGGTGGCCGAGTGGTTAAGGCGATGGACTGCTAATCCATTGTGCTCTGCACGCGTGGGTTCGAATCCCATCCTCGTCGGTTTGCGGTTGCTGCGGACTACCTTCGATTTTTATAATCCAGGAATTTCTCTTCTTACCTTCGGTCTGCCAGGATTCAATTTCTGTGTCGCCCCTTCACCCTCTCTCGGTTACAGCCGCGGATTTCGTCCCTTCTACCCTGTTTTCCAGTACGGCCAAATGTTGGTGAGGAAGGCACCCTGGCATTCAGTCACCTGCCATAGAACTGACCTGGCCAGGGAAACGAGGGGGAAAAACATTTAAGTGGGGCGCCGTGGCTTAGTTGGTTAAAGCGCCTGTCTAGTAAACAGGAGATCCTGGGTTCGAATCCCAGCGGTGCCTCCGAAGGTGTTGGTTTCCTTTTGCAAACACCGCAAGGAAAGCGCTGTGGGCATCTGGCGCTTGTATACATACTTTTCCACATCTCTTCGGGAATCTGCCAATTGCTATCAGGCGGCCTTTTCTATTTCCGGTTGTGTGCGTCAACGCTACGTGCATGTTGTCAGTCTTAAGCTGTATGTTTGCCCCTCGATCTGCCGCCAAGCCCCATAGTAGCATTATCTGTGCTTGTCAGTGTTTTGGCTTGGATGTTGCTTCCCGAAACGATAAGTGATTCCGTTTTCGTATTCAGTTTTCCTGTCTCCCAAAACAATCTTACCCATTTTTAAATTTTCCTGAAGACAGGACTGATCGGTAATTTGTACTTTACATAGATTCATTTTTGCGGGACTACTGTCAGCTGGCCGGTTAGCTCAGTTGGTTAGAGCGTGGTGCTAATAACGCCAAGGTCGCGGGTTCGATCCCCGTACGGGCCAGTGCTCTGATGTTTTAAAAATGTGTATAATCCCGGAACTTTTCACACCCCAAAGAGAAACGTGTTTAAATTCTTTCCAAGTCGTAGTGTCTTGAGAGGAGAAAAGGTTAAGGAAACTGGATCACTTTCTGTGATCTCTGTTTCTAAATCTCCTGACCATAACGGGGGGCTCCTGGAATTTACTATGTGACTGTAAACGGAAGGCTGCCCGGGATTGTAACAGATTGTTTCAGGCCATACATATGGCACTGATCAGCAGTGTGTGAGAAATGGGGTCAAGAACGGAGCTAGCAAGTGTTTCCAGTCTTTCTCCAGAGCCAAAACGTCCAGTTTGCCCAGGCCCTGCCTGTCCTCTTCAGGAACTGAGAAGACGACCCCTTCCCTTTCTCTCTGGATCACCTTGCTTCTGATTCTGCTTTTACTGGGTCTCTGAGCCCAGATCTGTGTCTTACATTTCCCCTCCGTTCTGCTGTTCAGGAGCAGGAACCATATCCTTCCCCATGTGGCCTGGGACCCCCACCCCACTCGCAGCACCGGCCCAAGAAAACTCCACGGGAAGACTGACCCTCATGCCCATACTTTTGGCTCATCAATCCCTTAACCCCACACAGACACAGTCTCACCCTTAGCAGCAGCAGCACTTTAATTCCACAAAAACTCAGAAAGCCAAAACTGATTAGAACACTCCACAACAGGTGGGCTTCAAACCCAGCAACAATTCTGTCTGAACCCTGAGAGCAGTGAGACCCCTCCCAACTCACCCCCTCTACCATGCAATACATTCCTTCTAGCTCCACCCAGGTTATGGCTGGGGAAGTGGGAGGGCAGGGGGCCAGAGGGCAGAAGCAGGGGGTTAACCATCTGCAAGTGTGCATCCTTGTCTGCATGGTGTGTGGCCAAGGACCCCTCAAGCTCCCACAGCCCCTGGCACCTGAGATGTGACCACTGGAGGTCAGGGTGGCCACAGTGGGGCTGGAGCCTCCCCTGTTATCCTTTCTTGAGAACATATGGCAGTCATGTCTCCCAAGCCCAGACCTAAAGCCCTGGCTTCCCAGAGATGGTGCTCTAACTAGGGAAGAGAGTTGGGAGAACAAGGTAGCTGCAGATGGCCAACTGAATAGAAGCAGAGCATCATCCCCACCCACCAGGAGAGGCTTTAGAACTTCCCCGTGTACACCTGCATAAGGCCCAGCTAGTGGTCGCGGGCCTGCTAAATGTATCTGGAAGAGCCTCCAATATACAGGCCTCCCATCGGCGGGCAGGTGCCACCAGGGCTCCCTGAAGAGTCCTTAGGATCCTGCTGGACCCTGGCGTTGCCAGGCCTCTCCTACCCTCCCGGTCACTTGCACAGGGCCTCCAACACCTCCAGAGTGCGTCGGATATCCCGGACTTGGCGCGCCAGTCCCTGAACTGGCTGCAGAGCCCTCTCCAGCTCCTCACAGCGCGCCAGCAGGGTGTACATGCCCTTGATGCTCATGTCCACAGCTTCGCCTAGGGAGTCCACGGCATCACGGTAGGTCTGGATGCAGCCCACGCTCAGCGCTGTCAGCTCCTGCACCGCACCACCCAGCCCGCGAAGCAGACGGTCCACCCTGCCGCCCAGCTCCCGACTCAGCCTCTCCAGGTCCCGCAGCACGTCGGGGTCGATGGGAGGAATGGCCGGAGTGGGTGGGGGCGCCGAACAGGGCCGCGCAGGGGCAGGGGGCGGGGGTTGAGGGGCGGCGCTCAGGCGGATCTTGAGTTGCAGGTTGTTGGCGACAAAGTGGGTGAGGTCGCCATGGCGGCTCACCGTGCCCTCGAGCTCCAGGGGGCTGGATATAGTGGCGCGCCGCCCGCCGCCCGCGCCAGACTCTGCACCCCCTGAGGACCCGGCGCCGCCGCACGCCCCGCTCAACCCGTCCAAGCTGCGGCTGTCCTGAAGGCGGCTGGAGAAGGAACGGCCAGCCCTGCTGGCTGCCGCCGCCTCGTCGTCGTCTTCCTTCTCCTGCTCAACATCCAACCCGCCGCCTCCAGGGCTCCCTCGACGGCAGACGCCCTCGGATGCAGGCCTGTCCTCAGGGTCCTTGCGCCGGGAGGACGCATACGAGTCGTTTTCGGGACCCGGCGCCCCCCGGTTGCTCCCTGCCCCAGAAGGCGTCCCTCCGCGGCCCGGCTCTTCCTCCGGAGCCTCCCATTCCGGCGGGTGGACGAAGCTGCAGCTCGAAGTCTTCGGGGACGCCCTGGGGAGGCGGCTCGCGCCCCCAACGTTCTCGACCTCTTCCTCCTCGGACAACCGGAGGCCTGAGGGCGGATCAGAGGCCGTTCGGCCCGGGCCGCCACCGAAGATCGCGGCTTGCTGTTCCCCCAGAGCTAGAAGGCCTGCTTCGGGCCCAGGCCGCCCCCGGGGCGACTCCATACTGCAGTTGGGGGCAGGAGCCGAGGAATTGGTTCGCCCCGGCTCGGGAGGCGTTGGCGGCGCCTTTAAGGGGCGTTGTAGAGGCGCGCCGATTGGCCTCGGGCTCACAATGGTCAGGACAGGAAGAACACTCTGATTGGTCCCGGCAACCAGGAAGTCCCAGGAGAGGAGCTGTTATTGAACGACTGAACGCACGTGAGAGCCAGCGGGGTGGAAAGAAGAAGGTGACAGCTGCGTTCGTCGCCCCACCCTTTCAAAAAGTTGAGGGGGTGGATCTTAAAGGTGAAGATCCTGAAATAACTGAGTCCTCCGGGGGCGGGGCTAGGACTCTTTCCTCCCACAATTGTCACGCCCACAATTGCTGCTTAACAAACACTTCTAGTGCGGACCAGAATTGGGGTTCCTAGGAGGTTTTGGGGATGGAAGTAGTATATCCTGCTTGGACCGTCGGGATTCAACCGCAACTATTTGATCAGGAAGGATGAAACCAGAATTCTCAGCAGAGCTTGAATGGTTCGTTCCATCGTCCTCGGCTAACAGACCGAGCAGATGAATTGCCCAGAGCGACTCATAGTGGACAGCGAAGCGGGCCTCAGGGCTTTCCTGTGTGTTTGGCAGTCTGTTCTCTGTCTCCTGTCCCCTCCAGGTCTGAGTCTCTCTCCTCTTGGAGGATGGTGTGTGATTTTGCCACTACGTAAAATATTCAATAAATTAATGACCCTGAAGGTCAGAGCCCTGGTACCATTCTGATCTCATCTCTTCCTTCTCTTCCCCTCACTGGTCCTGCTGTAGCCGCCCTGGCCTCCTCACAGTTCCTGTGACAAGACAGACATGCTGCCCCCTCAGGGATTTACACTTGCTCTTGCAACTCCCCTCCCGCCCTCCCCTTTTTGTGAGGCTGGGTCTACCAAGAAAAATTTTCACCTTGGATATTCCTCCTTCCCTTCTCTCCTTCAGGTCCTTATTCAAATGTTATCTTTTCAGTGAGGCCTCCCCTTACAGTCTGTTTAAAATTTCAATCACTTTCTCCAGCAATTCCCCATCTTCCTTCCCTACTTCTTCTTCGGAGCACTTATCACCATCTGACATACTATATATTTTGCTTACTTGCTCATGTAAGTGCCATGAAGGTAAGACTTTCTATCGGTTTTGTTCTCATTTGTAGCCCCAGTGCTTATAACAGTACCTAGCTTATAGTAGGTGCTCAATATTTATTAATTAAATGACCCTAAGCCATTAATTTCCCCTTTTTGGCTTGAACTCATTCAAGATGTGTTTCTGTCACTTGCACCCAGAGCCCTGACTAATACAGCATAAGACCAGTGGTCTACTGTAAGCTTCTCCCCCTCTCTTTGGGAATGACACACACACCCTTGTCTTCCTTTTACTCCTCAGCAAGCAGGTGCTCTGTATTCAGCAGGTGACAGAAAACACAAGTTGAATCAACAAAAGCAAACAAACAAAAACAAGAGGAATTTATTGTCGTACAATAATGGTCTTAAGGTGTCAGAGAAGCCTGCATTCAGTGCCCTAAGGCTGTCATGAAGTGCCTGGTTTCTTTCCGAGGGAGTAGCTTTATCCCAAGTGGGCTTCCTCATGGTGGCACTATGTCATTTGTCATTCTTTGGGGATTATAGTTGTCTGCTTGAACTGCTATAACAAAATATCATAAACTGGGTGTCTTAACAGAATCTTTTTTTTTTTTTTCTCCCAGTTCTGGAGGCTGTAAGTCCAAGGTGACAGCTGATTCTGCTCCTGGTGAGGTCTCTCTTCCTGGCTAGCAGACGGCCACCTTCTTGTCTCCTTATATGATGGAGAGAGAGAGCTAGCTTTCTGGGCTTTTCTTATAAAGACACCAATCCTATCATGAGGACCCCACCCTCATGACCTCATCTAAACTTAATTACCTCCAAAGGCCCCATCTCCAAATACCATCACATTGGGAGTTAGGGCTTCAACTTCAAATATGAATTTTTGGAGAGACAAAAATATTCAGTCCATAACTGCGATCATTTGTCATTCTCTTGGGCCTCCCAGGATCTGAATCCCAGTGTTTGAGGACTCTCCCACCTCATTAGGCAGAGCCCATCTCCCACTACAAAAGCTGGAATACCAAGCAGTCACTTTCCCAGCTTCCCTAGCACATGGCTCAGGCTCCACCATGGTCTACTGGACCACTTCTGCAGTGGAATTTTTCCTGACTGTGTAGACTCCAAGCCTAGTCCTTTTAGAGATTCCATGAATTACCCAGGATGCTCATAATAAGGTCTGTTTCTGCTTAAATGAACCTGAATTGTTTTCTGTTGCATGCAACCAGAAGCCCTGGCTGATATACTCTCATACCTTCCAGAAGGGGAGAAAGGACTGGCTTCAGTTAGACCTCACAGAAGAACAAGGATGCATCTTTCCCAAGAGCCCCAGTTAATCTCTCGTCACATCTCATTGGCCTAAACTGGATCACATGCCCAATTTAGTCACTTTGGTCAGGGTGATACTATGTCTTATTGACTTAGGATTTGGTATTTGGAAGCAATCACTCTGGCAAGGTGATTGAAGAATTAACTGATTAGTTTAGAACAATTATGCTCCTCCTGGAGCTAGAGGTGGGTCAGTTCCCTCCAAACTGAAGTAGCAGCAACACAATGGAGGACGGAGGAGGGGCTATGGGGGAGCAAAACAGTGTCCACTACATTAGGGGTCAGCAAAATATGGCCTGTGGGCTAAATCCAGCTCTCCACCCGTTTTTATGTGGCCTATGAGCTAAGAATGGGCTTTTTTTTTACCTTTCATACTCCATCTCAGGCCCATATGATGCAATTAAGTGACATTTTGATGAATGTTGATAGCTTTAAGTGCTCAGGCTGGGGGAGAATTTGGAGGTGTGATCTGTTCAGAGGGGGTGAGAAAATGACACAGGCTATTGACTTCAGGGACATCTATTCCAAAAGAAAGGTATAGAATGTCATGAGTCAGCTTGGCTGGCATCTCATGGTCATAACATACACACTGGATACTGACATTGATCCTCTAGATTTGCAACCTTCCTGAGCTCAGGATTTTTTTTTTTCTTATTTATTCACTCCCCTGCCTCTATAACAGTGCCTGGACTGTGGAAAGCATTCAATAACTATTGTCAAACTAATAGATCTAACCAAAATTTTGATATAACTACATCAGAAGGATGTAGGGACAGAAAATGCACATGTGTATGGTGGCAGTGGAGTGAAAGAATGAAATCCGTACATTATGTAGCAGGAAAACAATAAATAGAGCCTAAAACTGAAAACTTAAGAAGTAGCAACAGAAGCCTGTGATTTGGAAATACACGGTAAATACCAAAAACAAAACAAAACCATAAAAGGATTTGGAATAGGCTGTCTGTGGGGAAAGAGAAATGTTGGTTTTTTTTTTTTTTTTAAGCCTTAAAACATCGTTCAGTTGTTTTAATCTATGGGCATATGTAGTGGTTTGCATGGTAGCCCCCCCCAAAAATATGTCTGTGTCTTAACCTCTGGAACCTATGAATGCGATGTTTTTTGGAAAAAGGAGTCTTTGCAGATGTAATTAAGGATCGTGAGACAATATTATCCTGGATTATCTGGGTGAGCCATAAATCAAATGACTAGTGTTCTTATAAGACACAGGAGAAAAGAGAGAAGACAGAAAGGCTGTGTGAAGACAGAAGCAAGAGATTGGAGTGATGCAACCACAATCCACAAAGTGCCCAGAGTCACCTGAAGCTGGAAGAGGCAAGGGAGGACTTTCCCCTAGAGCCTTTGAGGGGAGCATGGCATTGCAGACAACTTGATTGTCGACTCCTGGCCTCCAGAACTGTCAGAGAATACATTTCTGTTGTTTTAAGCCACCGAGTTTGTGGTAATTTGTTACAGCAACTCTAGGAATTGAATATAGCATGAGTAACTGAGATGAAAATAAAAACCTTTATTGATGTTCTTCACCACATGGCTTAAAAGAGCAAATAATCAACAGATGCAGAAGAAGCATTAGGTGAAAGTCAACACCTATTTTTGATTCAAAAAAACCCCAACAGACTCCACGCTTCCACTGCAGGGGGCGTGGGTTCGATCCCTGGTCGTGGAACTAAGATCCCTCACGCTGTTACGGCTGACCCCAAAACAAACACCCAAACCCTTAGCAAACTAGGAAGTGACCAGGCCTTCCTCAACCTGATAAAGGACATGTATTAAAAATCTACAGCAGGGCCTCCCTGGTGGCGCAGTGGTTGAGAGTCCGCCTGCCGATGCAGGGGATACGGGTTCGTGCCCCGGTCTGGGAGGATCCCACATGCTGCGGAGCGGCTGGGCCCGTGAGCCATGGCCGCTGAGCCTGCGCGTCCGGAGCCTGTGCTCCGCAACGGGAGAGGCCGCAGCGGTGAGAGGCCCGCGTACCGCAAAAAAAAAAAAAAAATCTACAGCAAGCATCATATATCTAGCAGTGAAACCTCAAACCTTAGGTTAGGAACAAGATTACTGCTTCTATTCACTCCTGTGCTAGATCCTCATCAAAGCTGAAAAACAAACAACTTCTGGGTACAACAAGTTCAATTGCTCCTGGGTCGGCAGGAGTGAACCAGAAGAGGGAAAGAATAGAGGTCAAGTAAGAGCAAGTAGTAAGAGAAGGTGGGCAGAGATGGTTGGTGTGTAGGCGTAGCAGAATGGAGCTGAAGTCCCCAGCATCCCCAGGTCTGGGAGTCAGAGCAGGGGAAAAAAAAGACTTGGGGGTGGGGTGGAGCTGACCAGGTGGGGGTTAGAGCTGAGAGGGCAGGGTGCTCCCAGGGGCAGTGATGCAATGCCAATACTGGCACCCGGCATGGGCAACTCCCCAGCCTCCTCCCCACAGGTGACGGTTTCCTTCACAGCAATTTCCACCTGTAAACATCTACACTCATCAGTACAAAAAGCTTCAGCCTTTATTAGATAAAGAGGAGGTAGAAGACAGATGCGGGAACAGGCCAGGGACCCCTTCTCCTAACTACACATATACAGACATACAGACACAACTGAGAAAATGACAGGGACAGTTCAGGGGACAGACTGAAGGGCAGAGGGGGGCAGCACCCTCCGGGAGTGGGCCCGGACCCAAGGGTGGGCTGAGACCTGAGCCAGCGGCAGGCGTTCTGAGGGGTTATGCTTGAGCAGCTTGGAGATAAGGTCCTGGGCTCCTGCAGGCATGGAAGGGGGGAACTTCAGGTCCACCTGCAGAGGTAAAGGAGAAGGAGGACCCCACCTTTCATCCTGGCTGCTTTCCCTTCACTGCCCATTTTATTTGGCGAGTGACATAAGCCCCACAACTACGACATGCCCACTCCCTGCCCCTGGCCCCTGGGCCAGACAGACCCCAGCCAGGCACCCGGGGTTTAGCCTCGCACCTTGACGATGCGCCGATACGTCTCATTGTGGGAAGCACTCTCGAAGGGGGGGTTTCCCACCAGCAGCTCGTAGCAGAGTACTCCGATGCACCACAGATCCACCTTCTCGTTGTGCACGCGCCCCTCAATCATCTCTGGGGGCAGGTAGTCCAGGGTGCCACACATCGTCTTCCTCCTGGAGTGGGGGTTGAGTGGGCAGGGATCCCAGATCCAGACCTTCTCTCCTTTCCCTGAAGTTGACAGGGAGCCCAGAGACCCCAGGATGTGCCAGGGGAGTGTTCCAACCAGGCTCTGATGGAGCCTTTGGGGTAGGAGTGGGGTGAAGACATAACTAAAGCCCCAGAGGTGGGCTTACACACTGCCTCTGCGTTTCCACACTGAGGGCTGTATGTTAAAATAATCAGATATGAGGGCAACGTTCACCTTAGAATTAAAGGGAAAATCTCAAATGTCCATCAAGCACACCTTGCTTACATTAATCAGGTTACCTCTCTACGATGCAATATTATGAAGGCATTAAAAATGACGTGGGAGTATTCTCAGTGATAGGGCAAGAAGGTCCCAATATATTTCAAGTGAGAAACCTGGGTGGCAAAACTGAGTCTCCTCTTTCTGGTTTTGTTTTTTCTTTTTGGCCGCACCACGTGGCTGGCAGGACCTTAGTTCCCCAACCAGGGATTGAACCCCGGGCCAAAACAGTGAAAGCGCGGAGTCCTAACCATCGGACCACCAGGGAATTCCCAGAGAGTCTCCTATTTTTGTAAAGATATTGCTGTGTCTGTATATTTACATGAGAACAACCCAAAATGTCTCTGGGTAACAAGATCTGGAGTGGTTTTAGTTTGAATGTCCCAGCCTCACACCCAGGGCCGGCCTCCTGGCCCACCATACCTCAGGGAGGGGGCGTGTACAGACCAGCCGAAGTCAGCAATCTTCAGCTCTCCCTGGAGCCCCAAGAGCAGATTCTCTGGCTTTATGTCTCTGTGAATCACCTTCTTCCCGTGGCAGTATATCAGAGCATCTGCCAGCTCCTCCATAATCTGGGGGGCCAATGACAGGCCGTCAGACAAGGATGGACTTCAGGCTGCAAGCAGCGTCCCCCCAGCCTCCAGCCCCCCGCCGGTGCCCCAGGTGCCCACCCGCCCCGACCGTGGCTGTTCGCTGCTCGTCAAAAGTGCGGCTCTTCTGCAGCTCCTTGTAGAGCTCCCCCCGGGGGGCATACTCCAGAATCAAGTAGATCCTTCGCCGGTCATAGAAATAGTTGTAGAGACGCAAGATGTTGGGATGCCTGGGAGAGGAGACAGAGGAAGCATCAGGCTGCATCCTGGCATGAGGAAATGGGAAAGATGACAGGTCCCACTGCAGCAAACTGGGTCAGGCTTGGGCCAGGCAGGGGACACCAGGCTGGCGGTGCTAAGGGGGGACTGGACGCAGCTCTCTGGGTTCAAGGCTCTGGGCAGGATTGAGAGCTCCTTGGGGCTGCCTGACCACAGCTGCAGAGAAGACAGTCCGGATATGGTGGGATTGGAAGAGGAGCCGGGGGTTGAGGCGCCAGGGGCACTCTGGCTCGCAGGGCATCGACCCGTACTGCAGATGGGCCTGGATTTCGATCTCCCTGCGCAGCTGGTGCTCCACACCCTCCTTCTCTATCTGAGACTTGAAGAGGACTTTGAGTGCCACGATGAAACGGCTTTTCTTCTCCCGAGCCAAGTACACATTTCCAAACTTGCCTTTGCCCAGAGGACGCCCAATCTCAAAGTCGTCGATTGTGAAGGAACGCCTGTTGGGGGGTGTGGGGGGGTGGTAGGCAGCTGAGTACCGGTTAGTCGGTCCTCTGAGGTGTTTGCCTTCTCCCTGCACCTCAGCCCATCCTGCCCGCAGCCCTGTTTCTCTTCCAGGGGAGCTGAGGATGGATCAGGCTTTCTTGCCTCCCTACTCCTCCTGCCCTTACCTTCTACCTCCCCCATTTCCTACCTGTTCATGTCCCTCCCCCTCTCTTGCCACCCCAAGGCTTGGGGCGCTTACATTGAGAAGTTGGGGGTCCCACTGTTGTTCTCCACCACCTTCTGGAGAGGAGCAGCTAAGGAAAGAACAGGGAAACTGAGGCCATCCTTTGACATTTTCATCCCCGTCCACCTTTCCCAGACCCTAGTCCCCTCAGGTCGATGCCCTCCCCTTGTCCTAGTTACCTGTGGGCTGGGCATTGGAGCGGCTCATGAGGACAAGCGCAGATGGGGTGACAGGCTCCTTCCGGAGGACTCTCTGGGGCAGGATGTTCAGGCCAGACTGAGCCTGAGAAGGACCAGGGGGGAGCTCTGAGAGTGCCTTTATCCCAGTGACTGGGTTGGAATGTGCTACAAGCAGCATTTCAGGACTTGCTATAAAGCCACCCACCCACCTACCCCATCCCCAGTTCAAAGAGGAACACTGAGACCACAGTTTTGCTACTCAGCCCCAAGACTCTGCTCAGAGCCCCATATAAAATGAGTTATTAATAAACAACCTAAGTCAGCCTAAGATAGGGACTTACCCTCACACCTAACCTCTCACCTCTTTGGCCCTGGCCCACTCCACATTCTCAGGCCCAAGGCTGTCCAACCTTCAAAGTCTTGTCCATAACACCACTCATTTACCCAGCCCCCCACCCCAGGGGGCAGTTCAGGCTGGGGTAATGAACACACACAATTCAAGGAGTTTTAGCACAGCGGTATTCTCATGGTCCCCTAAGCTCAGTCTGTTAAGTCTCAGATAAGGTCCTTGGGGCCTTGAGTGTTCAGCAAATCTCAGTATTTACCCCTTTGCAACAACAGGCTTTAGGGACACTGAGGGCTACTCTAACGGCCCTGGACCACTTTTCATGTTCAACTTCTGAGTAATATACACCCCTTTCTTTTAGGAGTGACCAGTGTAGGCATGACAATGTTTTCTCATTCAGCCTCCATTATTGACAGCCTCATTCAGAGCTTCACCAGGGAGGCAGCTGGTGGACAAGGGGACATACGGACCCCCCCAGGATACTCAAGCCCCACAAACAGAGAGCAAAGCCCATGCAGGGCCCCTTCTTTCTTCTTTAGCCAAGAGAGGAAGAAAGCCTCAGTGCCCCTACAGACTGGTTTGCAAACAGTGATATTAGCATGGAATTTACAAATAAGCAAGCTGAACAAAATGGAGTGCAGAAATAGATCCACATATATGTGGGAATTTAATATATATAATAAAGGTAGCATTTCAAATCAGAGGGTAGACTCTTCAGTGAAAGGTGTTGGGACAACTGGAAAATAAAGCCATTGAATGCTTACTTCACACCAGTCATTAAAATAAATTCTAAATTCTTAGTTTAGACTTGTCCTGGACCTTTTAAACTTATAGACTTATCTAAATCCCTCCAGAGTCTATTTCTATTTCCTGCCTAGCCTATTTTTTCAGGACAAGGGTTGGGAATCATGGCCAAAAGGCCAGACCCTGCCTGCTCAGTCCCAGATGTCATCTGGATGTGACAAACAGGCTCAGCTCTGCAGAGGTCCTCACAGTCTGGTCAAACTCAAGTTGGCAGCACCTGATAGGATGTGGCTACAAATGACCAGACTGGGACCCATAAACTGGTGCAAAGCCGGGAAGAAAGTGGTAAGAGGATCGCCCTCTGCAGGACCTCAAATCTGCAAGCGGGACCTCGCCACGCGGGTGGAGGGAGGGGAAGTGGGAAAGCCCTTACCGTCTGCCTGCCGTAGGGCCAGGGGTAGGCGTTCTCCTTCTGGGCCATCCTTAGAAGGGAAGGGGGAGGGAACGGGGCAGAGAAGAGAAGCAGAGCCGTGAGAAGCAGAAAAAAGGGAGAGAGAGAGTGAGGGGTCGGACAGATGTAGCCGGAAGCGCTTGTCTGGGGCTGGTGAAAGGGAGCAGGTTTACAGGCTGGTCTCATCAGGGCGCATCCCGGAGCTCGCCTCGCTGCCCCAGCCCTGCTACCGGCCTCACCCCTTTCCAGGACCCTCTCTCCACTTTAGAGCAACCAGCAGCCCGGCAGAGTGCGCGCGGGCCCGCCCAACGGACCCCCCGACCTGCCGGATCACCTGGCCTCTCCGGCGCAAGGCCCCCGAAAGGAGGACAGCTCACCTGGAGCCGGCAGCACAGCCACCTCCCTGGCCGCTGGGAAACAACTGAACCTGCCCGGCCGCGCCCACGCGGAGGTCCTTTCAAATCTCCCGCCCTGGCCCCATTGGCTGAGCACGCCTCCCATGCCCAGTTCTCATTGGCTGGGTGTCCCATTACGTAGCCCTAGGGACCCAATGGAAAAGGTGGAATGAGAGCGCCGGAGCAGCTCGGGTTCCGGTTTAGGAAAGTTTCCCTCGACCCCTGAAACAGTCTCATGGGTTTTTTTTGTTTTGTTTTGTTTTTAAAATTTAAGTCATCGATATATCTGGAATTTATCCTTGTGTATATGTATGAACTAGGGTTTAACTTTGTTTTCTGCCAGAGAGCCACTTATGCCAGCATCATTTGTTAAACAAACTGCACCATTCCCAAGGGAATTTAAATGCTGCCCTTGATATACTAAGTCAGATTCTCTATTCAAGTTTTATTGCTTGTTCGTTTGCATGTGTGTGTGGTTTTTTTTTTTAAGTTTATTGAAATACAGTTGATTTACAATGTTGGGGGGGTTGTTTTTTTGGCTCTATCGGGTCTTTCTGGTGCGCAGCCTTCTCATTGTGGTGGCTTCTCTTGTTGAGAAGCACGGTTCTAGGCACCGGCTTCAGTAGTTATGGCTCGTGGGCTCTAGAGCGCAGGCTCAGTAGTTGTGGCGCACGGACTTAGTTACTCCGGGGCACGTGGGATCTTCCCCGGCCAGGGCTCGAACCTGTGTCCTCTTCATTGGCAGCAGGCGGTTGCTTAACCACTGCACCACCAGGGTGTGTTTATTCTTATGTCATTATTATTTTGTTCTTTGAGTCTTTCACTCATATTCCTAATAAGAATTTTCTACCAGAGGGCCTTTCTCTGCAGGTCCCCTGACCAAGGCCAAATTGCTTGGACCCACCCTCACTTTTCGCCTTCTTGCCGCACTCCCTTCTCTGCTCTTTCCGACGCCAAATTTCATTATTGGGTTAAATAAATAGATTTTGGGACCTTCTATGAAATAACTAGTGGATATTTGTAAATACTGCCTGTCCAGCACCCTTCATCTTTCTTCTAATAATAACACTCTAACTTCGCTTTAGGGAAGCACCTGTCTCCCCATTCTGTGTTGTTGGTTTCTGTTGCTGCCAACCCCAAATCGCTAACTTGATGGAGACACGTTGTAGAGGACTTTGTGGTTATCTAACCAGCATCCATTCTCCCAGCGATTCCCACTTCCTGAAAGCAACTAGAGTTTTGTGGGTCTGAGAGGGAAGCTTACCCCATCCCAGGTCCAGGAGTGGACCCTGTCTGATTTACACCAGTCAACACCCTTTATTCTGGGATCATGGTCACTGGTTCAGGGATAAGCATGTGACCTTAATGAGTCAGTTAGTGGGAATTTTAGGATTCTTGTCCAGAATGCTGGACAGAAGCTCCTTTTCTCCTGCTGGAACTGGACAAGAAAGCACATAGCCTGCATTGCTGGTGGTGGTGCTCCTGCAGGGAGCTGATATACGAAGCTGTACAGCTTCCTGTACGAAGCTGACATTGTAGAAGGCAGCAGAGAGGCCTGGGAAGAACCCGAGAACTTGATGACAATGTTGAATGTCTGGATGCCTATTTCAGTCATTTCCTTCCATGACCCAATAGGTTTCCTTCTCTAATGCATTGAGTTAAGAGTTCTGTTATTTGCTGTTAAAAGCATACTAACTGACACACATCTACAGACCTAGAGTGTTTGTAGTCATTTGGGTTGAATGATGCAAAACTACTGACAGTCAATCATTCTGACCTACAGAAAATACCAATTTCATATGATTCAACCCGATGTAAGTGAAATAAGTCCTAATGGGTTTCTATATCAGTTCACAATGCTTTTGGCTGCAAGTAACAGGAAACTCAGTTAACAATGGCATAAACAGTAGACATCTATTTTCTCTTACATAACAAGAAATCAGAAAGTAGATAGTTGGCTCAGGAACTGAACAATGTTAGAGGTCTGGATTGGCCTCTCTGTGATTCTCTTATTTTCCCTTACGATTGCAAAATGGATTCCAACAGTCTCTGTCTCTTTTATCAGAAAAAGCAGAAGCCTTTCTAAAAGTTCCCAGTATGGGAATTCCCTGGTGGCCCAGTGGTTAGGACTCGGTGCTTTCACTGTCATGGGACCCTGTCTGATCCCTGGTCAGGGAAGTAAGATCCCCACAAGCCCCAAGGAGCAGCCAAAAAAAAAAAAGTTCCCAGTAGATATCTCCTTGCCTAGAACTGTGTCACGTGAGTACTGCAAAGGAGGCTGGTAACCGTGAGTATCTCTTCCAGTCCCTACAGTTAAAGAAGATCGGGGGTGTTGTGGTAGAAATAGGCATGTGCCACTGGAGGTACAGTGCTGTTTTCACTCAGGGTCAGCCCAACCCTGCTTCCCAAGATCAAGGAGCCCATTTCAATTTCAGTGCCTTTATCAACATATTTGGCATAGAGTGAGTAACTAATGAAGAGCTTTATAAAAATCCTGTCCCTTGCAGTATACTTTATGCCTCATAATCTAGTGAAGGGAGACTTTTCTAGAACCTGTCAGGGACACAGTGCATGGGTGGGATATGCCTGTTAGATCCCATACAGTATCTCTGTCCCCTGGAGTCTTTAAATTCCCACTTGCACATTATGTCGGAAGACATTTGGCCTTTCAGGAATAGTTGATGGGCCAGCATAAAATTGAGGTTTGCATTATTCACAAAAAACAAAGCAAAACAAAACCTATCTGTTCTAGCAGCTAGGCAACTATCAGCTGCCTGTTCAAGTTAGTGAACAAAATCTCTGTTATTTACCCCAGTGCTCCTCAAACGATCTATAGGGAAGAACCAGCCTTAATTATTGTCAATCTATCACAGATTGATACTTTTATAAAATACAATAAAAATTAGTTCCTTGAAAAATTAAATCTAAAAATAACAAGCTCATTTTTTTTTTTTTTTTGGTTATAACCAACGTTTATAAAAGTACTCTGACAAATGCTGTAAGAGTTTTTAAATACGTAGTTCTCAAATTCTATACTCGTCTCGGACATAAAAGTAACAGTTCATGAAGTGGCACCAGTCTGTGGGCCACACTGAGTATCAGCAATCTACCTCCAGTGCAGCCCCATCCAAAACGGTGGTCTGTTCTCTTTGGTGAGGCAAGCTCAGCATCCACTCTCCCGCAGGGATTCCCCAGGTTTATAAACATGTAAATGAGCAAATTCCTCCAAGTCTAACTCTTTTCTTCTTTCCTCTTGCTTTGCTTTTTGCCTCCCAGTTCCTGTTAGATTGGGGATTCTGGCTACTGGCCAAGGAACATTGAGAGGTGTCCTTGAGGGGCAATTGTCAGTATTCTACTCCCAGAGCTGAATTTTCCAGTGACTGGGAAGGGTCAGAACGTAGCGTGTTCCAAAGTTCAGGCTGGATGGTTGGGATACTGTAATGTTTGTGAGGCACACATGTCAGTCCTTTTATTTCTGATAATGGAATATCCCCCAAAGAAATTTATTTACTTGTCTATGCCGGGTCTTAGTTGTAGCGTGCATGAGGGGATCTATTTCCCTGACCTGGGATCGAACCCGGGACTCCTGAATTGGGATTGCAGAGCCTTAACCACTGGACCACCAGGGAAGTCCCCTCTCCCCCTCTCCCCTCTCTCCTCTCCCCCACAAAGAAATTTCAAGACATGAATTCTCATCGTCAGCCAATAAGCCCCTTCCAGGGACAAGGAGTAGTAGACTCAGAAGGTTCTGGAAGGGCCTTGTTGGAGGAGCCTAGCCAATACTCCCCATGTCTCCCCACTAAGTTGTCCTCCTCTAGGTAAACCTGAGGCAACGCTGAAGAGCTGAGTAGGTACATCAAGACCTGGCTGCTCTCCTCCATCCAGACTCCTCCTGAGCATTCCCAGGTCAAACAGCATCGCTGGGGATTGCTCTTGGCCATTAGAGCCCAAGTGTTCATCTTTGGTACAAACTGCAGGCTTGGACCAAACATCCCTGCCACTGAGACTGAGGCCTGAGGCCCCCTCCAGGTCCATGTGTGCATCCTCAGGGACTGGATCAGCAGGGACGGTGCCCCTGCCCATGTGGCGGGACAAGAAGCCTGTACACTACACTTCTGATGATCGTAAAATGTTTTATTGAAGTTACATACTGGAAAATGTACAGCTGGATGAATTTTCACAAACTGAACACCTCTGGGTAACCAGCACCCAGATCAAGAAACAGAATATTACCAGCACCCCAGAAGGACCCCCAGCTTTCTTTTCAAGTCACTCCCCCCCTGTCCCAGGAGTAACCACTGTCCTGACTTCTAACTCACATACTGGTTTTGCCTGTTTTGACCTTTAGGCAAATGGGATCACACAGTATATATTCTCTGGCACCTGACTTTTCTCATTCAACATTATGTTTGTGAGATTTATCCATTCTGTTGATGTACTGGTTTTTAAATATACATGAACATGATAAAATTTACACAGACTAGTTAAGTCTCTCAATTCCCTGGTGGTCCAGTGGTTAGGATTTGGCACTTTCACTGCCTGGACTGGGTTCAATCCCTGGTCAGGGAAATGAGATCCTGAAAGCTGGGCAGCGTGGCCAATAAAAAAAAAAAAAAGTGCAGCAATAGATAAATATCATATGATGTTGCTTATATGTGGAATCTAAAAAAAGATACAAATGAACTTACAAAACAGAAATAGAGTCACAGATGTAGAAAACAAACATGGTTAGGGGGGAAGGGGGATTGACATATACACAATACTATATACAAAACAGATAACTAATAAGGACCTACTGTATAGGGCAGGGAACTCTACTCAATACTCTGTAATGACCTATATGGAAAAGGAATCTAAAAAAGAGTGAATATATGTATATGTATAACTGATTCACTTTGCTGTACAGCAGAAACTAACACGACATTGTAAATCAACTATACTCGAATAAAAATTTTTTAATGTAGAAGGAAAGATAGAATGAGAAAATTACTATTTTGTATCTCCTTAAAGGGGCCCTGTTCTGGGTGGACACCGAGGAGGGGATGCAGGATTACTGACTGCCAGCTTCACCCTCCTTAAGCGTTAAGTTACCAGCGCTCCTGAGCTGTCCCCTTGCTAAGTCATCAGCGGTTCTCAAATCGAGCACACTTGGCTTCTGCAACAAAGGCTGGCGGACCGTCAGCCTCAGTCTTGACACACGTAACACAGTGACCACTCTGGCGGAAGGCGGTCCTGGGACTAGGGAGAGGAGGGGAAAAGGCGAGGCACAGTTTCTAGCCTGGGTGGGTGATTGCTTTGTGTGCTGTGGTGAGATGACTCAAATTCCTCTCCAGCCCAAGCCTGTGACACTAACAAAGGCGCTATTAGTTAAGGAAAGAGATGTCAAGGAAGAAATTCCCCACTGGAAAAGACAAGGCCTGTGGAGTGGATGGCTTAAATTTCTTTGTTGTTTTTTTTTTCAATGTATCAGAAGCAGCAAAAATACACATAGCTCTGGGCTTTTAGTGACGGCAGTGAAGTCTGGAGAATATTTGTATGTAACGCAAATTAAATACAAAATATTTGTATTTAATACCCGATGTTCTACCGCATGGAGGGAACATCAGAGATGATTAAAGCCATAAAAAAAAAAAAGAAATTGAACTGAATACAAGAACACGGTCATGGCCTCTCACTGTTGTGGCCTCTCCCGTTGCGGGGCACAGGCTCCGGACGCGCAGGCTCAGCGGCCATGGCTCACGGGCCCAGCCGCTCCGCGGCATGTGGGATCCTCCCGGACCGGGGCACGAACCCACGTCGCCTGCATCAGCAGGCGGACTCTCAACCACTGCGCCACCAGGGAAGCCCCATAATTGTTTTTTAAAAAGAGAGGAAACGAAAGAAAAAAAGAAAGATTGCTTTTATTTGAAAAAGTAACAAAAGCAGTATAGTTAGCTGTTTAGCTAAGGGGAACTTTTAACCCTGGAACTGGAGTTTCAGGAATTCATGTCATAGACCAAATTCAGCAGAGGCCAAAAAAAAAAAAAAAAAAAAAAAAAAAGGATGTACATGGTAACACTTTAAATAATGAGAAAAAAATGCAGATAACCACCAGACAACCAGAATGTCTAACTTTAGAAGAATTGCTTAATAACTTACAGCATTGTCCTTGAAGTCAGATGTTCATTAAAATTATAATTATAAAGATAATAGAATCCTATTCCTATTACAATGATAAGTGAAAATACTGGAGTACAAGATTATGGACACCCCTGGCAAGTGGAACTTAAATTGCCAAAAATTAAACCACTGGTTTAGGAGGATTATGAATTATCATTATTACTTTAAAATTATTCATTATTGCTACATTCTTTTCAATAAAGAACATTTATTGCTCCAAAATACATTTTCGGAACAAGAATTGACGACTATTTATGAACAATTTCTGTGTTAGGATATCTAAAATATCTATGAGATTAAAGGTATTATTATTTTAATTGGTTGATTTGACGGAAACAGTAAGATGAAAATAAAAGTTCCAAAATTTGTATTTTAGTAGAAAACTCAGATACTTTAGGGGGAAAAAATCCCAGAAACACTCAGCTTCCTTTGGTTCCTTTTTTTTTTTTTTTCATATAATAACACAAGGTTCTTTTCTTTTTTTCCCGAAAAAGAATCTCATTTGCAAAACTATCCAGCCACCGAAAATAACCCTTTGACCCCGACGTGATTTGAACACGCAACCTTCTGATCTGGAGTCAGACGCGCTACCGTTGCGCCACGAGGCCCTCCTGCGGTAGTGGTTTGACGGACCTCGTGAACAGATACATCGTCAGCATCAAGGGGCGGAGTTTTATTCTCAGACCCGGCCCGGTCCTTTGTCAGAGCCGTTCTCCGAGCCGCCAGTGGGCTAGATGCGCGCGCACTAAGGGATTAACCATCCTCCTCTGGACAAATTGAGTTTAGACGCACTTGGTTCAGGGCCCAATTCTTTAACCTCGGTACACATTGAGCTCACTCAACAGATAAATTACTTCATGTGTTTGAGATTTATTTTTGGGGTTAATAAAGTGTCGGTGCAGATCTGGCGCCCTGAATAAATCTTAGATTTAATCCCAGCTCTTCCCCTACTTGGCTTCTCTTGACTTTGGTTTCCTCGTCTGTAGACTGGGTATAATCAAACAGTCCCTCACGTGGTGACTGGAGCTCAATGGCGGTGCCGGGAGCCAAGCGCCGCTCACACGTGAGTGCCTCGCACACTGCACCCGTTACTTCTGTGTCGGCGTTGCTTTCGTCCGTTCTTCGCCTAGGCCCTGACTCGTTATCACTCAAGCCACGACCCTGTAGACCTAACTCAGTATTTAGGAACTTCAATAAAAAAATATGATATCGAGGCGTTGGTGGTATAGTGGTGAGCATAGCTGCCTTCCAAGCAGTTGACCCGGGTTCGATTCCCGGCCAACGCATAATGATCTGAAGTCTTTTTTCTCCCCCCGCCCCGAATTACGCGTGTGACAGTGTTTTGCTGTTTGCCTTCTTGTGTTTTTTAAATTATCGTCAATGAACGCGTCTAATAAGCTTATTGAACGGCGAGAATAATGGCTAATAAACCTATTGAATGGAGAGAATAATTAATTTAGCCACACATTTAAAATACGAGTTACTTGAAATAAAACAAACATGAAATTTAGAATGTGAGCTTGAGAGTCAGGACAAACGACCCCTCTCCTTCTGCTTTCCTTTTCCTTCCCGTCTTCTTTTTATCTTCATCCTAGGGCCCGGGACGGGTACTTCCGAAGTAAGTTAAGATTTAGTGTATGTAAGCAAAAAGGTTAGCGTCTCTCCCCGTCGGGGAATCGAACCCCGGTCTCCCGCGTGACAGGCGGGGATACTCACCACTATACTAACGAGGAATGAGACAGCCACAACTTACTCTAAATGCTTGATCTGCTATGTTCACCGAGCGCGGCGTGCGAATGGCAAGGCTCCTGTGGATGCTGTCTCTCTATCCACTAAGAAATTCTGACCCAAACCTATACATGTTCTAGACCATAACTGAGCGCGAGTCCCCAGAAGGACGAAAAAGAGCAGGAGTGACCGAGAGACAGACGGTCTCCAAGCTCGCAGAGACCTGAATTCTGACAGTCCTGGGGCTCCCCCAGACATAACCCCAAATAGGTCCCAACCCGTTTCACTAACTGTCATCCACTACTATAAGTTGACGGACATCAATCATACGGAAACCAGGCTCTGGCGGCCGAGGAGTAGCATCAAGTAGGAAGGAGGGGAACAGAAAGCGAGCGTCTTGCCCATGTTAGGAGGTGCCTGCCCTCTTCCTGGCACTCTGGGAAGGACTGCGCGCTGCGCGCCTCTTCCTGCCACCCGGGTGTCCACTCAGAACAAAAGAGCTCCCGGAGCACCTCCTTCCAGCCCTCAGTTCACTCTGATCACCTTCCAGCCCAGCCTCCTCAGCGCCGTTCCAAGTAACAACCGCCTTGGGGCTCTGATTTCCGCAAAATTGAAAGGCCGGGCTCGTCCGGGATTTGAACCCGGGACCTCTCGCACCCGAAGCGAGAATCATACCCCTAGACCAACGAGCCGACGTACAACGACGACCGCGGACGACTTTAGAGGTCGTCCCAGGCTTTCTGCAGTCCTAGAACTGTGACTCACTGCGGCCAGATCATGACACGCGGTCAGGGACCACCAGCCCCGACGCACAATACTCTGGAGCTTGGGTCTGGGAATCTCTCTCGGCTCCAGAGCCGCGAGCTCCGACTCCTCCCAGGAAATAACGTCGGGGAAGTGGGAGGGAGTGGTCTCGGCCTCGCCCCCGAGCAGCCCTCCGGGACTGCCTCGAGCACCCGTGTGCCCACTCCCTACGGTCACTGACTCGGCGCCACTCCGTAGTCCGGAGTCTCGACTCTTCCTGCCTCCGCCCGCCGTCCTCGGACCCAGCCCCTGGCGCAGAGCTTTGAAGACTAGCGGTAGAGTTGCGTGGTTGGGGACAATTAATGAGTCCTGAGATCTCTCTGGGAACACCAGCCCCTCTTTCTGTCCCTGCGTCTGTCCATCCTTCTGGAGTGGCCGACACTTCGATAGCCCACAGTCTCCCCAGACCGCAGGGTAGTGCCCAGGCGAGGGAATATTTCCTGGGGCCAAGACCCACGCAGGAGGCGTCATTGAGATGAGTGGCTGGCGAGGTCAGGTGGGGGGATGGGCTTTCCAAACTGTGCGAGCTTCTAAGCTTTTAACACACTCGCCGTGCTCTCATATGGAGGCCGCCAAGAGTCCTGGCAGGATCTGGTGGGGTCAGTTGCCAGCTACCGTGTTCCCTCAGGTCGGTTCCTGTTCTGGAGAGTCTTCCCAGGAGGGTTCTGATCGGCCCCTGAACTCGACCCCCCGGTAGCATCTCTGGGCTGAACCATCTTGTTCCATAGCCCAGTCGTGTGATTTGTGGGCCCATCCCTTCTTAAGGCCCTACCCACACATACTTTGGTGGAGGGGAGTTCAACGAAGGGTTCAGCTCTTTGCCTTTTCTTTCCCAGGTGTCCCTGGCCAGACGGCGGGGGAGGGCAGCAGAGAACAGCCCATCCTTTCCCGTCGGCATCCCAGGCCTTTCAGGTGTGTGAGGAGTGCTCAGGGCTGATCTGGCATCTCCCTCCTGCCACCCTTTTCCATTTCCTGTCTCCCTCGTCTTGGGCGCCATCCTTCTCCAAGTCTCTAGTCACCTCTGTCTTACCTGGTCTCCCGCACTTAATCTGCACAGAGGTGAAAGCCTAAATTCCTTACAGACCATGATGAAAGCTGTGGCCACCTTTTCTAGAAAAATCCGTACCATATCTATGGACCCCACTTTTAGAATCCAAGAACTAAGACGTAAACTACTGATGTTGTTTCTACCTTGGTGCAAGTATTTTACATTTTAACAGGAGTCAAAGCTTTACATGGAAACATTGAGTTCTAAGGTATAACTTTGGACAATCACAGTTGTTTGAAAGAGACAGGGTGAGAAAGAGTGAATTTGAGAAGGTAGTAACCCTTCCCCTCAGCACTTCCCTAAAGTGGAACCCTGGCAACATCCTGAATTGCTTCTCCCTTTTCTTCAGACTCCACATCCTATCAGTTACTGAATCCTGTAGTGTTTTTTATACTAAACATGTCTCGAATTCATCCCCTCCTCTCCAGCTCTCTGTAGCTGCGCAGGTGCAAGTCTTTGACATTTCTATAACCAACCACCCAAAGTCCTCTCCCCTCCTATACTGATCCCTTATGTTATTCTTCTGTGTAGCATTTATCTAGCATATTACATAATTTACTTTTAAAAACGCTTTTTGTTGTGCTTATTGTTCCCTGCTGTATTCCCAGGGCCTAGAATAATGGTTGTTACAGAGTATGGAGTTGTTGAATGGAACATAGGCAAATTTCCATGTGGTCTTTAAGACGTAGCTCACCTCCTCCAGAAAGCCTCCCCTGATCACTCTCCACTCTCAGGTCCGATGAGATGCCACTTCTCTTGTCTGTGTTCTCACAGTGCCCTGTCCCTGCCCTTGGTGCACTGTGTCTGACTGTGCCTTCCTATGAGAAAAGGGGTTTGCCTTATTCATGTGGTTATGCACAGCGTGCAGCCCAGTGCTTGGCACA